>NC_085845.1:183610878-183984211 GCF_035594765.1 Anolis carolinensis
ATATATAGATAGTATGGTTCACTGTTGTGAGTTTCTGTTAAGAGGAAAAAAAAGTGGGATGTAAATAAATATCATCATCATAGTCATACCAGGATTTTGTAGGCTGGAGCTATGACAGTTAAGATGATTTCATATGGGGAGATTTTAAAAATTCTATTTCCTATATCATTTGTAGTAAAGGAAACCTTAAAGAGTGTTAATATGCCTTCCCTTCTCTCTCATCAGCTCTTTTCTTGCAAAAATACATTTCAAAACCTCAAAGACCCTGACATTATGTTGGGGAAGAGAGCTCCCATACTGAGCCCAGTATTATTAACTTGCAAAGAATTATAAATTTGATGAGATGTTTTTGGAGGAATAATGAGTTAACGAAAGAGTCAGGCTGGAACAATAACTAGCACTATCTTTTACAAAGGATCTTTTTTATCCTCACCAAATTATAATCCCTAGGATTTTTCCAAGGAATAATGAGACTTAAATTGGCATAAAACATATGTAAGTTTTTAGTCTAGGCAGAAGTTGATGCTTCCTGACAACTTTAACATTTTGATTATTTTGGAACCTCTCAGCAAGACCGAAATCTCAAATCCTTCTAGTTTGCTTCTTCCTTTTGTATGCCTTGAATTAACTTTGGAAATAGAGGGACCATTTATTTCAGTTGCTTTTAAATGCACAATAGTTTGCTAAGTAAGTTCTTTATGCCACATGGGATCCTGTTGTGTAGATGACTAGACTTGTCAGTTGGGAAATGTCTGTGATCTTTTACCAGGCAGAATCTCCAAAAGTTCTACATCAACTTTGGGAAATATTGAAAGTAGATCAAAATATATAGCACTAAATCCTAAGCGATGTTATGCTAAGAGTTTCACATGATAACTGAGGGAGGCTTGAATATATTATTAGATTGTGTTGATGAGTTGTTCTTCCCCTCTCATCATTTATTTTCGTGTTACTATAAACTGTAGGGTATGTAGCTTCAACAGGTATGAAGGTTGGTTTTCTGCACTGGGATGTTCAAAAGGCCACATAGATCCCCTCAATGGCAAAATATAAAACCAAAAAGCCTGGAAGTGGATGGAAGGTTTTGAAAGCAAGATATATTTTTATTGTTTACTAATGCAAGAAACTTCCTTAACTTGTTTAAAAACTTAATTTTCACTTTTGGAGATTTCCATGGATTCTTTCATACAAAAAAAATCTAGCACTTTGATTCTACGTTCCAAAACTGTGGAGTATTGAAGTGTATAACTTAGTGAGCTTTCTGACTGAGAATACTAGATATCCCTCCTTAAATTGCAAATCCTTAGATTCCATAAGGTGGAACCTAGGGATATTTTATGATGTTCAGTTAGAGCTCTGTATTTCCAATTTAACTACCATGATTCTACCCTAAGAAATTCCGAGTTTTGTAGTTTAGTTGAGGACCATTTAAAATTCTCAACCAGAGCTCTCATCTTTCTACACATCCAGGATTCCCTAGAAGGTTACCATGGGAGCTGAAATTTAACCATAGAGCTATAACTGCATAATGTGAAAAGACCCATGGAGAAGAAATTCATCTTTGGTTATGTGTTTATTTTAGTGAATTCTATGAAACTCAGGGTTGACTAGAGATATTTTTAGCATTGAGGTAGTAAATCTAATCCGAGATTTTGTTTAAACTTTTACAGAGCTACTCTATTCCAGGGATAGACTTGGTACTTTGGTTAACTCCATTAGAATAAGATTTCACCCTTGAGCAGATTCACAAATGAATGGACAACTGAGCATCCAGTTTTGATTGCTGTTTCTTTGTATTGGCAATCTAAAGTCATTTTCAGCTTCTGCTCTATGAGACTTGGAGTCTCAGAGGCAAACTACCAAATACATTAAATATAAGTATACAGTAGAGTCTCACTTATCCAAGCCTCGCTTATCCAACGTTCTGGATTATTCAACGCATTTTTGTAGTCCATGTTTTCAATACATCATGATATTTTGGTGCTAAATTCATAAATACAGTAATTAGTATATAGCATTACTGCGTATTGAACTACTTTTTCTGTCAAATTTGTTGTATAACATGATGTTTTGGTGCTTAATTTATAAAATCATAACCTAATTTGATGCGTAATAGGCTTTTCCTTAATCTCTCATTATCCAACATATTCACTTATCCAACGTTCTGCCAGCCCGTTTATGTTGGATAAGTGAGACTCTACTGTAGGTAAAGGTTTTCCCCTGATGTTAAGTCCAGTCAAGTCTGACTCTGGGGGTTGGTGCTCATCTCCATTTCTAAGCCGAAGAGCCGGCATTGTCCGTAGACACCTCCAAGGTCATGTGGCCGGCATGACTGCATGGAGCGCTGTTACCTTCCTGCCAGAGCAGTACCTATTGATCTACCCACATGTTTTTGAACTGCTAGGATGGCAGGAGCTGGAGCTAACAGCAGCCGCTAACACCGCTCCCGGGGTTTGAACCTGGGACCTTTGGTCTGCAAGTTCAGCAGCTCAGCGCTTTAACGCACTTCGCCACCGGGGCTGTAGTTTCAAACAGAGGTAGCATTATAGTGCCTGGGGGAATCCACTTTTTCATTTTCTCCCTCCTACAGCTGCAATGTGCCTCAAAAGGGAAGCCCTCAATGCTGAGGGTTAGGGGGTTATTTTCATCATGGCTCTGATCCAAGTCACCATCCTCACTCCAGTTGTTTAAAAGTACATGCAAATTCTTGGACCTTCTGAGCTCAGAAGGAGCCTGATATGCTCCCTTTTTAGAACATCAAACTTTGCAAAAATGAAGCCACATTAATATTTGGAGGGAGGAGAGGAAAACAATCCTGTCTCCAAATGGAGACAAATGTAAGTGGTGGAACAAGAAGCAGCAGAAATTGCTCTGCTCCTGAGTAAGCGGGGAGGGCAGATAATACATTTCATCCTTTGGCAAAATGCGTACTGTAGAATTGGCCTTTTTCTTCCATTTTCGACACACTCAAGTGAAAAGTTCTTTTGTGGTGCTCAGTTTGTACCTATTAATCACACCTATTCTTTGGAGGGAGGGGATGAGAAAGGGAAGCAAAAGAATTACTCAAGCAAATGAGAAGCACTTGCGTAAAGAACAAGGTGACAGTACCTCATCTGGCACCCTATTTCAGCAACATGAAGCAAATAGTTCCGTGGGCTGCAGCATTTGCTTCGGAACTTTCTGCAAGTATATATGGCAAGGTGGGAAATTGCTGAGCCTTTTAACCACCTAATCTGTGCTGCAGTGTTTTATGTTTGGAATGACAATGCAATGCCAGCCTTCATGAAATGCAGAAAAAGAAAAAGAAAATGGATTGCAATGAACAACATCGTAATATCTCCACAGCATTTTTTTTTAAAAAAAGAACAACTTGACAAGGAATATTAATTGCCTGGATGTACTCACATTTGTTATGCAACTAATAATGCACATATTCGCATACCCTATGCATACACATAAAAATGACAGCCCCAAGGTAATTACACAGAAATTGACAACCTATTCACTGGTGAATTGGGTTACTTGGCGGGGCTGGCATGCCATGAATCACAATGTGTCACCTTTAGGTGTACGCAAAAGCTACATCATTTATTTCTCCAATTGATTGTTAAAAATGAGAGCTGAAGAAAACAAGCCTTCTAACATAACAATTTGGAAGTGGCACTCCAAAGAAACTGTAGAACAGCTATTTGTTAATTGAACAAAGGGTATATTTTAATGTATCATTGCTTATTGTTTTTAAAGGTTAATTTTATGCCACGTTTGACAGCAATGAGCTCAGAAACAGGGCAGGGCCTTACATTAGGCAGAGTGAAGAAGTTGCCTCAGGATGCTTATTGCAGGTGTTGTGAAAGGCCAGCATTTGATGATTGTTTAGTTTATTAAATTAAATTGGATTTATTAACAGAAATATGGTATATCTCATTATGGTGTGCCCTCAAGTAATTTCTGGCTTCTGGTGGCCCAACGTCGAACTTATTGCAAGGTTTTATTGGCAGAATTTGTTCAGACAATTTGTTCTTGTCTTTCTCTGAGACTGAGAGAGTATGACTTACTCAATGTCTCCCAGTTGGTTTTCATCATCGAGCAGGGATTCAAACCTGGGCCTCCCAGTTGTCCTAGTCTAATGCTCAAACAACTACACCATGCACATGTTCATACAAATAAAAATATGGTATACGTCATATGATATATCTAGAGGGAGAGCATGAACATATGGCCTATTCACTCTGCTGGTGACAGGAAATTTCAAAGCTCTTGCTCTTCTTTCTTGTGTATTTTCCTCTTTCAACTGAACTTGGATGGGTAAACATTGCAAGACAGGATTCTTTCAAATAAGGAGAATTCTATGAAGTTGGACTCATGGCAACCTGTGCGGTGCAGAGCAAAGAGGGGAACAGGCTATGCTGAACTAATCCCATGCTGTAGACATATTGTGCTTTGTGTTAATAAATACTTGGATGGGACTGTGGATCAATGAAAAGTGTTGGCCCTCTACATTTGCAGGCTTAACTTTTGCATATCAAATTGTTTGCAGATTTGATTAATATGGTCTCTCCTGGAATCTCTATGTCCTCAAACACAACTCTATATTCATCATCTAGCAGAATTGTTTTAAAGAACCCAGAAATTTCTGGGTTCTTTAAAGAACCTAGAAAGGTGTTCTCACAGGCAAAACAAAATGGCAGCCTTTTATTCATGGTTACCCACTTTTGTGGGGAGTTCTTGTGCTCCTAGCGCCAGAAAAATATGGAGTGTGTACTACATTCTGTTTTAAAATCCAGTTCAGGGGACCGTTAAAGCTCAGAAAAGAGCTTGGCTCACAACCTCTGAGGATGCCTGCCATAGATGTGGAACATGGCCACACAGCCCGAAAGACATACAACAACCCAGCTTGGCCATTGTTTCATTACTCCCTCATCCACTGACACTGGATACATCTGTGCTTTTCAAATATTAGATAGTTGAATTTAGATTAGGTCCCTCCAGTGGCATTACTATGCTCTCAATGTGTAGGATTGTATTGAAACAAATCACATATGCAATGGAATATTGTGCAAGAAGTTAAATAACCTTCCTGCAGCTGCAGTCATGAGAAGAGGATACAGTAAGCTCCAAACAAACTATTTTAGGAATGTGTATTTTGGTATCTTGAAACCAAAGCACATTAAAAAAGGGACTTTGATGGCAATTTTCCATGTCTGGAATTGATGATTTTCCAAGCCATCTTTTCCATAATGACTTACCTTTCAGTACCCTCTTCCCCAAATGAGGCATTTGTGAACTAGATAGCACAGAACCATCCATGTTCTCCTCCCATCACCTCCTCCTTTTTCTTTCCATGACCACCATCTTCTAGTTCCTGCTTTTGTCACAACTGCTTTCACTGCCACCATTTCCATCATAACTACACTGCTGGAGAAAGAAGGTACATAAAGGTCAAAGATAGATGGCATGGGAAATTCCAGTTGGAAATACACCTTATGTTCGGAAGTTATACGTTATGGTCATTCCATTCATGAAACTCTTTCCTTTGCTTAATTTGTTGTTTCTAGAGAAACCTGACATCTGTTTCCCCAGCAACCAACTAGGGAATGAACAATGAAGAAACAGAAGCTCAGGCATTGTTTTGAAATGGAATGTTTGCTTAAAATGGGTTTTTTCCCCAAGGCTGTTGAGCAACTCCAAACATTTTGCTCTTCCTAATTCTCCCTGTGCAGAAGAGTGGCACACAACACTCACCTGTAAATCAAAACACAAAAGGGGATGGGAATGAAATTAAATGTGTTCTGCGTGGCAAACACATGCCAATTTGCAAGCTGCAGGAGAGAATTCAAAGTACCTTTAAATACTTTTTAAAGAAAACAAGGAAAGCCTTTCTCAAGTGCTTATTTCTCTATTATTATGTTATTAAAGGTTATTCTGTTACCTGAGGAGACACTTTCATGTGCAAACCATAAATAAAAGCATGACAGTTTGCTTTAAAATAGAGAACATCCCCAGTAAACAGACTACCCAAGATGATGCCAATATTTGTTTCTGCTCAAGTGTAAAGATAATTCTTGGGGGAGGTAGTAGATTTAGGAATAGATATGGCACCAGATCTTATGATAGGAATAATCCATCCACTGTTAAGTACTTTCAGCTGCAATCTTATACCTATTTACTTTAAGTAAAGTTTGGGGAACTGATTCAGGATCAGTGACCACCACCACCCCAAAGGTCTTGCATCCAGTACCAGTACCTGTGCAGTCCTCCTCAAAAATGGTTTCACTTCTCTTTTCTGTGTTGAAAGAATTGCAGCTGAAAATGGAAGTATTTGGAGATAGTACAGGTTCTAGTGTGTTGGTGAGAGTGGGGTAGTTTCATGTGTTTCCATGCATTTGAGAGGTTTTGTGCATGACTTGTTGGCGAAAATGACCTAAAATCACACAGATCATGACAAAAAATAAAGGGATGGGTGGCAAACTGGAGCCTTCAGAGTCCACAAAAGTGGGAGTCGGGGACTGCATGTGGGTCAGTGTCACACTATGTCCACTCCTGCTTTAGAGTAAGCACCACTTAATAGCTCATTCTTCTTCAAATAAGTATCATTTTAAAAATATATATATCCTCTAAACTTTAAGGCTGAAGAGCTTTCCAATCCCCATTAAACCATTCCATCCAGAGCAGGGATTTTTAATATTTTTGTTCCACACTTCCCTTTACCAGTCAGTACAAACCATAGGCAGGCTCTTTCTCGGAATATATGAGCAGATAGTTTTATGACACAACATAGGAATGTCTTTTTATTAATAGAATTATTCAAAATTACGTTGTACAACTTTTCCACAATTTCAGTGCCTGATAATCTAACACAGTGAAATTTCTGTTCAAACAATCATTTTTGGAAAACATTTAGAAAATTGAGTTTTCCCATGTTGTCATAAAACCACATCTGCCATTGTTACCACCTTTTTTGGAGGCATTATCAATTGCACCCAAAACACACTGCATCAAAATAAAAACCATACTCTGTCCATACTACAATATCTTTTCAGGCTAAGCTCATGGACTTCCTTGAAATCTTTTCACAGATCCCCAAGAGATTTGTGGATCCCTGATTAAAGCCCTGATCTAGAGTTTAAAATTAGTAGCTGCATAGAAAGAATAATGAAATCATTGTGGCATTATGGTTATGGGTCTTTGGAGATTCAGGTTCTAGCCCTCACCAACCTCATTGATGACATCATCAAATGGAGGTGAAATCTCCTTTAAGACAGAGCCCTGCTGGAAGTTGCAGTGTGTTATATAATGGGAACCGGCGGGCTTAGTCTTAAAAAAGAAGGTGAACCAGCACATTCCACTGTGGTGACAACATATGAGATTTCCCATGTTGCCTTAGATCAATGGGGGGAAGCTGGGTGGCGGATGCTTCCCTTTCTAGGAGAGGAATATTGGTCAGTTGGGTGACACAGGGCATCGGGCAACAGGTTCCCCACGCCCCTGGACATGCATCACTGGAATCACCATGATCTGTGCTGATTCCAGCAGCACATGTGAAGAGGTTGTAGGTGAGATTGGGTCTATCACACTCTATTAGGCTGACCCAGCTCACAGGGAGAGCAAGACTAGGTTGATGATTTGTGCAGTTACAAAATGAAGGCCCCCTAATGCAAGTGTGCAAACTTCTCCAATGGAGTACTGGCTTTGGGCTGATTCAGATGAAACTTCACATTAGGAGCCTTGCATAATGCCTTTTCAAGCTCACTGTAGCATGGCTTTCAGCCTCCCACCTGCCTGTATTCCAGTCATTACCAAGGACACAGTCTCAGAAGCAGTGATCATGACACTTACCTCTTCATTCACTTTGCCGATGAAAAATGGGGCAGGAGTGGGTGGTCCAGTGCAAATGTATTGGCTCAAAATTTCACAGATGAAATGGAGGACACATGTTGCTGAGTGTGTTCAAGATGGCAAAATATATTAATAAGGCAGAATATACAAGCAAGTAGAAGGCTGCAGTACTTGGATTTTGTCTGACTCTACTGAAAAGGACAAGATTCCACTACCCTAATTATTTAAGTTCAAATTAGGTAGAAATGGGTGGAGGGCAGAGATAACAGGGTATTTTAAATGTAGCTGAAAAGGTAGGACAACAGAGTAATATTTGGATCTTTTATGTCCAAACAGAACAATTGGAGATTGCAGGCAGTCCCTGAATTACAAACATCAAATTTACAAACAACTCATAGTTAAGAACAGGGCTGAGACAACAGGAAGTGAGAGAAATCTACCCCAGGAAGGAAAATTAACTCCTGAAAGAGTTATCATAGGGAAAAGGTTTCTCAACTGAAGCTTTATCTTCATTCCTTGTTTCTACAACAAGACAACATTTTCAAAATCCAATTCTTACAGAAAGTGAGGTGAAATCTTCTAAACAAGAGCACAGACAGCAAAACAAACACCAAAGGGCTGTTAACCCTTCCCTATGCTATCCAAAGTGCACATCTCTATCTTCTATCTATCTATCTATCTATCTATCTATCTATCTATCTATCTATCTATCATCTATCTATATCATCTATCTATCAGAACAGGTACATTTGTATGTAAGTTGGAAGAGGCATATCTACTGGCATATTTTAGTCCCTGGAATTAGCTTCCCGCAACATGTAAAATATTAATCAAGAAGTTATTATTAATTAATAATAGTTACTTACTATAGTTAATTCAGTTTATTCAAAGCATAATGGAAATAAATTGTTTAGTATTATTTTGGATGTTGGCTTATGTAATTACCTCAAATTTTATTGCGGCTGCTGTGGGATGGAAGATTTGATAGGGAAAAGGTATGTTTCATACCATTAAATAGTGGCTTTTTGCTTTCACTTAAAAAAGAAATCAATATTTATCCATGTAATTATTTCTACAGAACTGGATAAGTTAAAAAACTTTTTTGGCATTTGTAGTTTTGATGATAAATTACTTTTGATGGGCGTAGAGCTAGAAGTGTAACTACGGTCCTTTTTAAAAAGTAATGTTTCAAGCGGTGATCAAGATTATCATTAAACATATAAAGAGTGCCTTTGCCTTATACATGTGTAAGTGTGTCTTTCCCTGAACATGTCAGGATTTGCGGCTTCTGAAGCAAAGTAAAAGGCATGACTTCTCATTTGGCACAGCTCATTTTAGAAATCAAGCAGGGGCTGCGTGAATCTTTTCTCCCACTAATATGCAAGCAATGCTCAAAGGATTTGATTGAAGAGGAACTGGATTCTGATGCAAGGCAAGAGAAAATACTCAAAATTATATGAATATGTAGAGCTGAAATTAGTGAAGCTCCCACTTCTCTGCAATCAATCTGTAAAAATAACAAGATTGAATTCAGTAGAATTAACTGAAGAAAGCATATGTTCAAGCAGGGATCTATGCAATTTTAATCTCAAGATGAAGTTGCCTTCCTCTCAACCCCACACCTCTATGGTCATAGATTTACTTTCCAAGATGCACTTCTCTGTGAGTAAAACTATCTGATACACTTGGCACGTATTTATAAAAGATGCTCTGTCAAATTGTGAAATATGTCTGTCAGTCCTAGCATCTGACTGCCCTCACCTATATTTAAAGTGCTTTGTTTATGATTACTCATTAGGAGGTAAACATAGATTTAATTTTGAAATCTGATTGCAGAGGCACATATCTTCCATTGCTTGAGAAACAACCCATTAATTGCAGGGAATACACATTTCTCTTAATGTCTAGATTGATCCTAGTTCCCACTTCTGTCCACCTAATCAGGTCAACTTTTAAAAAAGCAACACTGAAAGACTGATGAATTAAACATCAGCTTTGTACTAGTAGGTTTTTTAACTTACCAACTGAATACAGGGTGTCCCAATATCACAGCTGCAAGCAACCAATACTCTGCACCACTGTCTCAGGACATGAGTAGAAACAATGCTACACAATGCCACACAATCAAAGCATTCCAACAGATGGCCATCTAGTCTCTGTTTAAAGATCTCCAGGAAAGGATATTCACCACATTCCCATTCCCTGCAGCTCCCTTCTCAAACAGCTCTTACCATCAAGAGGTTTGTCTTAATCTTTAGATGTCACTTCTTTTTCTGTAGTTTGAATCCACAGCTCTGTTCTTAGGCCACATCTACATTGTAGAATTAATGCAGTTTAACACTGCTTCAACTGCTATGGCTCAATGCTATGGAATCATAGGAGTTCTAGTTTGGTGAGGCACTCTGTCAGAGAAGATTAAAAACATGTAAAACTACAACTCCCATCATTCCTTACAGTTACCTTAGGGTGGATGTGAATCAGAACAACTTGAAGGCACACACAAACAACAAAAATAGGTAGACAATTGTTGGGCTGCTCCTTTCATTGAAGTTTCTATTAGCTCCCTTAGTGCATTAGATCGCCAAAGTACGCTCCAGCAAAATAGATTTCCATCATTTTCTAGAAGGTCAATAACACACACATTGATGTTTGTGGGAATGTGTATGGGAATGTGCAGTGCCCAAAGGGCACTAATATGGGTGCATGTGAAAGGCACCCTGGACTGACTTATGGGTAAATATGAATTGGACTGGAATGTAACGCTTGCTTAGTTCACCTAAGTTTACACTCATTGCCTCCCTAGAATGATTGTGGGGAAGTTGTAGATATTGAAAAATGCTTAAGACCCTGCAAGCATAGGTTGATGATAAGTGGTTGGAAAGTACTGAGATTGGCGGAAGTCAGGCAAGGCACTGTCCGCTTCATGGGCTTGATGTGAATTATTATTTCTTACAGCGCTCTCTGCCAGTGACAGAATACAAATGAAAGCCTGTAAGTAATGCCAAAAGTGCTCTGAGGACAATGCTGAGACTTGAGTATCAGTCAAGGTGAGCAAATCCGCCTTCAGAAATGAAAGGCTTTTATCTTCTTCTTCTTCAGGCAACATAAAACTGTGGGCTTCTCAGAGATGATGAAGAATCTTGGATTTGAGGATGTATGACACCAGGTCAAAGCCGGAACAGAAGACTGACCCCATCAGTCATAACTGTCTTAAGGACTGGCAATGATATATCTTTGTCACAGTCATAGCAAAGAAAGATTCAAATAGCTTTTTGAGGGCTGTCTGTTAGCAGTCCTCAAATGACTTTTGTTTTGTATTCTATTCTTTCTCCAGGAGTTATGTTGGGTAGTATTTCTGTGATGGCTTCTGGTTCATCTTCCTAAACATTCTAAATTAGAGCTGAAATAAGGGACAGGTCTCATAGAATAGCTGCATGACAAACAACACTTGGTGAAGTTTCCTCTTTTTCTCAGCTATTAAAGGAACAGAGGTCCTATTCTTTTGCTAGGAAGATGAAATAAGACCATTTACAAAAATTACCCAAACACATCTCTTGACAACTCTAATTATGCTTTGATTTATTGATTGTGGTTTCTGTGGATGTTTGACTGAGAAAAAGATAAGGAGAGAGGGTAGATAAGTAGGGTACATACATATAAACTGTAGTCAAATCCAGTAGGTTAGAGCCTTAACAGTGTCCGTTCAGTTATTTATTCATAAACTTAACAGTGCAGTGCTATGTACAGTAGAGTCCCGCTTATCCGACTTCCGCTTATCCGACGTACCGTATTATCCGACGCAAGTCAGCTCAGTGGTTGCTCTAGCACAGCAGGCCTCTCCCATCGGAGCATCCAGCCTGCACTGCCGCGTCTCGCCCTTCCTGGCAAAATGCAGCGGGCTTCTCCACTCGTCGGGAAGGGCGGGAGGACCTCTGCATGTTGCTGATACTCAATCAGCTGCTCTGCTCGCTGGGGGGAGCGGGGGGAGAAGAGAAACTTCTCTAAGCAGCAACACTTTCGGCTTCACCAGTCGCCAGGAGGAGTGGAAGGCTGTCTGCATGTTGCTGCCTAGCAACACGCAGTCAGCTGCTCCACTCCCCGGGAGGCGCGCGGGGGGGGGGGGGATCTGCATGTTACTGCATAGAGAAACTTCTCTAAGCAGCAACACTTTCGGATTTTCCAGTCGCTGGGAGCGGAGGGCTCCCTGCGTGTTACTGCATAGAGAAACTTCTCTAAACAGCAACACTTGGCTTCCCCAGTCGCTGGGAGGAGTGGAAGGCTATCTGCATGTTGTTGCCAAGCAACACGCAGCCAGCTACTCCACTCGCCAGGAGGAGGAGGGGGGCGGGGGGGGGGGCTCTGCATGTTACTGCATAGAGAAACTTCTCTAAGCAGCAACACTTAGTCGGCTGCTCCATTTGCCAGGCGCTGAACAGGAAATGGTGAGAGCCCTGAATGAGCTACAAAACATTCTTGCATTCATCTTATAGGAAGGGATGGCTGTTTTCACTCTAGTGTTCACATAATATTGCTTCTTTCCCTTTTAGAGAAATAATACCTGTCCTTTATTTTGGTTTATGGTCAGGCATTCATATCCTAAGCACTCAAGTACTCCAGGGCAGTGGGAAAGCAGATGAGATTAAAACTACAGTATGCTCACAAAGTAGGACTGAACCTGAAGAAAAACTGTTGAGTTAATGCTGCTTTATTTCTCCATATCTGACTCCTTACACTTCCAGAGGCCCTATTTATTGAACTGCTTTTTCTGTGGATTTGTTATAAAACATGATGTTTTGGTGCTAAATTAATAAATACAGTAATTACTACATAACATTACCATGTATTGAACTGCTTTTTCTGAGGATTTGTTGTCTAACATGATGTTTTGGTGCTTAATTTGTAAAATCATAATGTAATTTGATGTTTAATAGGCTTTTATTTAACCCCTCCTTATTATCCAACATATTCGCTTATCCAACGTTCTGCCGGCCCGTTTACGTTGGATAAGTGAGACTCTACTGTATGTCCAATGGAGCATACTTCCAAGTAAGAGCTGAAAGCAAACAGAAAGACAACAAATGATTTTACTGCACACTAGCTGCTATTCTGTGCTATTCCTGAAACATGGGATAATGGCAATTTACTGTCATGATGGTGGGTAATGTCACACAGCCTCTGATGTCACGCAATGCTGATGCCTTGCCTTTATAAAGCTGCACTTGTGGGTGGGTGATGTAACTCTGCCTTCCCACTGTGCTGCTTCGCATCCTTTATTTTTATTATAATTATTTTTACAGCCACATCACAGCTGCAAAATGCTAAGTTTTTAAAAAAAATTTCCAGCAAGAGAAGGAATGAGGATACTACCACAAAATTGCCTGAAATCTTTGTTTGACGTAAGTCCTGGGACTGTACCAAAATCAAGGGCTGTTAGTGGCTTGTTTGGAAGTGGCAGATGCCATGGGCAGTGGGTGCTAGTTTGCTACTAGAGGTGTGCAAAATGGCTGAAATCCGATTAGTAATTTATTTTGGAGATTTGGATGTCCCATGCTTCAATTTGTAAAGATTCACAGGGGTTCCATTCCAATTCGTAATCCAAACTTCTGAAGCTTAATTGTTTTGTTAAGACTTTAAGCATGCCAAGTGATTTTGGTGATCCACTGATTTTTAGGAAATTTTTAAAGTTTTTACAAATTAATTTCAAAGAAACTACTTGAGGTATCCTCTCAAATTGTGGCACAGTGAGCAGGACAGCAAATCTTCTGAGATTCAGAACAATTAATATTCCATTAATTTTAAAGAATTTTTCCAATTTAAGCACTTGTAATTAGCCCACACTCTGCTGTGAGCAGAATTCTAGGAAATGTAGTTTAGGGTGAAGCTTTTTGAATACTCTGCTGCAGAAGTCCTTGTCCTCCCAAATTACATTTCCCAGAATTCTGCTCATGCCAGAAGAACAGGGCCATCATTTGGGGTTGGATATAATTTCAACAGATGTGGGTTATAGACTGGATGAAGGGACAGAAAGAAACGGAATACTCAAAAAGCTACTATAATTTTCATTTAAGAAATACACAGAAACAGAATGGACCTCCAAAGAACACATCTTTCTCTCTTCTGCAATGCCACAAAAGACACAGAGGAGATGCTGTTTTGCAGAAAGTTGCATGATTTGGCTTTGCACACCCCTATTTGCTACTACCGTGCAATAAAGTCACATTTTATAGTGTATTGTTCAACATAATCTCTGTTTACAACAATCAATGATGGAATAACCTGCTCAGGTCTTGATTAAAAAAAAATCAAGTGATCCCTCTTTAAAACTAGTGAGTTTAAATATAATTGGGCTCTGACAAATTATCCATTGGAACACCCCATGCTAATGAGGGATTTCACCAGCTAATTATATTGAGATGCTTGGTGCATCTCTGCTCACAATGACATATCTGTAACTGAAACAACAACACAACAACAAAATCCCACCAGGTTTCTGAAAATCTCACAAGTTCTCCTTGTGGACCTTGCCAATTAACTTAGCATAACAATTCATTTCAGTGTCTTAGCAAAAGGATTTGCTCAGCTTGTGTTAATTGCTGATAAGACTATTTGTCACCACTCCTTTAACTCCGTATATGCTACTTCTATAAGGCTTTGGAGAAAGAGAAAAAGAGAAAACATCATTTTGAAAAACAGTTGCTTTTCCTCCTTTAACCCCAGAGAAAAGAATAGATCCTATTCCCAGACCTCCCAGAAAGTGGTAATAATGAGGACTCTTTAATCCCAATATTCCCTTGTTTTATTTCCAGATTACTTTGGTTACATTTGGCATTAGTATTTCAATGTTCTATGTGATGATATTAATATTAATAATAAGTTCATAATAATATTAATTATTAATAATAACAACATATTATTATTGCTGTTGTCTGGGCAGAAAACCTAACTGATTTTATTGCTTTTACCTAGAAGTTCTGGTCTTGTAATGTTTTTAATATATTACATGTCTTAATCATTACCTAGCTTCATATTTATCAGTGACGTCCCTTTGAATTATAACTAATATGTTTATGGTGTTTTATTTCCCTCTATGTAATAGGATTAGTTGTTATTGTTGTTTTGATTTAGTTTTGTGATGTGGTTGTGTGTTTATATTTTATATTGTTTTCTCTGTTGTAAACCACCCTGAGTCCCTTCAGCAAGAAGAGGTGGGATATCAATAAAGGATTATTATTATTATTATTATTATTATTATTATTATTATTATTATTATTATTATTGGGGAGCCAGTGTGTAATAGTGGTTTGAGTGTTGAATAAGGAGCCTGCAGACCAGGATTCAAATTCCTTTCTGGCCCTGGAAAACTGCTGGCTGAACTTGGGCAAGTCACACTCAGACAAAGGCAATGGCAAACATCTAAAGACATTTTGCAAGAAAACCCCATGATTGGTTTATTTGTTTATTTATTTACTACATTTATATGCATTTATTACACACACACACATATATGGATGGCCTTAGGGTTACCATAAGTTCAAAAGGACTGAAAGGCGCACACTCAAAAACAAACATTCAAGTGACATCAATTTTATCGTTTCCTGACTATAACAAATGAGAAAATAATCCTAAAACTGGTCCCTATTCCACTAGGAAGCAATGGAAACATTGCTTCCTAAAGTGAGTTGACACTTATATGAGCCCTTCTTGCGTGGGCCTATGGGAGTATCCACTTCAACCTGATCACATTGAGATGGGAAAGCGCAGGTGATTATTCTTTTAGCATAGGGAATCACCATTCTAGATTGCGTTGCCATTCCATTTTGACTCCTGCCTCCCCATCACATGTGAGCCCAACAACACCTCAGAAACCCGTTCCGTGAGCTTGAGCAGGGAGTCTGTTAGGCAGTGAGTGGATGGTACACTAACAGAATCCCTAGTCTATCACTGGGTTTTTCAGACTCAGGTACACACACTCAATGTGATTCAGCTCCCTAATAGGCACTCTGGTCAAGTTAAGATGGTCTTTATGGACCACAGCTACCCCCCACCCACTTTTCCTTACCTGTTCACAGACACAGTACCAGGCTAGGTACTTCTCCTTTCATTCCACCAGCAAGCTCTCTATCAGATGGACGTGAGAGAGAGACTTGGCTCTAAAAGCCCTTGATTAAGTTACCTCTCAGCACCAATTCTGAGGTCCTTACCCTTGAGACTTACGCTTCATGTTCAGGGCCAACCTGAATGACGTTGAGGAGTCTCAAGCGCCTTCAAATCAGTCCTTTGGCAACAGAGGAAGACTGTGTCTTCAAACATAGGCCATTTGGACTGAGGTTGAGTTTGCTCCGGCATTCACAGTCATTGAGAAAGAGGGACCTGGAAAAGCTTCTCAGCTACAGAGCTCCTTGGACTTAAAACAACCAAAAACTGTAATGTATATTTTCCTTTACCCCTTTGAAACTTCCAGCTTATTGAGATAACCTTTTGTGAACAATAAAACCAGTTTTGAGTTATCTACAGTGTTTTGGTCCTTGGGAGTTCCAGTTTTCCTAAAGGAGGGCAAGAAGCAATCCCCTGGGGAAAGACGTCACGTCCATGCCTCTTTCATTAAGAGTTATAGCCCCAGGCGTGACGGCACAGGCTGGTAGGGTGTCTGGAAAGTGGAATAGGTATTAAACACCTTTCTCCCCTTCCTCTATGACAGTGGTTCCCAACCTGTGGGTCCCCAGATGTTTTGGCCTTCAACTCCCAGAAATCCTAACAACTGGTAAACTGGATGGGATATCTGGGAGCTGTAGGCCAAAACACCTGGGGACCCACAGGTTGAGAACCACTGCTCTATGAGGACATGTGACCCTGCCATTGCCATATCTCCCTGTATATTAATTACATCGTATATTAATTACAAGAGGAATCCTTTTCTCTGCCCTCTATATTACTTTTTTAAATTAGGAAAAACTCTGAAAGCTAAGAGATGCCCAAAGCTCCTTACATTAAAGGAGACTGATACTAGTTTAAAGCCTCTTCTTTTCAATGGATAAAATTGCACTGCCCAAAGCCCCTTATGATAAAGAAGACTGCACCAGTTTAAAACCTTTTCCTTCCATGGGATAAAATTGCCCTGCCCAAATTCTCTTATGATAAAGGAGACTCATGGGTTGGGCAATGAAACAAGACAGGAAATGTTGACAGTTCTCATCCCACCTGCTTTTCAGCTGGAACCATGGGAGCAACGCACGGCAGGAGGTACAACCTCTGAATACAATTGCTGGCCTGTGTTCAGAATTCGCTCCTTTCAGGATATTTCTGCCTCTTTTCAACCATTTAGGTCTATTCATGATGGACAGAAGTAGTTTAATGTCATGTGATAGGCTCTGTGCCCCTCCATGCTTGAAAAGAGACTGAAGTGTCTTATGATGGCTAAATTTCTTAATGGTTTGAGTTCTACCTGCTCAAAACAGTACAATCTCATCTGGATGCATTAAGGCATCAAACTACACCTTTGCATATTTTGTTCTTGCATGCAACAATGAAATATTTCAAATATTTTTCCATGATGGCTGCCACTGGAGAGTTTCTGCAAAAATATTTCCATGTTTGTTTGTTTGTTTGTTTGTTTGTGTAGTTATCTGTCTTTTAGGAGCTATCTGCAAAAAATTCATTTCCCCAAAAAACAATGTATTGTATAGGAAGAAATGTATTTTGTTTTATTTCTCACTATAGCTGACAAGAAGAGGAAGATGGCCAAACTTGTCTGCCTCTACAATGAACTAACCAGATTGTTTCACCACAGAATGTTATTCACAGAAGCCTCCTCGGGAAAGCATTACATTATTTTGAACCTGGGAAGACTCAGGGTGCATCTACACTGCAGAATTAATGCAGTTTGATATCACTTTAGCTGCCATGGCTCAATGCTATAAAATCATAGGAGTTGTAGTTTGATGAGGCACCAGCATTCTTGGGCATAGAAGGTAAAGTAAATGTCAGTCTGAATAAAGCCTGAGATCTAAGCCAAACATACAAAGTTAGTTTGAGATTTTATGTGTTCACACTCCCCAACTGTCCTGATTTGTCAAAGACAGATCCAATGAATTCTGATTATTTTATCTCTATTTTTCTCCCTTTGTTATTAGTTTACTTCAGTGACTACAAACTGGGTCCAAAGTAGAAAAAATAATTCATACCCAATTCATTCAGAAAGGCATAGTGGAAAGGAGTGGGCAGATACTTGCTATTCCCAGTAGGCTCAGGCGAAACCAAACAGCTTCAGGTGTTGTCTTCTTCTTCAGGTGTTGGCATCTTGACCACACTCTGATATTGTTTGGCCAGACACATCCCAGTTTCCATTTCAGAAAAGTTGGAAAGTATGTGAGATTCTTTTCAAAAAGTGAAGCAGCAGGCAGCAAGTCCTGCAATGGTGATACGACATGAGGAAGAAAAGTGGTGTATACTTCAGTATATTTTTTTAGAAAGTTTGTGATGATGCTAATTCTCTCCATAGACTTGGACAAATCAATACTCCACTCAAACCAAGTCAATTTTCTTTGATGGGAGCCAAAAGATTAAAATCCACCGCTCTCTTATGTCTCACTCTGTTTTCCGCTTACTTTGTTCTTCTCTCATTGTGACAAGTCCTAATTACATGCAGAGCCAATGTCTTAACAAAATCCCAGCTGGCATAATCTTAAACCAGCATTCATGGGAAAATCAGATTGATTCATTCAGGACAAGCAATGCTGTTACTTTTCTGACCTGCACCAGGAAGGATTCTGACAAAATCCATTTGAGCTGTTCTAGAGTCAGAAAAATATTCTGTGTAAACACTACCCTTTATTGCTCTGAAGATGGCCATTTGACATCAGATTTAGAGATTGTTTGACACATAGATAACTGAATGTGGGAGAAGATAAAAGTGAAAGATTTGTCCATTCAAGCCGAGGACTGTGAATGCTTTACTCTTGGATCCCTGTGTACATAGCTGTGTTGGCATTGAATTCGGGTTGCTGTTTCTGTTTAGCTGAAAGGGTACTCAAATTTAAGATCCACAACTCTTTCACACATTATCCCACTATGATTTCACTTTTTCTGCAGTGGCTGCGTCCTATGGGATCTTAGGGTCTGTAGTGTGTCAAGGCACTAGAGCTTTCTTACTGAGATTACTAACTACTAGCTCTCCTGAAATGGCAAATCTCCGGATTGATGGGATGTTGCCATGACAGTTGAAATGGGATTATAGTGCTATACCTGCATAGTGTGAAAGGCCCTTTATACAACAGGATGGTACAGCGTAATCCCTACAAAAAGTTGTATCTACTAATGTTGATGCAAGCAAAGGAGTGGTGACAGATTTAGATTCAGTTGGGATGGTTTACCAAAAATTTGTGAAATCCTTCATATTTGGGATGATAAGACTTTGAGATTTAAGTATCTGAATGCACACAAAAATGAAACTGACAGATTTATCTATCCTGAGTACCAATCTGGCTAATGCATCCACAGTGGCTATCATCTGAACTTTTATTTTCTGGGGCTAGTTGTTTTTATCCTATCCTGTCTCGTCCCATAAGTATTTATTTATTTACTTCATTTATATCCCACCTTCCTCACCCTGCAGAGGACTCAACAAAATCAGCTTACACAAGACTTCCCTTTGTCATCTCTTTAGATGTTTTATTCTTTATACACACATGGAAAACAAAAAAGAAAACCTAAATAACCCTCTAATGTGCAGAAAAATCAACCATTTAAATCAGTTTTAATGTTAACGAGATCATCCGTTTCATTCCCAATGGAAGCTAATGACTCATTCTCAAGTTATTGTGGTGGAAAGAGACTGGCTGCTGGCAATTAAACTGATGAGGAATGTTATGCTCACAAGTGGATTCTTCAAAGTAATTATTTACCATTTTGTTTTGTGGGGTGTTTTTTTTCATCAAACATATCCAAGCATAACTAAGCTTTGATTACCTGTCATCTAAAGACTCATAGTCTTGCAAGGATATTTAATGAAGATGTTTTCAATGGAATTGCTGTGCAAAACAATTTAAGCAGCTTCCTTTACATAGGATATTACACTGGCTTACATCCATGGCCATTTTAAGATTGTTATTTTGGGTGGGCAACAGATCCCACCTGATGCTGGAAGCTAAGCATGGTCAGGTGTGCTAAAGACTCGGATGGAAGACTGCCAGATGCTCTAGGTTATATTTCAGAGGAAGGAACTGGCCAAACCACCTCTGAGTATTCCTTGCCTAAGAAAATCCTATGTTGTTGTTGTTGTTGTTGTTATTGTTTATTTATATAGGATCATTCTAAAGATGAAAGTCCATGCAATTTTTGTTAAGTATGCATTTTAAAAAAAACCAATGTAATTCTTACCCATCCCTGAAAAGCAGAATGTGATGGACAGCATCGAACTCAAAGCAAAAAATAAATCTGTCCTAAATTTGCCACCTCTGAGTTTGTAGACCTTTCATGAGCCTTTCAACCATAGAGCTGAGGGAAGGGTTTAGAAGCCATGATCAAAAAACCCTGATATGTTATTACATTGAATTAGTAAATTAGTTGCTTGTTCGCTTGATTAGTCTGTTTTACATCCAGTTTCCCCCAATGCACTTAACACATGTAA
This sequence comes from Anolis carolinensis, assembly GCF_035594765.1. Lineage (NCBI taxonomy): Eukaryota > Metazoa > Chordata > Lepidosauria > Squamata > Anolidae > Anolis > Anolis carolinensis. The sequence goes on from NC_085845.1 coordinate 183,631,340, forward strand.
AATATGGTTATCCTCTGTGGTAACATTCTGAAAAATAATATACAATTTTTCCTTGGTATTCAGGAAATTACACTATATCACAAAATTTACACTACATCACATAATTTGGGGAAAGCAAATCTGTTCCTGGTTTGAAGTTATTATTCATGTTTAATTCTACTGTACTTACTTTGAAAGTAGTTGCTACACTCCAAAAGCTTCATTTTTGTAGCTGCCACAAACTATATAGAATTGGTTGAGACTCAATGAGATATTCATTGAACAATTACAGCAAAATGTGCTGCAGGATATCCCACAAAAACAAAGTTTTTGCTGTTTAATAAAATTTTCTATGTTTTTATGACAGAACCAATTAGGAAATGACATTTATAACCTAGAAACAAAAATTGTGTTACATAGTGGTATTCAGAAGAAAAGATGGATATGTGTGTGAAAAAATATCATTTTTCTGTGCTGAAAATGAAGTTCCTTTACAGAAAATACTTTTTCATCTGTGGAAAAATGTATTTTTCTATGCAGAAAACAGTTTTTAAAAGGTTTTAAAAAGTGCTTTTCACTACAATATAAGTCCTTTGTACTCTCCATGACATTTGAATACCAGAAGAATACTGTAAATGAATATTTATTTTCTCCCTTAGTGGGGAAAAAGTAGACCAATGATTAGACCTCATATATGAGGTTTTTCTAGGTTTCTATGAGTTATGTCAGACTCAGATGGTGTCAACATGGGCCAAATAAAATGAATATACTTTCAGGGATCTATGCAAGGTACAACTGGTTCTGCAGCAGAAGTGCAGAAGTTTCCATCACAAGGGGAATCACACATTTCTGCCCAGCTTCCAGAAAATTACAGATTTACCCCAGAGTTTTGAAGTCTGGATCCAGCCCAATTCAGTGTCCACGTGTCAAAAGACACACCCTTGTGTCTCCTAACAGAAGCAGGTCCTTAGTAGAAGCATGCTCATCATGGCACTTCTGGTGATCACATGGCTGGATGCCCTGCTGCAACCTGACCACCAGAAATGACAGCACCAGCAAGGGAGCTTGTTCCGTCCCCCAGGACGATGGTTTACCTTACCTATTGGTCGTTTGTTTGTTTTCCCTCCTTTGCATCTTGTTTCAGCCTCTGGCTGCAAAGCCCAGGAAAAGTGGCTTGGAATCTGCAAAAGCTGGCTGCAGTTTTCTTTGCAGTGATTGGTCAAAGAGTGCAACATCTTAGGACCGCCCTTTTTACCAGGGTCTAGTCTCCATTTTGGAGTTTCATTCTGGCTATAGTCTTCCAACGTGCTGGAGCTGTGCAAGGCTAACTGGGACAAATCATCCTCAAAACCAGGCCAATCTAAGCCTATCCAAATTAGATAAGTATTGAATTATATTGATCTGGAATAGGAAATCTAGTTATAGGAGCAGGGTTATTCTGTCGCTTCTAGAACTAATCTTTGCTGTAAAGATAGGGAAGGAAAGAGTTTCTCCTTCTAATATAGGCAGCGTGATTAGGGTATAGTGGTTTTATAATCACCTTTGCTTTCTGGAACCAGGGATAGTTCTGTACCTAAAACCTATAGAAATTTGTTTCATTTTCTGCAACTTTAAGATCTGTGCCAGGTTTACAACCTTGTATGAATAAACATCCTTTTTTGAAGTTATCCAGACTCAGTCGTTCAATATCTATAGGACAGCTTATAGGGATTTGCAGTTCGCCCGGATAAAGGACAGCACGTTTCAGTTTTATAGTTTTTTATTGTCCGGCGGACGGCACAGTTTTGAGGTAGATCAGCGGTTTTTCCGCTTGAGCTAGCTTGCACGGCTTATAGTTTTTTATAGTTTAGGAAGTTTAGTTTAGGCCGCGGCTTTTCCGCCTGAGCTCAGTCTGCATACCTAAAGACTCTACCAGCGTCTGAGGCAGTGGAGCCCGCTCTCAGACCTGAAGGAGTCAAATAGTGGGGCTCTATTTCCTTGCTATTTGGCTCGCGTGTGCGCACGTGGCTCAGTGGCTTTCTGGGTTTGCACAGGCTGTGCAGTTCCCAGCAACGTCCAGGGCTCCCTCGGCGGTAGACCTCGAGCCGCGGAGCACCAGCGACAGTTCTTTGGCTGGCTCTGAGGCGTGAAGCCCACCAGAACCAGGCTAGAACCTGGACAGGCCTGGCAACGCTGCTGCGAGTTCGGCCGGAGCACTCGGCCGGCTTCGACCTGCCTCATCGTCCTGCGGTGGTGACCTGCCTCATCGTCCTGCGGTGGTGACCTGCCTCATCGTCCTGCGGTGGTGACCTGCTTCATCGTCCTGCGGTGGTGACCTCCCTTCACAGCGGGGAGGAGGCGTCTTTTCTCTCCTCCTTTCCAAAGCCAGCCTCGGTGCTCCTTCGGCGGCAGGCCTCGAGCCGCGGAGCACAAGGTGCTTGAAAATTTGGCGAAGTCGCCATTTTGGCAGTTTACGTCACTCGGGCAAGGGAGGTATCAAGTGGCAAGTTGCTGTCAGTTGGCATTTTGCAGCTTGCCTACCAAAGTTTGGCGCCAAAGGTCACAATCTTTGTAAAGTATAGTTACTTAGTGATATATATTGCTATGGTTAAGTGCTGTGAATTGTATTATATATTGAATTTGCTTTTATTGTAAATTTACTTGCTGGTATGTTGTATTCGCTTTTGTTGTAAATTTACTTGCTATTAAGAATACATAATGTCTATGCAATTTCAAGATGATACAGATGGTATACCTCCTTCTGAGGCTGAAAGTAGGAATGAAAGGCCCCAAAGGATAAAGCACCCTTCAGCCAAGATGCTAGCCCATCTAATAGATGAAAAGGAGCTCCTCCATGTGAGGTTAGGTTCGGCATGGGAGCGAATTGTAACATTGATGGACAGAATTGAGAGCTTGGGTATTACAAGGGTGCCATCCATATTACAGACCGACCTTGAAGAGACCTTCGGTCTCTGGAGGGGTTTGGTGTCTAAGATAGTCCAGGTCCTCGAGCGCATTAACGCCAAGGATTCAGAGTTAGAAATAGTGAGTGTCTTAGCTGGCACTAATGAGAAAGAAAATAAGGTGAGGGCAATTCTAGATGCCTTGGAATTTAGTTCTCCACCTGTTAATCTAAGGTCTGAGCCAAAAGGAAATCAGTCTTCCTTATGCAGCCATGAGACCAATCTTTTAAAATCACCTGCTGTGGCACTTAGTCTTAAGTCCAACCGCTCTAGCCAGGTATCTAAGCTAAGGGAGTGTGCATCATCTAAACATAGCCACTCTAGCAAGTCTTCTGCTGCTGGGAGTGCCATCTCTTCCCTAGCTGCCTTGCACATTAAGGAGGCTGCACGTCTGGAGCTAAAGAGCAAGGTAGCGGGGGCGGAAGCTGATGCTAAGGCAGCTGATCTCACCCTTCCCTTTAAAGAAGAAGAGCAACGACTGCAAATAGAACAGGCCCGTAGACAAAGCGAACTGCAAATAGAACAGGCCCGTAGACAAAGCGAAATGCAAATAGAACAGGCCCGTAGACAAAGTGAAATGCAAATGGAACAGGCCCAAAGGCAAGGTGAAATAGAAATGCTTAGAATAAGGATGGATGCTACTGCCAAAAAGGTAAGGGCTGAGACTTTGGCCAAGGCCCTAATTGAGCCACTCACAGAAGAAAATGTAAGCCAGTTACCAATACAGGATCCTTCTGCCAAAGTGTTTGCGCACCTTGGCAGCATGAACAGCCAGTTTTCGGATGAGGAACAGGGAGACTTCTCTCCTTACCCAGAGCAGGGCCCCAAAGTCACTTTTGAGTTTCCTGCAGAGCAGAGCGTCATAGCGGGGAGCTCACCCTTGCTCGAGCTACCTGTGCCTCCTGCTAAAACCCTAGGTCAGTCAATCAGGGCCTCAAGGCCGAGTGCTAGTTGGCCCCTACAGACAGCTGCACAGGGAACCATCGATTCGTCAGTGGTCGATGTCATCCCTCCAAGAGACCAAAGGTTGACGCAAGGTACACGGTGGGAGTCCACTCCACAACAGCAAACTCCTCAATTGTTCCCTTCGACGCCAGAGTCCCAGCTTGTCTCCATCATCAGAAGCCCCAGAAGAGATCTTAAGGACAAGGGTGTCGAAAAGTTTTCGGACAAGCCTGAGGAATTTCTTCTCTGGAAGGCCACCTTCCAGAGAGCAATCAGAGACTTAAAGTTATTGCCTGAGGAAGAACTGACTCTTCTGGCTGCATGGTTGGGCCCAGCCTCATCCTCACAAGTTAAGAAGATCTACGCAGCCCACGTAGCCGATCCCGACAAAGCCCTGGAAAAGGCCTGGGCCAGGTTGCAGCAGAGGTATGGGGCCAGCACAGAGATTGAAGCATCTCTTATGGACAAGCTCCAAAGGTTCCCAGCTTTGAAACTCAAAGACTTCAAACTCTTGTGGGACCTCAGCGATCTCCTTACGGAATTAGAGTCGGCCAAGGAGAATCCAGAACTGCCCGGTTTGAAGTGCCTCGATCAGCACCTGTCCCAGAGGCAGATCTTGACCAAGCTGCCCTTCACTTTGCAAGAACGCTGGGGACAGGAGGTCTTCAGCTACAAGGAGGCCCACTCCCAGGCATACCCTCCATTTTCTCATTTGGTCCAGTTCATCACCAGGGCAGCCAGAGAAAGGAATGATCCGCAGACGGGCCTCCCCACCTTATACCAAGGGACCCATCCAGGGAAGGCATCTGAAGTGGACAAGAAACCACCTAGAGAGGCCAATAGACCTGTCAGCGTAAAGGCAGTCGAAACTCAACACAAGACTGATGAACCCAGGTCGGAGGTAAAAGAGTTGCTTTGCCCTATCCACCAAAAGCCTCACAGCTTGGCCAACTGCAGGGAGGTTAGTAGAAAGTCATACAAAGAAAGGCAACAGCTAGTTCAAAAGCAGGGAATCTGCTTTAGATGCTGTGGAGCAACTCCACACTTTGCGTCCAACTGCAAAGAAAACATCAAGTGTGAGAAATGCAACAGCCTCAAGCATTGCACCGCAATGCACAACTCCAGTGTCATCTCCCACCCCAAAGGGAACGTTTCACCAAAAGAAAAGTCAGCAGTCGAAGACACCGACAAGCCAGTCGTACCAGAGATGCAGGTGGAGGTTTCAGCAGTCGCCTGTACAGAGCTGTGTTCTGACTCGCACCAGTACAGAGTTTGTCATCCTATCTGCCTAGCGGATGTATATCCAGCCAAGAGCCCTTGGCTTAGAAAGAGACTCTATGTGGCCCTGGATTCACAGAGCGACGCCTCCCTGGCTACTCCAGAGTTCTTCCGCATGTTTGACCTTAAAACCAAGATGGTTGACTACACTATGACTACGTGTGCAGGAAAAAAGAAGTTGCAGGGTCGCATAGCATCTGGCTTTGTTGTCTCCTCTTGCGACCAGAAGAGGCAGTTCAAGTTGCCAGACCTGATTGAGTGTTCCTCCATCCCTCGGAACAAAAAACAAATTGTAACTAGAGAAGTTGTGGAGGCTCATCCACATTTGCGACGATTAAAGAATGCCATACCTGCTTTCCGTCCAGATGTGGACATTGCCCTTCTGCTTGGTGCGGACTGTCCGAACTTGTTCTATGTGAACGACCAAGTTAAGGGACCTCCAGGGGCGCCCATTGCTCAGCTGCTACCACTAGGCTGGACAGTTACAGGCCCAGTGTGCATAAACAAGATGCACCCACCATCGTCGTTGGACTCCAATCAAGCACAGGTGCTTAAAGGTGGACGTCCTACACTTGTGCGCAGTTGCCTAAGTCACATCTCAGTCTACTGCCAAGCAATAACTCCAGAGTATTCCTCCATCTTCAAAGTCTCTGAGAGAGACGAAGCCACAGCGCTCTCGAAAGATGAGCAAAGGTTTTCGGACATTATGAATGCTCAAGTCTCACGAAGTGCAGAGGTGAAAGTTTGCAAGATGACCACAGAAATCAAGATGAGCCAAAGATCTTGCCTGGAACCACACCGTTTTGAACGTTTTTCGGAGTGGCACAGTCTTCTTAGAGCAGTAGCTAGGCTTATACATTGTTTAGCTTGCAAAGATAGTGAGCCTTTACAGGTCCAGGATATGATAAAGGCTAAGAGCGTCATATTCAAGTCAGTACAGAGATCTGCTTTCAAGCAGGAAATAGCTAGGCTAGAGCAAGGGCTCAACATCCCTAATCAAAGTCTTCTAAATGAGTTAAACCCATTTCTAGACAAGGAGGGTATTTTGAGAGTTGGAGGAAGGTTAGCCAAAGCTAAACTCAAGGCGTGCATAAAAAACCCCATCATCATACCCCCTAATAGTCACACTGCATTGCTGCTCGTTCGGCATCACCATGAAAGGATCCATCATCAGGGTAGAACTCTAACTGAGGCAGCCCTTAGAAATGAAGGTCTGTGGGTGATAAATGCTAAAAGTTTGGTCAACAGTTGTATTTTCAAATGTGTCAAATGTCGGCGACTCAGACGAAACTGTCAAAGTCAGTTGATGGCAGAACTACCTCAGGATAGGACTTTGACAGACCCACCCTTTTCCCATGTGGGAATCGATGTGTTTGGTCCTTGGGAGGTTGTCACTAGGAAAACCAGGGGTGGTGTTGTAAATAACAAGAGGTGGGTAGTTTTGTTTACTTGTTTAGTAATACGAGCTGTCCATATAGAAGTCATAGAAGGGATGGACACTTCATCATTTTTAAACGCATTAAAAAGGTTCATAGCCCTCAGAGGGCCAATTAAGTCAATTCGATCGGACTGTGGCACCAATTTTGCATGTGCAGACCTTAGCCAACCACTTCTGGAAGAGGTGGAAGGCCGAATACTTAAGCCAGCTTCAAGCTAGAAGAATCTGGCAAAGCCCACAGGACAACATTGAGGTTAACAACGTTGTGTTGCTAAAGGACAAAGACTTGCCCCGCTATGCCTGGCCTATGGGCATTACACTAAAGACCTTTCCTTGCCCTGACGGTAAGGTTAGAAAAGTTCAGGTAAAGACTCATAGTAAGGACAAAATGTCTGTCCTGGACAGACCAACCAGCAATTTCGTGTTGCCTGTCCAAAGTGTGTAAGTTTTATACTGTTTTATTGTTGTGTATACAAAGGTGTTTGTATGTTTTTGATTGGTAAATTCCCACATCCTGGGAATTTAGCGGGGAGTGTTCCGTCCCCCAGGACGATGGTTTACCTTACCTATTGGTCGTTTGTTTGTTTTCCCTCCTTTGCATCTTGTTTCAGCCTCTGGCTGCAAAGCCCAGGAAAAGTGGCTTGGAATCTGCAAAAGCTGGCTGCAGTTTTCTTTGCAGTGATTGGTCAAAGAGTGCAACATCTTAGGACCGCCCTTTTTACCAGGGTCTAGTCTCCATTTTGGAGTTTCATTCTGGCTATAGTCTTCCAACGTGCTGGAGCTGTGCAAGGCTAACTGGGACAAATCATCCTCAAAACCAGGCCAATCTAAGCCTATCCAAATTAGATAAGTATTGAATTATATTGATCTGGAATAGGAAATCTAGTTATAGGAGCAGGGTTATTCTGTCGCTTCTAGAACTAATCTTTGCTGTAAAGATAGGGAAGGAAAGAGTTTCTCCTTCTAATATAGGCAGCGTGATTAGGGTATAGTGGTTTTATAATCACCTTTGCTTTCTGGAACCAGGGATAGTTCTGTACCTAAAACCTATAGAAATTTGTTTCATTTTCTGCAACTTTAAGATCTGTGCCAGGTTTACAACCTTGTATGAATAAACATCCTTTTTTGAAGTTATCCAGACTCAGTCGTTCAATATCTATAGGACAGCTTATAGGGATTTGCAGTTCGCCCGGATAAAGGACAGCACGTTTCAGTTTTATAGTTTTTTATTGTCCGGCGGACGGCACAGAGCTGATTCCAGGGAGTCAATGAAACAATGGCAGTGGGCCCTATGTGCTGTTAGTGTGGTCACTCCCAGCTATCTAGACCCCAAAATGGCTTTGTGGTGTCCCAATATTATATCTAAGGCAACTCCAGAGTACTTTGGTATATTTCAGCTGGTGTAGTTGCACCTTTCGAGACAAAGATTCTCCCAAGTTCACCCAGTATTTTTTTCTAAGACCCAATCAAAGCTCTAACCACTACACCACAATGGCTCTCATTCCCATCTCTTTGGAAATCAAGCTAGTGTGCAAAAACATAAAGCTTTATTCTCTGATAACATGCCTGTACCTAAAAAGGAAATATTGCTTTGGTACAGCATTTAGCAATATGTGCACCATTAGCATCTTGGAAATTAATTCCACAGCATGTAACTTGATTTCCTAGAAAACCTAAGTGGCTGGCCTCCTACTGTGCACAAAAATGGAATATATCTTGATTTGAAATCTGACTGGACTTGTGAAAGAGCTTGATTGCTCTTCATAGCAACAATCTTGTCTGCATTCATGCGTGTGCGCACACACATGAACAAAACTCTGAAGTCTAAATTAAACTAGGGGTCATTTTATGAAAGAAGCATTTACAGCAGTTCCTAGAAAACAATCTTCTCTGTGTGCATACTAATTTATTTTCACGTTTATCATATTAAAGCTATTATAGTGGCATCTGTTTCCAAACTGGGGAGACTCTTTCACACAGTTCTTTGACATACCCCTTAGACAAGGAATTTGAGTGATTGGAAGAAGCACGCCTCTTTGCCACCGAAGTGACATAGAGTTGATATATGAAATTAAAGGTATACTTCTTATTTACCTGCTAGTTTAGTACCAAGCATTGCTTGGGAGAATCATTGGCAAGTGTCAATTGTGTTTTAGGTACAACTGTCCTGGTATTGAGGGCTGATCTCTTTGAATGATCAAACATTCCTTACATTGATTTCCATTGCCACTGACCTTCCTAAGTCCAAGTTAAAGCTCTAGCCACTACACTACACTGGCGTTCATTGTCCTCCATGATGAACCCCATATATTTTTTTGGCAAGATTTATTAAGAGTGGGTTTGTCTTTGCCTTCCTCTGGGGCAGGAAGAGTGACTTGCCCAAGGTGAGACTAGGAACTTGAGAGTCCTATGCTCAAAACCCTATATCACACGGTCACCTTAAAACACACACATATATGGCTGCAGCACAAGCTAGCACTCAAAAACATGAGACAGTTCTCCCCCACTGTTTAATAAGGGCCTATCGACATAACAAATAGTAATTTATAAACTTCAGTTAGCACAGTAGTAGTTTAATGTGGTTTTTTGTCATTCGACAAAGGTGTTTATGACAAGTAACATGTTATTTAAACTAGTAACTAGAATAGACATTTACTTCCAGTCCCTAAATTTCCTTATTCTGCAATATCAAGCTCTTTATCCTTTCTTCTTCCCAAACATTGGAATTTTTAGCAAAGAAAGTGGGTCTCCTAGCTATGCTGTCTAAGAAGGAATATATTCTTCCCATCTCCAGCTGCAGAAATGTTCTGACCTCAGCAAAATGCTGCCCTAAACAGTTGCCCAACTGTGTGGAGTGATATATCCATGCACTTTGCTTTTTCCTGGTTTATTGGGCAGTTTTCCCAAGTAAGATTAGGCATTCTGTTGGTACGAATGTGAGCTTAATGCCATCTGTCAACAAAAAATGGAAGGGTCTTGGGATTACATTGCACTATATTAATTTGTAAGGCACACAAGCATGGCGAAAACATTACCTTTTGCTCAGAGGACTCTCTTATAATCAGTATTTGTGACATGTCCACAGCAAAGGAAATAATAAAAGCATTGGCAGTACTTCTGCTATGGATCACTGGATGACCTTTGAGAAGTACAACATTCCTATTAGTTTGTGCTTAAGTTCTAATAGTGTTGAGAGCAGAGCTCCATGAAATTGTACTAGTTAGAATAATGTTTTATTATAGTTAAATACAGGAATAACTCTGTGAGACAGTGAATTAGTAGTTGTGAGGTTTATGGGCGATGTTCCGTCTGTCACTTGTTTCATCCAGTGGTTTTGTGGAGACAAGGTTTGCAGTGTGGAAGAGCAAAGTATTTTTCATTAACTGCTGCAATGGCATAATCTGCCAAACACAATCTCAAGCTTCCCTGTCCTGAAAGACCACACAGTAGGTATGAGAAGAAATGAATTTTCCAAAAACCAATGTATTGTTACTATGCATTCATGTTGTGATATAAAGTATTTGAGGAATTTGGTCTTGAATGGGCAGTTAAGATCCATTAGCTATACCTGTTACTTTTGAAGACGAATACTGCTAGACTGATGTATTGATACACTTGAACCTTCCTCAAGGGCAGGGGTCCCCAAACTAAGGCCCGGGGGCCGGATGCGGCCCTCCGAGGTCATTTACCTGGCCCCCGCCCTCAGTTTTATAATATAATATATTGTATATACATATAATATTGATAATAATATTATAATGTAATACAATATGACACTAATAATAATACCATATAATAATATTGATTATATATTCTATATTACATATAATATTACTAATAATATTACAGTATAGTGGTATAGTTCAATATAGCAATATATAATGCTAATATTGTGCTATGTACATATAATTTGTAAGCCACTCTGAGTCCCCTTTGGGGTGAGAAGGGTGTGATACAAATGTAGTAAATAAATGCAGTAAATAATAAATAAATAAATAAATAAATAAATAAATAAATAAATTTTAGACTTAGGCTCATCCAAAGTCTGAAATGACTTGAAGGCACACAACAACAACAACAACAACAACAACAACAACAACAACAACCCTAATTAACTTGACTATCTCATTGGCCAGAAGCAGGACCACACTTCCCATTGAAATCCTGATAAATGTATGTTGGTTAAAATTGTTTTTATTTTTAAATATTGTATTGTTCTTTCGTTGTTGTTGTTGTTGTTGTTGTTGTTTTTGCACTACAAATAAGACATATGCAGTGTGCATCGGAATTTGTTTGTATTTTTTTCAAATGATAATCCGGCCCCTCAACAGTCTGAAGGATTGTAGACCGGCCCTCGGCTTAAAAAGTTTGAGGACCCCTGCTCAAGGGCATGGCTGTAGGGACGGTCATGTGAACTGCCTTCAGTTCAAAATTCAGCACTGATACTGTATGACATTCAAATTTCTAAAGCACAATTATTATTTCAAAGCCAGTAAATAAACTTGAAATAAGCTGGCTGTGAAACATTCACAGTTTCTCTTCCACAACCCTGCAAATTTCAACCTTGAATACTCTCCAAATATTCTTTGCTTGTTTACTGAATATTATCTGGGTATTGGATAGCACTGTTTGACAATCAATTATATTTGAATGCAATATTTAATAAATGATATGGGTTAGCTGACACTCGGTGGTACTTAGCGGTTGATTACAATTATGGCTGATCTGCTACATCAGTGAATTTCAAACTGGATACCTCTAGGGAACAATTCCAATATCAGCTTACCTGCCAAGAACTATTAAGTGCATGGTGCAAAATCCCTGCACATCGATTATTTTATTCAACTCCCCATTGGAGGCAGCCATCTTTCACATCACTCTAGAATGAACATCATTCCTGGAAACTTTCTCAGTTCCACTTAAAGTTGCTTACTTTGTTTTGTAAAAGGGTGGGAGAAATTACACTACCTCATCAAAAGGTCACCTCCTAAACGTTCATAGTAATAAGACAGCAGAGCTGGAAAGGACTGCAAGAACAATTTACTCCATGCAGTTGACATGAAATGATCCAAATCCCCCCTAAAAGAACTCAACTTGTAAGCAACATAGCTTACACACATACACACACCAAATCCAGCTATTTGCAAGGAGGACATTTGCACAGAGGTTGTAAGGGGCCATTAACATCTCTGAGGACTTTAGTGCAGAGAGGTGGAAAGTGGCACAGAAATGTAAGGTGATGATGCCAATAAGTAGCCACCATCCAAGGTCACAGGAATGCTGCAGGACAGTGGATTTATGCAACAATGTCCAAGTGTCTAGCTACAGTAAATGACATGTATTTCCATGTGTCCCTCTTGTTCTCTGACAACACAGAAATGGTCATATTGGGGAGAGCTGCTTACTAATTAAGTTGAGGGAAAAACTCATTTTAGCCCCCAGCAATCAGGAGATGTAACCATGAGAAGACAGCTATATGATATATACACAGTCAACCCACCAGATTTGTGGGTTTGACTTTTGCAGATGATTCACAGATTTGATTTAACATGTTCTCTTTAGGAATCTCTAGGCCCTCCAATGAGACACTATGGTCAGCCTCTGTCAGACATTCACTCTAGAGCAGTGGTTCTCAACCTGTGGGTTCCCAGGTGTTTTTTTCCTACAACTCCCAGAAATCCCAGCCACTTTACCAGTTGTTAGGATTTCTGGGAGTTAAAGGCCAAAACATCTGGGGACCCACAGGTTGAGAACCACTGCTCTAGAGTCATGCCGGAGGACTTAAAGAGATGTTCCCTCAGTGCTATGGAATCCTGGGAGTTGTGGTTTTTGAAGTCTTTAGCCTTCTGTTCAGATTGTCCAACTATACCAAATTACAAATCCCAAAATTCCATAGAATTCAGCCATGATAGGTAACGTGGTGCCAAACTGCATTAATTCTACAGTGTAGTTACGCTCTAAGAGGAAGAGGATTGACTGCTCAATATTTGCAAGACCTTTGTCTAGAGTAGAAGTGTAATCACACAGCCTTCCAGAAGTTATTGAACTACAGTTTCCAGCAGTCTTAGCCAGTTTAGCCTATAATAAGAGAGTACGTGAAAGGCTGCATGATTCCCACCTAGTGTCTCCAGAGAATGGTGATTTATTCTTCATCCCTGGAGGTGATAAATGGAACTAAGGTGATGAATGGAGCCTGAGGTGATGAATGGAACTAATAAAGGTATTAACACCAGAATTTAAGTTGCCTCTTCAATCCTGTAGTCTCCGTTTGGGGATTTCAGGAGCTGAAGTTCCCACAGCAATAAAATCAGGCCAGGATGATGATTTACCTTCTCTGTTTCCAGCCCTCCCTTAGTGCAAGTTTTGTAATGCCCAGATGAAGACTTCGAAAGAACATCCTTTTTAAATGATAGGTGGCGCAATAAAGATATTAACAGCCTCAGCTTTTCTATTTAATGCCATTGGAAACAGGTCACTGAACACTTACGGTGTTTTGAAATATTGAAATGATTTTCAAATGTAAAGGTTGAACATAGGTTGAGTGTAGGTGGATGAAGCATTTCATACTCCAATAGGTGTTTTTTCAATAAGTTTTTATACTTCTTGAAGAAATAGGATGGGAGCTCAAGAGAGTTAGACCTGCCATTATACAGAATCAACAGCTACCTCAGGTGGCAGATGTGTGATACAAAGGATGCAGAACAATAAGATGTTGGAGATCAGATTGTCTAAGTGTAGCAAGTCTTTCAACTTTCAATAAGTTGTCTTCAGGTGCACTAGGAAATGGTGGCACATTATTAGTACTGAAATAGTATAAAACTATCCATTTGATCAACTTCTGTATGTGGACTGGATATGAGAACCCCGTTTTGTCCTATGCCTTTGGTACTACAATGTCTCCAGTAGAACAAAGAATAATCAAAAAGTGCCATCTTGGGGCAACAAACAACCACTCAAGCTTGGTTTTAAGGCCATTTGACTCCTCCAGATTTCTCTTATACTACCTTTAAAAGGAAATGAATGGTCTTAACTGCAGCACACTTGGACATTACCAAGCATTAGAAAATCATAGAATCATAGAGTTGGAAGAGACCTCACGGACCATCCAGTCCAACCCCCTGCCAAGAAGCAGGAAGATGGCATTCAAAGGCACCCCTGACAGATGGCCATCCAGCCTCTGCTTAAAAGCCCCCAAAGATGGAGCCTCAACCACACTCCGGAGCAGAGAGTTCCGCTGCCGAACAGCTCTCACTGTGAGGAAGTTCTTTCTAATGTTCAGGTGGAATCTCCTTTCCTGTAGTTTGAAGCCATTGTTCTGTGTCCTAGTCTGCAAGGCAGCAGAAAACAAGCTTGTTCCCTCCTCCCTATGACTTCCCCTCACATATTTATACATGGCTATCATGTCTCCTCTCAGCCTTCTTTTCTGCAGGCTAAACATGCCCAGCTGGTTAAGCCGCTCCTCATACGGCTTGTTCTCCAGACCCACAATCATTTTAGTTGCCCTCCTCTGGAAACTTTCCAGCTTCTCAACACCTCCCTTCAATTGTGGTTCCCAAAATTGGACACAGTATTCCAGCTGTGGTCTGACCAAGGCAGAATCGAGGGATAGCATGACTTCCCTGGATCTAGAGACTATATCCCTATTTATGCAGGCCAAAATTCCATTGGCTTTTTTAGCCGCCGTGTCACATTGTAGGCTGATGTTTACCTTGCTGTCCACGAGGACTCCAAGATCTTTTTCACACGTACTGTTGTCGAGCCAGGCGTTCCCCATTCTGTATCTTTGCATTTCATTTTTTCTACCTAAGTTGAGTACATATCTTACATTTGTCCCTGTTGAACTTCCTTGTGTTAGTTTCGGCCCATCTCTCTAATCTGTTAAGATCATTTTGAATTTTGCTCCTGTCTTCTGGAGTATTAGCTATCCCTCCCAGTTTGGTGTCATCTGCAAACTTGATGACCATGCCTTCATAATAGAGATATCCTTTTATTTTTGGATCTATCACTTTTGTGGGAAAACTAACTTATCACATAAGAACATCAAAGGGATAGATAGATGGAGACAAGGGTTTTTCCATAAAAATAGCACCCAATTTGAAACTACTCTGCAACCATGAAACCATGAAGGGTACCCTTACCATTTGATAGGGTGAGGCATAGAGCTTCAAATGATGACTGCTAGATGCCTCTCCCAGTGCACAAACAGTCCATGGTCTCAGTAATTCACAAGATGGAGACACTGCAATGTAAAACCTAATGAAATATTCTCTATTTGCAGAGTTATTGTTTAGATTTGTTTCTGGCTCAAAACGGTTACTACAACTTGAGAGCTTGATAACTCATTAATCCATTTGTAACTTTTTATGTAATTATAACATGTAACCTCTGGTGGTGCAGAGAGTTAAACCACTTTGCTGCTGAACTTGCCGACCAAAAAGTTGGTAGTTTGAATCCGGGTGAGCAGAGTGAGCTCCCACTGTTAGCCCCAACTTCTGCCAACTTAGCAGTTTGAAAACATGGAAATGTGAGTAGATCAATAGATACTGCTCCAGCAGGAAGATAATGGCACTCCATATAATCATGCCGGTCACATGACCTACAGACAAAGGAGGTTCTTTGGCCTAGAAATGGAGATGAGCACCAACCCCCAGAGTCAGACACAACTAGATTTAATGCAGAAGAAAATCTTTACCTTTACCTTTAACATGTTGCCATTATGAAATATACTTCTTTGAAACTTGGTCTATCATTTTGAAACACCTGTATATCTTTTAAATGTTAATTTATTTTGGGTTTTGTTTCTATGTCCTTTCCTCACCACCCCGCCCTTCCACAGCCCCAATATCTATATTCATTCTGTTCATTCCTAAAAGCCAAAATAAAGAAATACAGTAGAATCTCACTTATCCAACATAAATGGGCCGGCAGAATGTTGGATAAGTGAATACGTTGGATAATAAGGAGAGATTAAGAAAAAGCCTATTAAACATCAAATAGGTTATGATTTTACAAATTAAGCATCAAAACATCATGTTATACAACCTATTTAACATAAAAAGTAGTTCATTACACATTAATGCTATGTAGTTATTACTGTATTTACGAATTTAGCACCAAAATATCATGATATATTGAAAACATTGACTACAAAAATGCGTTGGATAGTCCAGAACGTTGGATAAGTGAGTGTTGGATAAGTGAGACTCTACTGTACTAGTTTTTCAAAGCCTAAAGTGTACTTCCACTACTTTTTGGGTTTGTGTGCTAGAATTGATGAGCAGTCTGTGGTGTTCTCAGAAAAAATGTACTCTAGACTCACTATAGTTTTCTACCTCAGCTTTAAAAGAAGGGCAGAATTTCCAGCCAGGCTGCCTGACCCCTTTCTCACTGTGAGGAAGCCCTAAAAATGGAATAGAGTGCATTCTGCCACTTGGAGGAGAGTTACTTGTCGTTCTCCTAACACACTTGCTCTTTGTAGAACTTGTTGTGGTACCTCTTCACTAAAAGTGGGGTTAGAATAACTAACCAGCCCTTCCTCTGTACCATTTCAGGGGAGAAAATCACCCCCATTTCACAGCCTGATGCAGAACCGGTCCTGGTTTTACCCTCTCTGCAGGCTAATGCTTCAGACAACTTTGGCTATTACAGATTAGAACTGTGTACACACCGCTAGCTAAAAATCATATTTAATTGTAATCCTCAAATATATTTAGAAGCACCCTTCTATGCCTATGTACAAGAGTGATTAGTTTGCTGCCAAATAATAGGGATTTTTTTCTGTTTTCATTTAAAGGATTGAAGACTTATCCCTTTGCTTTTGAAAATTGTTTTTCTTTTTTAAGAGACGGATTCAGTGCTGCTATACACTTTGATCATTTTAAATACACATCACGCCACTGTGTTTAATCAGAAGTTTTGCTGGAATGTTAGCCCGTTTCTGAGGATTAGCCCAAAACATCAAGTGGAGGGTTTTTTTTTAAATGCAATCCTTCACCATCACCACATTTTATAAGATGCATAGTGAAATCTCTCTTAAGAATATGAAATTTGTTTGAAATTGAAGCAACTTTTTTATCTATAAACATGATCTCCATATTTTGAAAATGTTTTCAAAGTGAATAATTAGTTTGCAGAACTGTCAAGTCAAGTCCATTGTTTTGTTTCACCCAGAAATTTGAATAATATAACATAGCTCTGTCCGCTGAAACATGACTGTCACTTTTTATTAACATTTTCTGTTGCCATCAAAATGTAGTTTGGCAGCTTTGAAGTGAATGCAAAGGAGAACGAAAACGTTTCAACTGAAAGGGCAGAGTAAGCTTCTTTGCAATCATGCTAGACCACGTCATTTTTACAAAAAAAAAGTGTTATTCTAATACTTAGATAGAGCCAATCAGATGTGATTTGTTATAAACCCATTGATAGCAAACAAACCTGGTTCAGAGTGTTGTCAAGGGTTTTCATGGTCAAAATCTCTGGGGCGTTGTGTGGTTTCCGGGCTGTATGGCTATGTTCTGTATGGCTATGTTCTATGATTCACCTGCATCTGTGGCTGGCATCTTCATAGGATCTGATGGTAGTAAAGCAAGTGGAGTATATTTACCTGTAGAATGTCCAGAGTGGGATCAACCCATTAGCATGTGAGTATCTTCATGCTTACTCACATGCTAATGGGTGGATCCCATTCAACACACACAAATCTAGTTTACTAATTGCACCCTTCACATTTGTTCAACAGACAAGGGTGTTTTTCCCCACCCTTTTCTATCCCCCATGTTTTTTAACATCTACATGAAACCACTGGATGGGGTCATCCGGAGTTTTGGAGTTGGCTGCCATCTGTACGCAGATGACACCCAACTCTACTACTCCTTTCCACCGAACTTCATGATGGACTGGATGAGGGTGAACAAGTTGAAACTTGATCCAGACAAGACAGAGGCCCTCCTGGTCAGTCACGGGGCTGATCGGGGTATTGGGGGGTCAACCTATTTTTGATGGAGTTATACTCCCCCTGAGGACACAGGTCTGCAGCTTGGGGGTCCTCCTAGACTCAGCGCTGATGCTTGAATCTCAGGTGTCAGCGGTGGCCAAGAGGGCCTTTGCACAGTTAAAACTTATGTGCTGTCTGTGACCATACCTTGTGAAGTCTGACTTGACCATGGTGGTCCACGCCTTGGTTACATCTAGACTGGATTACTGTCTACATGGGCTGCCTTTGAAGACGGCCTGAAACTTCCAACTAGTAAAAGGTCCACAGCCAAGCTTTTAACTGGAACTGATTATAGGGTTCATACAACACCCTTCCCAAGGAGATAAGACATGCCCTGTCACTACTCTCCAGGACTTGAAAATCTGGTGGTTCCAACAGGTCTTTGAAAATAATTAATCCCAGACCATATCTGGCCTACAAACAGGGCCCCACTTTATACTTTATCCACTTCCCAGGCTCTACGATACCTCATTGCACTACCCTTGTCTTCTATAGCTGCTCAGCAGGCCGTGAAATTAAGTAACCTAGGCCCTATCAGGTTTCACCTTATTTATTCCCCGTTTCTATGTTAGCTGGTTGCATTAGCCCTGGCCCAGCCTTTCACAGCTGTTTAGCCTCCCCTGGTTTTCTGACCATCAGTAGCCAATTCACCCAATGGAATGGCTTGAATTGGTTTTAATTTTAATTTTAATGAGCATATTCATTTAATAGCAACTATGCCTTGTTTTTATAATGTTGTTTTGTATGTTTTTTGTGTTGATATTGAATGCTTTGTTTATGCTGGAAACCGCCCTGAGTCCCTTCTCAGGAGATAGAGCGATATACAAATAAAATTTTGTTGTTATTGTTGTTGTTCCAGATGTTACTGTAGCACAACCTCCATCAGTTCTAGTCATGATGTCTAATGCTGAGGAAGACAGAAGGTGTAGTCCAGCATCTGGAGGGACACATAAAATGACATGGCAAGCTGAATTCAACCCCAAGCCTTGAGTTTGACACATGTGCTCTAACAAGACTTCAGAAAGTTCTACAATTCAGTGACAGTGGTTGAGGAGAAAATCTATCATCAAAACAAAGCTACAGAAATTAGAAGTATAGTTTTGTGGAACTATAACTCCTAGAATTGCTCAGCTACTATGACCAAATTAGACATTTCTAAACTTTGTAAAACAAAATTGTAAGAAGCATTTTCCAAATAAAAAGGTGAGATGCACATTTTACTTCTACTTCAAATGAAAGCTACAATCACAGAATGTCCTTGTACCTCATCTGAATATTTCTTATTTTGTCCCATTGGTTGTGATTCTCCCATGGCTCAGGTTTCAGCCTGCTGCTGCTCAGTCGCTTAGTCGTTTCCAACTCTTTGTGACCTCCTGGATCAGTCCACGCCAGAGCTCCCTGTCAGCTGTCGCCGCCCCCAGTTCCTTCAAGGTCAAGCCAGTCACTTCAAGGATACCGTCCATCCATCTCGCCCTTGGTTGGCCTCTCTTCCTTTTTCCTTCCACTTTCCCCAGCACCATGATCTTTTCCAAGCTTTCCCGTCTTTTCATGATGTGGCCAAAATACTTCAACTTTGCCTCCAATATCCTTCCTTCCAGTGAGCAGCTGGGCATTATTTCCTGGAGGATGGACTGGTTGGATCTTCTTGCGGTCCAAGGCACTCTCAGGATTTTCTCCAGCATCAGAGTTCAAAAGAATCTATCTTCCTTCGCTCAGCCTTCCTTATGGTCCAGCTCTCGCATCCATAGGTTACTATACAATTTCTTTTACTATGTGAACCTTCGTGGCCAGTGTGATGTCTCTGCTTTTCACTATTTTGTCAAGGTTGGCCATTGCTCTCCTCCCAAGAAGTAAACATCTTCTGATTTCCTGGCTGCAGTCTGCATCTGCAGTGATCTTCGCGCCTAGAAATATAAAGTCTGTCACTGCCTCCACGTTTTCTCCTTCTATTTGCCAGTTGTCAATAGGTGTGGTTGCCATAATCTTGGTTTTCTTGACGTTTAACTGCAACCCAGCTTTTGCACTTTCTTCTTTCACCTTGGTGATAAGGCTCCTCAGCTCTTCCTCACTTTTGGCCATCAGAGTGGTATCATCTGCATACCTAAGGTTGTTAATGTTTCTTCCAGCAATTTTAACTCCGGCCTTGGATTCCTCAAGCCCCGCACTTCGCACGATGTGTTCTGCGTACAAGTTGAATAGGGAGGGTGAAAGTATGCAGCCTTGCCGTACTCCTTTCCCAATCTTGAACCAGTCTGTTGTTCCGTGGTATGTTCTTACTGTGGCTTTTTGGTCTTTATACAAATTCCTCAGGAGACAGACAAGGTGACTTGGTATCCCCATACCACCAAGAACATGCCGCAATTTATTATGATCCACGCAGTCAAAGACTTTGGAATAGTCAATAAAGCAGAAGTAGATGTTTTTCTGGAACTCCCTGGTTTCCTCCATTATCCAGTGGATATTGGCAATTTGGTCTCTTGTTCCTCTGCCTTTTCTAAATCCAGCTTGGACATCTGGCAACTCTCGCTCCATGTATTGCTGGAGTCTGCCTTGTAGGATCTTGAGCATTACCTTAACTGGCATGGGAAATAAGTGCCACTGTACGGAAGTTTGAGCATTCTTTAGCGTTTCCCTTTTTTGGTATGGGGATATAAATTGATTTTTTCCAATCTGATGGCCAATCTTGTGTTTTCCATATTTGCTGGCATATGGATGCATCACCTTGACAGCATCACCTTCCAAGATTTTAAACAACTCAGCTGGGATCCCGTCGTCTCCTGCTGTCTTGTTGTTAGCAATGCTTCTTAAAGCCCATTCAACCTCACTCCTCAAGATGTCTGGTTCTAATTCACTCATCACACTGTTAAAACTATCCTCTATATTATTATAGGTTTCAGCCATCTACCCATTTTTGCCAAAGATACCAGGAATTCAACCTTGGACATTATACATGAAAAGTATGTTTTCTACAATTGGGCTATGGTCCAACTCATACCTTCTCAGAAGGATGGCAGGGAATCAAGACCATGATTTAATAGGAGCAGAAAATAATAACTGTCCCTAATAAGTAAAGGGCAAGTAAAATTCATTTTCATTTTCTACTCCCATTATTTTAAATAATCATTTTTGCAAGAATATAGAAATTCAGCTCAGTTTTGGTCTGGGGGAAAAAAGGATTGCCAAGCAATTGGAGCTGTTTTCAAGGAGACATTGCTGTTGTGCCCCATATTAAGAACATCAATGAAAACTCATTACCTCGTGTATTGAAGACAGCTTGCAGAAACCGCTGTGGGAGAGAGTGTACCAGACCCAGAGGCAGCCATGCTTTTTCAGTGAGAAAATTCCTAAGAGCCTATTCGTTCCTCGTTCTGAATTATTCAGACTTAATTGGCAACTCTGATGCTTTTTAGAGGTCTTTAGGTTTTGTGTTTGTTGTTTTGTCATTGTCTAAGCTTGCACTTTCAGATTTAAATGTCACAGAGAAGAGGAAATATTAGGTTACATTTTTCCCACTATTAATTTGGATGATGCTTTTACATACTGAATACAGCCAAATCCCAATTACCTGGACCCCTGCAATGAACACCTCCCTTTCTAATGAATGACTACCAAAGCTATTCCTTCTATCGATTCTCAATTCTCTAGATTCCCAGTTATGCAAACATAAGTGATAGAACACAGAGAGGATAATTGGATTCTGTGTGCTTTATTAAAGTTATTCTCTTCCGCTTCTTCTAACTGTGGATCTTAACCATCTAACATCTATTGACCACCCCACAGATATTTCCCCATCCCCATTTCTTTCTTTCTACTGTTCCAATCACACTAGCCTCCTGCCCTGAAAAACAAATACCAGGAAAAAAAGAGGTTTTCAAAAGCCGTCACTTCTCTTCTTTTCCTTTACCAGAATAGGATGTTTTCTGGTAGTTTATACAGTTCCATAACTTGGAAGTTAGTTCTTAACCTGAAATTTAGTGTCCATTCTCACTGAGAAGATTCTAGAAAAGTAATCCAAAAATATAAGTATTCAATCATGTGATAAGTAATCTGTTGTCTGATAGCCACCACTATTAGCAACAGATTTAGTGTTAAATGTTGAAACCTGAAAACCTCAACAGATGCTGACTTTTTTTGGTCTGGAATGGTCCACTAGGGATTCAGAACTTATCCATAGTTGAGTTTCAGCAATATAGAAGTCAGGAGCAAGGAAATGATACCAAGAGCTGAGAGCCAGGAATTGCATTCTTTTCAACAACCTTTCTTTTATATCAGTGGTTCCCAACCTGTGGTCCATGGATCACCAGTGGTTCCCAAGAACTAAAATATGGTCCACGGCCTCACTGTTACTGGATCGTTGCAACGAGAGTGACTGGTCTCACAAAACTCTCTTATAATGCCGAGGCAATAGGGATGTCAGAAGAGGAGAGGCTGACTAACCATGAAAGGTGCAACAACAAGCCTCCTGACTGCTGCTTCTCTGCCTCCTCCCTTCCCCTGAGTGGATCAATTGCATGTGGTGGCTGGAAGAGGGGGTGCCTTGGTGTCTTCGTTTTTAGGACTGTTCCTGGGATTATTTGGGGTGCTGTTTCAGAAAATTGCATTGGATAGACCACATCAGCAATAGATTATTAAATATGGTTTTCTGTGGGTGAGCAGATAGTGACTACTAGGTGGCATATGTTCTGTATCAGAAACTAGAGCTGATGTGGTCTATCCAATGCAGTTCTCTGAATCAGCACCCCAGATAATCAAACCGAATCTAAAGTTGACCAAAAACAGATTCATATCCCTTTTGGTACTAATGTTGGAGAAGTGGTCCCTGGTCAAAGTGGTCCCTGGTTAAGTAGAACCATTGTTTTATAGGCAGAGATGCCATGCTGGGGGGGGGGGGGGTGCCCTCATTATCATCCTCATTCTTTTCCTCCTTCTCTGATCCTGCTCCTGAACTCACAGAAGAAGGACCTGGATAGTCTTCAGGAACCTGGTGACTCTCTCCCAGTGGTAATCTGATTCTTCCTTTTGTTCAGAAGAATTCTTAGGGTGGTGGAGGGAAATCTTCCCAATTGCAAATATCTCTAAGAATCAGAAAACAGTGCCATCCAAACTATTTTAGGTGTGGTGCAGTGTAGAGATGGCAAACTTCTGTGGCAAACACCGTGGACCTTTTGCTAATTGTCCATCTAGCAGTGAAGAATACCACAAGAGGGAGCCTTGAACATAATATATATACCTGTTGCTGATGAGCCAGAACCAAGGAATTGGATAGGAAGACCGCAGCCTTACCAAAGGATTTGATACAGTAATTCCAGAAGCAGAGAGCAGTCAGAACTATTTAACAAAACTGTAAAGTAGTAATGTAAATAATACCTGCACATTTTCTCATTTTAACCAAGAAAATAATTACAATGTACTTAAGATATCTGACAAGAATGATAACTCCCCATGAGATATTTTATATGTTGGAAGCATATATCTGAAATATTCCAAAATCCAAAACTGTCTACATGAGTGACTGATAATGACATCTCTATTTTCCAATAAGTCAGTGTAAACAAACTTCATTTAATGCAAAACATTTCTTTAAAATATTGCATGAAACAGTACAAGCTATGTTTCTAAAGTATACATGAAAAATAAATGAATTTCCTGTTTAGACTTAGTTTCTATCTCCAAGATAACTCAGGAAGAACGTAAAGACATGGGTTTGTGCGCAAGCATTTAATGAGTAAGCAATATATTGACACGGTCTGAATTAAGGTCTATGTACAAGGTTCTTGGAAGAATTGAATTAAGTAATTTATATGTTTTTAATGTATAATGTATTCTTATTGATTATTGTTAATGGTTTTTAATGTGTTGTTAATTTTTACTGATTTGTTTGGCATTGAATCTTGCCGGGTGTTGTAAGCCGCCTTGAGTCCCCTCGGGTGAGAAAGGCGGGCTAAAAAAAATGTTGTTGTTGTAAATTATGTACATATATCTCAGTGCAGGCATTCCAAAATATGAAATCCAAAACACTTCCGGTCCCAAGCATTTTGGAGAAGAGGTATTATTATTATTATTATTATTATTATTATTATTATTATTATTATTATTACTATTACCCTACTTTTTATCTCCACAAAGGATATTCAGTCTGTATTGTAGAGTAACAGAGGATATATGGATTAGGATATATGATTTAGTAACAGAGGACAAACTTTGCAAAAAGAAGATTCCAATATCAGGCACTGGAATGTCCAAGCTCTGGAAACATAGGTAATATACAAGATTTCCAGTTACCCTACAGGCTGCCTTTGTGTAGTGTTCTCTGAAGTCTATCATCTCTGGTCACCCAAGTTTCCAATTTGTGGACAACAGTCTTACCCAGATAAACAAGCTAGCAATAATACTATTTTTAAAACTCTTAGGCACTGAAATACAAAATATTGAAGATAGTAAAACAAGCAGTCAATTTTGTCCTTTTCGTACTCTGTTCATTAAGATAATGAAAATGTATTACACAGAGATACATTTCTCTTTTGGGGGGAATCATAAAATAACATGGCCATCTCATTGTCTGGACTCGTTCTTATTTATAGATAATTTAGTCTTTAGACTAAGAACATTCACAGAAATTTTGTTAGACAGAAGGAACATGATACTTATAAACAGATGAACAGCGGTATGGAATATCTTCCTTTATATGATTCAGATTCACACATGAACATAATAGGTTTCACTTAACTTTGAAGGGCTTTGTGGTGCCCAACACTATATGATTATTACTTCTCCAAAATGAAACACATTTTTATATAATCTAAGGTGGACCTGCACTCTAGGATTAATGCAGTTTGACATCACTAACTGCCACGGGTCAATGCTTCGGAATCATGGGTGTAGTACTTTTACAAGGCCTTCTGCCTTCTCTGCCAAAGAGTGCTGGTGCCTCCCAAACTACAAATCTCAGGAATTCATAGTGTTGACCCATGGTAGTAAAAAGTTGTCAAACTGCATTGATTCTATGGTGTAGAAGCATCCCTATGTAGAAAGAAATAGTTCTAGATACTGCACCATATGGTATGATTTCAAACCAGACATTTATTGGAAATAGCTGTGAAGCCATTGTAAATATTTGATATTTATCAGTCTGGAGACAGCTTTTATATTTTATGTGGCTCTTCCCATATGTTCTCTTCAGTCTGAAATTATATCTGGTTATCTTTGAAGATATGTGATGACCTTACATCTCCACCAAATTGATATAGATTTTTTTGGGTTCTGTAAATCAAGATCAACTCCCATCAAACATGACTCTAGAAATTGTAAAGCCGAATTATGCGTGGCCAGCTATCTAGGTTTCTCTCTCTCTCTCTCTCTCTCTCTCTCTCTCTCTCTCTCTCTCTCTCTCTCTCTCTATATATATATATATATATATATATATATATATATATAAGTTACTGAATTCTTCAGTGTTTATTGCTTATAATTAACTGACTAAGCACCCAAAAAGGTACTGTCACACCATGTTTCTTCCAAAAACCACCTTATTTATCTAAGTGACCTATTTCTTAACCTGTATATCACTCTCACTTCATATTGACACTTTCTATTAAACCACTATTAAACCACGGCACAAGGGCTGAAGGGGGTTTGGCTAAATGACCCAAGGTTCTCTTCTTCTCTTACAACCATTATCATCATCATCATCATCATCATAAAAGCTGGGTGGCCATCTGTCAGGGGCGCTTTGCTTGTGCTTTTGATCCATAGAGGCAGAAGGGGGTTGGACAAAATGGCCCAAGGGTTTTTTTTCCAAGCCTCTTTATTATTATTATTATTATTATTATTATTATTATTATTATTATTATTATTATTGTTTAACATTGAGGCTGGGTGGCCATCTGTCAGGGGTGCTTTGCTTGTGCTTTCGGTGCACAAAGGCAGAAGGGGATTGGACTCAATGGCCCAAAGGGTCTCTTCCAACCCTCTTTATATTATTATTGCTGTTGTTGTTGTTGTTGTTGTTGTTGTTATTATTATTATTATTATTATTATTATTATTATTATTATTATTATTATTATTATTGCTCGGTGGCCAACTATAGTCCGGCTCTCCAATGGTCCGAAGGATTGTGAACTGGCCCCCTGTTTAAAAAGTTTGGGGACCCCTGATGTAAAGTATGAAGAACCTTGCAGCTGCTGTTATTCTAACAGGGTTCCTCTAGCATTTAAATAAACTTTTCAGTAGGTAAACAAATAAAAACCAGATATTCTTCCAATTCATATTACTCAGTGATTGACATCCTTCCTCATAATGTTTTTGCAATCAAGTTGGTGAGATATGGATTAGGCAAAGCTACTGTTGTGGATTTCTTGCTAGCTTATGAGCAGAACCCTGGAAAGGCAGGACAAGATAGTGCTACAGGGTTTGTTTAATTTGTACAAAAGCCCTGGCTGACAGAACAGAGGATATGCTCCTCACATTTGCAGAGGGCACCAAACTAAGTGGGACAGTTTCTATCTTAGCAGACAGAATTAATTAATTAATTTAATTAAATAGTGCTTCCTGATATCACATGATCTCAGGCTGGTATGCAAATAAAATCAATGTAAACAGTTTAAAACTGTATAAAATTCAAAACACTATTAACAATTTAAACTAACTAAAGGCATCAAGGTTCAATTCATAGTTTGGTTCTGGTGTGAGAGAATTGGCCATCTCCAAGGACGTTGCCCAGAGGATGCTCAGATGTTTTGATGTTTTTATCATCCTTGTGGGAGGCTTCTCTCATGTCCCCACATGGAGCTGGAGCTGATAGAGGGAGCTCATCCACGCTGTTCCTGGGATGGATTCGAACCAGCAACCTTCAGGTCAACAACCCAACCTTCAAGTCATCAGTCCTGCTGGCACGGGTTTAACCCACTGTGCCACGGGGGGGGGGGGGGGGTGTCCTGGAGATTTCATAAAATCATAGAGTTGGAAGATACAAGGGCCATCCCATCCAACCCACTGGCATGTGGGAATATACAATCAAAGCACTCCTGATAGGTGACTATTTGACCTCTGTTTGAAAACCTCCAGAGAAGGAGACTCCACCACATTCCAAAGCAGCATATTCCATTGTCAGGCAGCAATTGGTGTTTAGGTGGAATCTCTTTTCCTGTAGTTTGAATCCATTGCTTTGAGTCAACACTGTGATGCGACAGTCAAAAGAAATCCAATGAAATTCTGGTTTTTATTGTCAAGAGGATAAAGTCCAGATTAAGGGAAGACATGATCCCACTCTATTCCACTTTGAACAGACCTCATTTTAATTACTGTGTCCAGATGTTCGTGTTACAAGTCAAGAAGGATGTCAAGAAGGAGACTCCACCATACTTCAAGGCAATTTCAAAATAGATAAATGCAAAGTTCTATATTCAGACGTGGGTAAAATCTCAGGTAAAATATAAGATGACAGCTGTACATAAGAAAAGTATATAAGCATCTTAAGAAGAACTCAGTATCGGTCTGACATTGCCTAGATAGCCGTCAGGGCTGTTTTGATTGTGCTTTTTCTGCATGGCAAGGGGTTGGACTGGATAGCTCATATGGTCTCTTCCAACTCTATGATTCTTGATTCTTTGATTCTATGATTGGAGCAAACCTGTCAAAAACAGGCAGATTCTCTTTTGCAGGAGAATTTTAAACAGAGGTTAGATGGATATCAAGGGATTCCTATACTGACAGGGATTTGAGTAAATGATCCTAATATCCCCTCCAACTCTGCAATTCTACAAAAGCACTAAGGAGGATTACATACCTCCTGCACTCATTTTCTGTAATAAAAGTAAGATTTTTATTGCTATTCCTAAACATGTAGTTTTAGAAATTTCTTCTATTTCAGCATAGTGCATTCAATGTATTGGCAACAAACTAAAGAATCTAAAGAACACTCAAATGTTAATCTAAGCCATTTTATTAGGTACTTCATCAATACATAATCCAGTTTCCATAAATGTATATAAAATACAGATTACTCTTTTGGTACCTCCCCCACTCACCCATCCCCAAAATAAATGCATTCCAAAAATGCTGCTCCACACAGAAATATGTCTAACCGCAACTAGTCTAGAAGACACAACTTCCGGGCAGACATTTGCTTTGCTTTGCCTCATCTTTCCACCTATCTTGCACTCCCATGGTGGCCGAGATGTGTCAGCTAGGTGCATGAGGGTGGAAAGCAAAAATGCCACAAACCTGAAGGAAAAGGTCCAAGGGAATTCAGTTCAAGAGCAAGCTCTCCCTCCAGTTAATAAAATTCATCCCCTGCCTATTGAAATCTCACAGTAAGAATATGAATTTAGGGGACACTGAAAGCTTTCTGCAACTCACAGCATTTGGGAATTTATGCACCACTGCACAGCACATGACACAAGCTAATATGCCTGAAGTTAACAGTCTTGTAAACATCCTCTCAGATTATGCAAAACAGCTCTTTCTTTCAGTCTTGGTATATAGCCTGGTTTGTGATGGACTATCGAGTTGGTATTTTTAAAAAGGCAAGCTGAAAAGTCACATACCTGCTAGGCAGGATCTGGATGTTGATGAGACATCTGAGGAGAAGAAGCAGGCAGTATACATTTGGTTGGGTGAAGGATAGAAAAGCAGGTTTGGAAGAAACCAAAAAAAAGTCATTTGGGGAAAATGTTATGTAGAAAATAGGCATCTAGCTAAGACCTAAGATCAAGATCAGAGCTTTGTTTGGCCCGTACATTAGCAGTTATGCTTTTTGCAGGATTAAACAGCATTAGCAAGGGAAAGCAGACTCTCGCTGGAATTCTATTGATGTGATTTGTATGACTTCATGGAAGGATGTAACTCAATGATTCTTTTAAGCACAATGCCTCCTGTTGGCATAACTCTGTTGTGTGTAATGTTTTCCTCAAGTAGATTTTGCAAAGATGAGATTGCACATAACATATGATCTCTGTTTTTGCTATTCAGTTCATTCACAAGTCAATTCAGTCCTCTTTTCCCTTTAAGATTAGATGAAACCAAATAGATGACTATCAAAATCAGGAGACTTTTAGGAAGGTAAATTATGCAATATGACACAATTCAACTCACTATCCTGAGAAATAACAGAGGATAAATCTACACAGCCATAACTCACCCTGAGTTGACTTCTGGCTGCCTTCACAACATTCCTGTACTTCTGGTGAGTATCATGTAGTATCCTGGGTTAACCTGATTTTTTCCTACTTCGGGTAAAGTTGGCAAACGGTCTGGAATTTACTTGAAACTCTGAGGTTTCCAACAATTATTGGACAGTGTGGACAGCTGTATCAGATTCAGTTTGGACTGGTCCATTGTCAGTATGGGACACCACATCACCCTTTGAGCGCAAGAAAAAGGGAATGGATTGTATCACTGTCCCTTCCTTCAGCTTGACATATAAATAGGAAGGAGGGGAGATCCGCTCCATCCTTCTTTCTGGTCATGCAGGTGTCAGAATGGGTGCATACAGTGACCAAGAGCTTACATGGACTCTGTGTCTAGCTGGGGCCAGCAAGGTGAAGTGATGCTCCAGTGCAGCCAATATAGTCTCAGATTGGACCATGAAGAGGCCAAACCACCACCACAATGGGTTCAGCAGGGTGCATGTGGTTGCTCCCAACCCCCCCCCCCCACACACACACACACACACACAGATTTATTGGCTAGTATAGACTCACTCAGGGAAAAGAGTTAGAAACCAGACTATGTTAGTTCACAGAGAGTCACAAGAATGTCATAGTTTGAAAGAGTAGGCAGAGAGATTAATCAATAATGAGTCCAAAGTCAGAAACACAGGAATTGTTTCATAAAATCATGGTATGCAACATCAAGAGCATACCCTTCATCTACGAAGCATGTGACTCCATAAAAAAGAGATATTTGTCCGACATGACATGTTTAGACACTTTCAAAATTAGCAGCCTTTGATGCTTACACATTTAAAAAAAGAAATGGAGCAGGAATAGGGAAACCTAGAACACGATAAAGCCATTATGTACATTTTTAATCAGACGTCTATAAAGGACCAAGGAAGGGGAGATGGTGTAGCTTAGGAAGCTGATTGAAGGGTAGCATAGAAATGCTCATGGTAATGGAATAAAATCAATTTTCAGATGCAGGGGCCATGACTGTACATTTCTATTTGTTCCATTCTGACACAAGGGTGACATAAAGGTATTTAAGAAAGAGCCCAGCTGAGGAAGAGTTCATAACACTAATTTTGAGGACACTGATTTCAAGTTACAAAGAATTAATTCTTTTAGACTGAAGACACTAGGAGGCAGGAAGATCTGTGTAATTCAGATCTCTAAGTCAGTCTGACCAGTTGCTTCAGCACTTACTTTTGGAACTTCTCCAATAGCCCCTCTGAGATTTGCCTGCAAAATGAGCCTCTCAAAATTATTCACAGAAGTTATATGATGAATAAATTAAAGTAGGTGCATGGAGAGAGGCAAATGAGATGGACAATGTAGAACGAAGAATGGGGGGAAATATCAAGACAGGAATTATTTGCTATAAATTATTCATCCCCCTGCTTCTGAGTTTAGGAGCCAATGGAAAATTCTATCAGCGATGCACCCTGCCTTCAGCATATGTGCGGGGGTGGAAGGGAGTATCCTTTGGTGAGTTCTTCTAATCTAATGAGAAATGAACATTTGAAAACCAATTTTTGCTGCAGGAAGTCTGCTTCTGTTTCCTCCAGTGTATTCAGGATTCTGAAATTCAGTAATAACCAGGGAATATCCATTTTTCTTTCACTATATAATTTATATAGGTGATCAGAGTTTTAATACCATCAAAGACCTTCTTCTGCTTGGTTGCGTCTTCCTGGAAATTGATAATTAAGACAAAGACAAACATGAAGCTGGCTCTTGTTACTAATATAGCAGGCTCTCTTCTCTCCTCAGCTTTAGTCTGTACTTTCCTAAACTAGTGAATAATAAGGCAGACTAATAATATATTTTGTGGCTAGAAACACAGCTGGATACTGAAGAAAGGATGGCACTCTTTGGAGAAAACTGAATTTTGTTGTGATTGGTTTTCAATGGAATTTAGCAAAATTCACAAGTTTTCTTTTAACATGAGAACACGAGGGGACATGAGAGGAATAAAAGCTATCATATTCATCCATCGAGGACCAAAGTTCTAAGTACTTAACCCTTAAAAGTCTGGTATTCTTCTCATCATAGTTTCTCAACACCTGAAAAACACGTTATTAAAAATATTTTGGAATATTTGTTCCAGTTATAGAAGAAACATATTAAATAATTAAATTATACCATTGTAAAGGATCTTAATCCCTTGCTAGTGCAAGAATCAATCATTCTTGCTAAGGGATGGGAATCCAACTTTTTATAGCAACCATGCACGCTGTAAAAACCATGCAATACAGCAATCTTCAACTAGAACTCAAATATTGGGTCCCATAGTTCACTGAGTATTCTTGAGGTAGTTTTTCACTAAGTCTACCTCACAGGATGTGGATAAAAAGCACATAATACTACGTGAGATCCTTGGTGAAAGGGCTGAATATGAATATCAAAATAACAACAAAAACCCTTTTGATGTCTCATATGGAGTTTGACTCTGTGATTGAAAGGACTATTTTGTTAACTATTTGGTGCCCCTATTTTGTATCGCTGAGATTCCTACAAAAAAAAATAGTTGGAACGCTCCAATGGGCATCATAATAATATGACCCCTCATGTGAGTCTTATATACTCATGTTCCTTTAGTAAAATTAGTATAAAGATAGAGCAGGGGAAAGTATTTTACTTTCATAAGAGAATTAGTGTTTATATAATGATTCTATCCTAGCATTACAGGTTTTGAATCTATCATCAGAATACTAAGAGTGGATGATGATGATAGGCACTGTACAAAAACATAGATATGTTGTCAAAGGCTTTCACATAAACCCCACTTGTCTAGTTTCCAACAGACCTCACACTTCTGAGAATGCCTGCCATAGATGTGGGCAAAACGTCAGAAGAGAATGCTTCTGGAACATGACCATACAGCCCGGAAAACTCACAACAACCCAAAAGATAGTTTGCAGATGCTCCATAGATGTCTGTGTGATAGCATCAAGAGCTGTGAAAACACATGCACCAAAGATATGTCAGGTATTTCATATCTCTATGAGCTCCAATTCAATCCCCAGTGCTGTCAAGTACAGAGAAGATGAGGGAAAGTTGTATTTATTTCTCTCTATACACAGATGCAGCCAGAAACTGTTTCGTAGGAGGTAAAAAAGATTCATGTCCCTTATGGTTTTTCACAGTCCCAGATCTTTGATCAGTCCTTGTGGCATGTGTCAAAAAGACATCTAAATATTTTGAGGTCAGATGGTTATAAGCAGTGTTATCTAAGTTTCTTCTTTCAGATCATGAAGGCACAATCTGGAATCCAGTAAGATTTCATTCACATGCCATGACAAGCTACAGTGTGTTTTGTTGAAATCTGGCTTGTTGTAATCTGTAAATTCATACATAAATTGGTGTTTATTAATTAATTATAACCCATAATCTGAATCCATGGTTTGTCCTTAGCTTTTAATCACTGACTTGTTTAAATCATGGCTTGTGATGAAATCCAAATTTAAAACTCTGGTTTTACCCTGGCTTATTTTCCCCAGCTCCAAACCTTGAAAGGGGGAAATAGAAAGGGAAGCCATAAACAATTGAAGAATTGATAAGACAAATTCCAGTTTGTTCCATGGTGGTCTACGCCTTAGTTACCTCTAGACTGGATTATTGCAATGCGCTCTACGTGGGGCTGCCTTTGAAGACGGTCCGGAAACTGCAATTAGTTCAACGCACGGCAGCCAGGTTTCTAACTGGAGCAAATTACAGGGCATGTTCAACGCCTCTGTTTAAGGAGCTCCACTGGCTGCCGCTTACTTTCTGAGCCCAATTCAAGGTGCAGGTTCTTACCTACAAAGCCCTAAACGGTTTGGGACCCGCCTACCTTAGAGACCGCATTTCCCCCTATGAACCCGCACGATCTCTTCGCTCGTCGGGGGAGGCCCTCCTCTCGCTCCCACCAGCCTCGCAGGCGCGGTTGGTGGGGACGAGAGAGAGGGCCTTCTCTGTCGTGGCCCCCCAGCTTTGGAACCTGCTCCCTAGGGAGATTAGGCTGGCCCCCACCCACCTCTCCTTCCGGAAGAATCTGAAAACCTGGCTTTTCCGGAAAGCCTTTGATGAGTGACTTTTGTTGGTTTAAGATGCCTGCCTACATAATAATAGACCCACTGATCTGCCCTCTTATTGTCACTATTGTCATTTATAGTACTTCATTGACTATGTCAATTATGTAACTATCTCCCCCCGACTTGACACATTCACCTTTTGGCCCAGACTTGTGTTTGATATACCTGTTTTAACATTTTATCTTGTAAGATTGTCCTTTTCAATTGTTTTACCGATATTGTTGATTTATTGTTGTAAATTTGTGTTTTTGTTTTTATTTTATATTGTGATGTTGGGCAAGGCCCCATGTGAGCCGCCCCGAGTCCCTTCGGGGAGATGGGGCGGGGTACAAGAATAAAATTATTATTATTATTATTATTATTATTATTATTATTATTATTATTCAGTCATCTCTTTTGGCATAGATCATGGTTTATTGTGATGTGTGATCATGGCCACAAATCTGTGATGGAGACAGAAGAGGTTATTGAACAGCAGTAGCAATTTTAGATAACAATACAGGCATCCATTAAAGTTGTCAATAGTATTGACTAAAAGGTTGGTCTGTTACACCATAAAGTCTGAAAAGTTTTATTCAACATTAATTTTCACAAATTGCAGCCCATCTCATCAGATGAGTTGGCTACTATCCATGAAAGTCTATGAAAGTAAATAAAACTCGTAGTTTTGCACCTGCAACAAAACTCTTTGCTTGTCTTTTATTTAATTGGATTTTAATTTGGCTTGATGCCTCATATGACATCATGGTTTCACTTTAAATGCCCTTCAATCATCCTACTTTTCCTTTCTTTCTTTTCCTTTTTTTTTAAAAAAAATATTTTTTATTCATAGACATTGATATAACTAATCAATCAGTCCTTGTGACCCCAGCAGCTCTCATATGCTTTTTGTCCCTTGAAGATGCTTCTTGCACTTCCTCTTTTTCTCTTTCTCCTTCTGTCCAACATGATTCTGTCTGAAACTTGTTCTTCATTAGAATTCACAGACAAAGCCATGTTAACTTGGATGCCTAGACAAAGGGTTCTTATAGCACCTTTGAGACTAATTGAGAGAAAGAAGCTGGGAGCAAAGGTTTTCTAGACAAGTCTACTTGGACAGAAGTGCTTAGGAACAGACCTTTATGTTCAGGCTTTATGAGTGAATAACCATATGAATGGTGAAGAGAATTATTAGAATATATTGTGATATTAGCTGGGAACCATAAAAAGAAAAGTGATGAACTGGCCAAGAGAGCCCCCATGAGCTGGGATATTAACGGGTTTCATAATATGTGTAGTGTGCCAGGAAACCTGTCCTATGTTTCAGTCAGCAAATGTTTGGGGAATTAGTTGATTTAGGACACAACAGCTGTTGAGTAGTTAATTCAGTCCAGGTTGCTCGCAAATATGCAGCATCATAAAGGGTGAAACAAGAGAGTGGTCACCAGCCAGTCCAGGAGTCGTAACAAGTCAACAGTCCACATATAAGAAGCCAGCAAGGAGCAAATGAGTTCTCAAAGCATAACCAGTCCAAGAGCAAGAAAAGATACGTTCTGAAGAGTACAGTTAGTCACCCAGATAAGACGGTTGTAAGTAACCAAATATTGAGGAGCTGCTGGGAGATTTATAACCAGCTGTCTCCAAAACACCAAGTGCCTAATGAATCAGTATCTCTTATTTAACTGCCTCTGGGATCAATGCAATCACTCTCTATCTTTTCATTGTTCAAAAAAAGATGTGGCTTGTCTTTAGCATGGGTAGTGTCTGCCCCTTCTGCTAGGGAACAAAGTGCCTCTTTGCCTCAGCCTCCAGCTTCCTGGATAGAACCTGATAGAACCATTGTCTCTGTTCAATTCACTGTCCATGAACTAGAGTTTGTGGATACATTCCAATTCTGCTATTTCTCTTTCCAGTATCTTCCTCCACCATTCATATGTTATCTACCCACCTTGGCTTTTGACAATATCTTTCTTTCTGCCTTTGTCCCCCAATGATGATGGTTGAAACTGAACTTGTCACCTCATCAACATACCCACAAGTTTGGCATTTCAATTGTTATTCAGACAAACAGCCTGCTCATAAAAGTCTGTCTCAAAAGTGTTACAAGATCTCTTTTCATATTGTTCTTTGTTAGAAGTTAGGCAACCTTACCATCCTCTGCTGAATGTATATTTAAAAGTACCAAGTAAACACTTCAAGTGTATAACCTTAATGATGCTTGCTTGCTTTTGTTTTCTGAAAAGTTAATCTCAGAGGAATATGCTAGAGATTCAATGCATTTCCCTGAATAACCTCTGTTGATGAGGCCTGCATCTTAACAGATCTGGTGTCAATTATTTCCACAAAGGAACTAACACAGTAGGAAATTCTAACAGCACAAAAAAAAATAACTATAATTGGTGGATTCCAATTTGTTAACTGGTAAAGTAGGGATAAGTCGGTTGTTGTGTGTTCGTTCACATAACGTTTTGAAGTATGTGTGCTCATTGTAATAGTGTAAGAAGAATAAAAAATCGAAGGCAACTGTGTTTAGTCACATCAAAAAATTAATTCAAGCATCTCTCATCTCTATGAAGACCAGGACTTCTTTATACCTAATAGGCCTTACTCCTATGAAATGGTTTCCAGTATGTTTAAACAAATCCAAAGAAGAGCTCACACACTCCAAGGCAGTCTATTCTATTGCTGATTAGTTTTTTGTCATCAGAGAAAGAGTGAAATATTTGCCACTGAATTCATTTGTTTATGTTCTAGTCTCTGGAAAAGTGGTTAACAAATGTGTCCCATCTTCAAAATCACATCTCCCTAGATATTTGAAAATGTCTACCATGTCACCTTTTAATCTTCCATTCTTTAAGCTAAACTATCAGAGTTCCTCAAGCCATTACTAAAAGGATTTGGGTTCCATACTGTGGGTCATTTTGGTAATCCTCCAGACACATTCCAACTTATAAATATGTTTCTAGCACTGTGGTGCCCAGAAATGGTCACAATACTTCTAGTGATGTCTGATCAAAGCAGAATAGAATGATACTATTGCCCTTAATTTAGACACAATACTCCTATTGATGTAGCCTAGAAGTGCATTGGCTTTTTTTGGCTTCTGCACCACACTTTTGACTCAAGTTTATTTTATAGCCTGCTAATCCCACAGTTCCAATTCATATGTACTGTTAAACGTAGCACCTTAAATTTATCCTCTAGACATTCATGTTGTTAGTTTGGGTTCAGCTCTCCAATTTATCAAGGTCATTTTGAATTCTGATTTTGTCCTTTGGAGTATTAGTTTTTTCTCCTAATTTGATTTCATCTGCAAATGTGTTAAGCATATCTCTTTGTCCATCCTCCAAATCTAGTCTAGGATAGAATCCTAAGGCTTCCTACATAATGATCACCCACTGCTGAGCACTTTTTGGTTTTGGTTTGTCAACCAACCACAGATCTATCTTGCTGCAGTACTATCTAGCCCACAGTAAGAGCCGGCCCTAGGTATTTTTCAAGTGTAGGCGAACAGAATTTTGGCGCCCCCCCCCCCCCAAACCAATCACTGAAAAATAAAAGCGTTGGATAAGCGAAAATGTTGGATAATAAGGAAGTATAAAGGAAAAGCCTATAAAACATCAAATTACATTATGATTTTAAAAATTAAGCACCAAAACATCATGTTTTACAACAAATCAATAGAAAAAGCAGTTCAATACATGGTAATGTTATGTAGGAATTACTATATTTGCAAATTTAGCACTAAACATTGAACAGGGATATAGGGCAGTGTGGACTTAGATAACCCAGATAGCCCTCAGTATTAAAAAAAACCTCTAAAATCAGGACAATAAATAAAGAACAACACTCTGAAAACAGAAAAAATCCAGACAGTAAACAATCAGGGACAGCTAACTCCTCCCAAAAAAAGATTCTCCCAGGCAAGAAGAAGCCAGGCCTTGAAGCCACAGGGCCATTAAATGCTAATCAAGGTGATTAATTACAACATTCACACCTGCTTCAAAGAAAAGTTCTTTCTCCCACCCTGGACCTTCTACAGATATATAAACCCCACATACCTAGCTTCCAAGTTCCTACAGACCTCACAATCTCTGAAGGCCCCAAAGGTGGGCTTGCGTGGTGCGAAGGTGGGTCTGCGCTGGCCGGAAGGCCCAGCGCGGCCGCTGGAAGGCCCGAAAGAGAAGGAGGTGGAGAGTGGTGCCCTCCTCCCAGGACGATGGTGCCCCCGGGACGATGGCGCCACAGGCAAATGCCTATTTCGCCTTATGGTTGGACCGCCTCTGCCCACAGTTCTCCAGCTTTTCTACAAGAATATAATGGGGTACCTTGTCAAAGGCCTTATTATAATCAAGATATTCTACAGCCAATCGTACTTCCCTCATCTACCAAATTTGGGGTGCATCTAAATCTGCTCTTGGACCAGCTCCAGATTTGGCACTTATGTGTTGAATTATCTCCAGATGGCCTGGGTCTACATCCACCCCACTGGGTTGCCACCTCCTTCATGTCGCCACAGCTGTCCCTCCTAGACAGAGCTCCACCTGTGCTTCTATGAATAATCTTTTAATGTCAAATGGTGCATCCATGCAATCAGCAAGAAAAAGAAGGCATTAACAGAGACACTGGAAATGGCAGAAGCTCCATATCTGGCTAGGAGTGATGGCAGTGGCAACATGGGCACAAATGATTTCCCTTTCTTGCGTTGATAAGTGCAAGGAGTAGGTGATGGCAGAAGTATCTAGACCAGGGGTCCCCAAACTAAGGCCCGGGGGCCGGATGCGGCCCATCGAAGCCACTTATCCGGCCCCCACGGCACAAGGGCGGAAGGGGGTTGGGCTAAATGACCCAAGGGGTCTCTTCTTCTCTTACAACCATTATTATTATTATTAATAATAATATTGAGGCTGGGAGGCCATCTGTCAGGGGTGCTTTGCTTGTGCTTTTGGTGCACAAAGGCAGAAGGGGGTTGGACTAGATGGCCCAAGGGGTCTGTTCCAAACCTTATTATTATTATTATTATTATTATTATTATTATTATTATTATTATTAACATTGAGGCTGGGAGGCCATCTGTCAGGGGTGCTTTGCTTGTGCTTTCGGTGCACAAAGACAGAAGGTGATTAGATTCAATGGCCCAAAGTGTCTCTTCCAACCCTCTTTATTATTATTATTGTTATTATTATTAATAATTATTATTATTATTGCTCAGTGGCCAACTATAGTCCGGCCCTCCAATGGTCCAAAGGATCGTGAACTGGCCCCCTGTTTAAAAAGTTTGGGGACCCCTGATCTAGACAGTGGATAGGGCCAAATAAGAACCGAATCCAACTATTTAGACTGCCCTAAAGACCAGGATAATTTGGAGTTTCCAGAAAATGCCAGAGTATCCCCCCGCTTTACATAAAATAGGGCAAAGTCAGACTATAACAAATCTGAGACATTCATCAGAAGTAGTAGTCCATTTGTGGGTGGTCCAGGTTTTTGGTCCAGTGTAGGCAAGCCCTAGGTATGCATTACAAAAAAAGATATGTTTGGCTTGACTTATTTTTGAGAATGTCACACTAGCTTTTTGAAATAACAGCATCCCTTTCTAAGTGTGAACAGGCTGACTGATTAATTATCAGATCAGGAAACCTTCCTCTTATTGGCATCAGCCAAATTGGTCAGTTGCTGCCCTTTTGGAAGGTGGACACAAAAATTGTCGTACTCCACTCTCCTGGGATCTCTCCTGTTCTCGGAGAATTCTCAATGATTAACAGATTACAGTTTCAAGTTCTTTAGTACTCTTGGATGTTCATCTGGGCATAGAGATATGAACTCATTTAGCTATATATTACTTTATGACCTTCTTACCTATTCTGGGCTGAAGTCCCCCTTATTGTATCTCCACCCCCTGTTTTTACCAGGTAGAACAATGTTTCTTATTAAAATGCAACTACATTCAGAGGTAACAACAAATCTGAGAGAGATGGCTGATTATTCACAAGAACATCCTCATCTTAGTGAATCAAAAACAATCCTAGTGCTATGACCCTATAGGCCCTGGCTTCATTTTGCCACCATGTTTCAGCACCACATACATGAACCAATATTGTGAAAACAGCGTTTCCCCCTTGTCTTTGTCCATTGCAGCCCATCATTGGCTTCAGTGGAATGTACTTTGAAAGGACAGAGACCAGCTTCCTGCAAATTTCCGTCCTGAATACATTACAAATTTCCCCTTCCACCCTCCTTTTTTTTTTTTTTTTGTAAAGTCCATTTTTGCATGCTCTTTTCACAATTTAGTGCTTATCTGAAGACTACAGGTTTTTCTCTGGGACAATGACATTTGAAAGAACCAGACCATGACTTCCAATAATTTTCTGAGGCATTATGAAAAAACCCCTCAGTAGCCACCTAATGTAGGGGACCGGAATTGGCTTTTATTGGTCTACTTTATGTTCATTTTAGTGCTCTCAGTTTGTGTAAATAGGGCTATTTACATGAAAATGGTGGTGCTTATTAAGTCAACATAAGAGATAGGCACTGGCAGAAAATGTCGCTATTCAACATAGAAAGGATTGGTGCAGAATGTTCCCCCACCCATCCAATAGTGCCAATGCGGCTGTACAGTTCTGGCAACTTTATAATATCATTTCCTGACATGTGCTGAGTATTTTCATTCTAACTAGATGGAGTTCCAAAAAGACTGCTTCTCATATTGCATCCCTCTTTTGACAACTTCAACATTGAGGAATACAAGTAAAAATAATAATAAAAATACCAAAAATAGCTCAGCAGTTGCTTGTCGAAATTGCTCATCATTATAGCCTTCAGCAAGTCGTTTCACAGTGTGCTTGCCTCTTGCAGGAATCTTTGGGACAAAATCATAACATTCAGGACATTATCCTGGAATGCACTGGAAAAGGGCAACACAAGCCTTGCTAGACTTTATTTTTACCTCCAAATCAGGTAAATGTATCAGAAGGTGGTCATATTTGTTCTTGTAGTTCTGTAGGTGGGGAGTTTAAAATATCCAAATAAACATTTTTATTGTCCCATTATATTTTCTTGATCATCTCCAACATTATACCCCAATCTAAGATAAGTATTCTTTTTAATTCTGAAATATATCAGAACAAAAAAAGGATCTTCTATTCTTTTCTCACTCTTACTTTTTCCTAAAGTTACGGCACATCGTGAAATGGCACTGTTGCCATTTCACTCTAAGAATGTTCACTCTTTTTGATGGACCAGCCAACTAAGATTTTTCTTCTTCTATTTTTTTATTTTAATTGTTTTCCAAGATGACATTCTAGGTGTTTGTTAATGAAACATGTAAGGCAATGATATAAATACAATACAGTCCAATGATATAAATATGGTGCATGTTGCTGATGCATTGCATTTTCAATAGCACTAGCATATACCCCACATTTTCCATGTTACAGAAAAGGGTTAATAATCCAAGGGATTTTAATTGAAACACAATTGTGTTCAGCTGCACTAATTTAACCTGCAGGAGAAGCTGGATTGCATTTGGTAACTCCCTGCAGATCTCTGCAGAACAAGAAAATACTCCCTAGTGCGTCTTGAAAATCCTTTAGCAAAGCCATTAATGTAAATAATACAACAATAAATGTTCATCAGCACACTGTGGCTGAATGAAAGGTATAGGGGAATGTGCTGTGAATACAAATGGTTCATTCAGAACAATACGTAAAAATACGATGGGCATCCAATTGGTTGTAAATAACATATAGAATTACACCTGCAATATATATTCTTGTGACATTATGGAAAGAGGTATTTACTGTCTTCTCCATACAGGGATCCAGCACACAGAGAACCAGGAACATCCAGCTTTGTTCCCTCAGTTGTGACATCCATTTGGAGTCCAATACATAAGTTAGATGGGTAACATTCAAATGAAAAAAAGTACTTTTGCAGGAGCCAGGAACAACATGCTAGTAGGGGTCACTAGTTAACACTAATCATGCATTCTATGCAATTGAAAAAGGGCTTTGCACATTTTTCTCCATATAAATGAACAGATTTAAATGTAGCTACACAAGCTGATGAACCTGTCTTGGATATGGTGCTCACTATCTTGGATGGATCCTTTAAAGTACCTACTAGAGTAAAGAAAACATTGGATTTAGGCTCATCATTGTTTATTTCATATTACATAAATTCCCGTTAACAAAGTTGAATGGTTAACACATGGTTCTTTGTAATCATCAAATATTTCAGGCCTCTACCAAAAGCATTATATTCAAATCAATTCCTTCACTTTTACAAAGCTCTAGAGTAAAAGCGGGGGTAAAATGTTAGCCCTATTTTCAGCTTAGTGAAGCTTCAGAGAAGGAACCAACAGCTTGATGTCTTTGAGTGAACTAAGACGCCACGTAGATCAAAGGTAACACACAAGCTTTTGATCCATTGTAAGTCCTGTTTCTGAGACTTCTCGAGTGACACTCGGAAACTGATTGAAGCTTCCCAGGCCTCAAACAACATGCTGGACTTTGATTAGAGAGGACAAAAATGAGCCAAATGTCATTTTATATTAGAAGGAGAAGAAAGCAGGCCTGGTTGGAGAATTAGATATATTCCAGATGTTCTTGGTTTAGGCTGAATCTACACTGTTGAATGAGTAGGTAGGTAGGTAGTCACCATGACTGTAGATAGTCACGGTGACACCATTCTGACTACCATAGTTCAATTCTATGGAATTATGGGAATTGTAATTTGGTGAGGTATCAGCATTCTTTGGCAGAGAAGTCTAAATACTTTGTAAAACTGCAACTCCCTTGATTCCCTAGCATTTGAGCCATAGAAGTCAAAGTGGCCTCAAACTACATTTATTCTACAGTGTAAATATACCCTCAATTAGCTTCCTTTTTACCTTCTAGTCATTGTGGCACCAGGGACCTCATCACATGGGCCTTGAGAAGCATAAAGGAAATCGTACAATTAGATTCCCAATCATCCTGTTTCAAATTATTTCCAATAATGACAACAACAACAACAACAACAACAACAACAACAACAATTTGATTTTTATATCCCGTCCCATCTCCCTGAAGGGACTCGGGGTGGCTTACATTGGGACCAAGCCCAATAAAACAAGATTACAGATATATCAACATACAGTATAATAAAATACCATATAAAAACATATAAAACATCATAAAAACTCAAAAACAACCAATCAATAGTCGGGCACAGTGGGCATGTTCAAAGCTGAGAAGACTGGCAGGGCCTGTACAGTATACTACATGAGTGGGGCTGATAATAAAGTGCATGAGCAGATATTAAGTTAGGGCTAGGGGTGCCAAGTCATAATGAAACCAATTAATCAAAGCCACATTGGAATAGCCAAGTTTTCAGGCCTTTCCGAAACGTGGTCAGGGTGGGGGCTAATCCAATCTCTCTGGGGAGGGAGTTTCAGAGA
This sequence comes from Anolis carolinensis, assembly GCF_035594765.1. Taxonomy (NCBI): domain Eukaryota; kingdom Metazoa; phylum Chordata; class Lepidosauria; order Squamata; family Anolidae; genus Anolis; species Anolis carolinensis. The sequence continues at coordinate 183,673,563 of NC_085845.1, forward strand.
TGGGAGGCCACCACCGAGAAGGCCCTCTCCCTTATCACCACCAACCATGCTTGTGACAGTGGTGGAAGCGAGAGAAGGCCCTCCCCTATGGATCTTAGAGTTTGTGCAGGTTCACAGCAGAAAATGTGATCATGAATCTGGAGGTAACTAAGGCATGGACGACTATGGCCAAGTCAGACTTTTCGAAGTACGGTCACAGCTGGCGCACAAGCCTTAACTGTGGGAAAGCCACATCATACATATTTCTCTCTTCGGGTTTTCATCCATTGTTGCTTATGTTCAAAACCATCACATGGGGAATCCTCCCTCATTGTACTACTTTAAAAAAAAAACAGGGAAAACTTTAATATCTAAAAGGTAAGATTACTATGGACCTTATCCCATGGGGGGGGGGAGAGAGTGGGGAAATTTTAGACCCCTTTGTCACAATAAATTTTTCCCATGCCTTCCTTCCCCCGCATTATACCAGTGTAACTAATCGTAAACCCTTCTGCCATGATCCCCTCTTGCAAGCCATTGCTTCCCTTCATTTTACCAGCATAATTTTGACCCCCTTTGCCATGGTCCCCATTGCTTCTCCTTCATTACACCAGTGTAATTTTAAACCCATTTCTTTTCAGTAATTTTAAAACCCCTGTTTTTCACCCAGGGGCTTAGAACACCATTTCTCACCCATGTTCTGAGCTCCTTCCCTGTCCGTTTCAAGGACAAAAGGCAATGAATGATGGCCAGAAGTAGGCAAACATCTAATGGGCTCTGTGCCACTTCATCCTTGAAATGGATCTAAAATGTCCTACAATGGGTAAAGTACTTCACGTGATGAGGTCCCAGGTCCTACCCTTTTCTCTGCTCAGCATCCACCTTCTCGCTTGAAGCAAGTGGGTCACACAATGGTTCATTTTCTTTAGGAACATGAAGAAGGAATGATCCTCTCTTTACTTCCAACTGGAAAATGTGTTTTCATTGTCTTTCATTCTCTCTATGTGTATGTGTATTCAAATGTCCACAGAGAGAACTAATGAGCATACATAAGAATCAAAAGCAAAAGGTGAGGCAGAGGTCCATATGCTGATAGATGGTCACTTGTTTATTTCTTATTCATTTAAAAAAGGCAAATGAGTTTTAGCCACTAGCAAAGTTAGCCTTCTTCAGGAGCTATACTAAAATATAAATATAAATCCATTAAACACATTAGAAAGGACAACACAAAATTGATTATATTATTTTAGAACATATACATTACACAGTTACGGTATACATGTCAAAGAGCAACAACATTCCTGGAGTTGTGTTAGACTATCTCCATAGAATTGGACCATTAATCAAAAAGAATTAAAGGCTAATGTTGTTCATTATTTAGATATAATCCTAGGTAGTCAGGAGAAAAAGAATCAATGATTTCCACTGGAACCGGTCACAAGGATATCTGATGCAATTACTTTGAGCATTTCATCAGATTGCTTTTCATGTGCATCTCATTTTCACCTCAAGGGCTGTTAATTCAAATCTTCATCTCAACCTGTTGGCGCTAGTGATTTCAGCGTTTGAACCCATTCTATCTCTTTTTTCTTAAGAATATGTTCATCATTATTATTAATTTTCTCCATGACCCAAAACCACACATCTGATATAAAATGTTGTGGTTTCAAAAAATGGCTAACGATGTCAGTATTATTTTTTTCAGATTGGAGAGATTCTCACCTATTCTTTATTTTACAGGTATAGATGCTTTTTATTTTCACATGGAACAGCATAAATCACAGAGTAATACTAAAATAGTTCAATTTGTACTGTATCATTTGTAAATGCTGTTGTTTTAGTTGCATAAGTAGAGTACAAACAATGTCCACATAAATGGTATCCAACTGGTATTTTCATAGCTATTATGATATTATTATATGTTTGTTTTGGAATATTTAATTCAGTGTATATAAACATATTCTTGATCTTACTAACTCTATAATATAAGTAATTTCTCCCTACATCCTGGTATATTTTCAACTAGAAACCAAAGACTTTTTATACATTACAGGAGGTTCAGCCACTTGTCTTTGGCTACAAAAATTTAACTAAGGGTGCAGATTTTTAAAAAGAAAGGAAATGAACCAAATCTAAGAGCACAAACAGCATCAATAAGTGGCAAAATAGGTAAAAGTAGCAAAAAATGAATGTATTGAAAATACATGCTGTAGACTTTTGTGAGGGTTAGGGCCACAAGACCCTTGTGGAAATTGAAAAAACTGAATAAAATGCTTTTTTTTATTTGATAGAGCACTTTTTTTAGGAATCCCTGTGTCCTGCAGCACAACTCTATGATCAACTTCTAAATTGCGTGACCCCCACAGTCGGAATAGTAATGCAAAGCCTTTACTGGAGAGATTCCCATCTGCCAAAGCTGATAATAAATGCCCTTTTGTTGCTAATCCATAGATATGAACAACTCCCCTGCTCCCTATTTTTAACTTGCAAGCAATTCCAGTGGCACATCAAGTGCGAATATAATTATAGTCTTCTATGAATATTACCACTTCCATTGTGTTCTTCACTCTTTCTCCTGATAGGATGGAGCTATTCAACATGAATACATCCTGAATTAATATTGCCAGCTGATAATGAAAGTGGCTGATTGGAAAATCCTTATCAAGTTAAGAAGTGATTGAGAACAAAAGGGAGTGTGTGCCTTGGAAAGCAGAATTTAGATTTAGCAACTCTTACCAGGCAAAAGATGGCTCCACAAAATGCTAAAACAGAAAAGGGGAAGGAAAGAGCATTGTAAATCTTCATCACCATCACTTCACCTCTCTCTAAACAATGAGATCCAAGACAGTTAACACCATATTTAAAACAGTATAAAATAAAACTAAACCTTCAATAAAAGTATAAATGTAAATGTTACTTTAAAAAACAATGTCAAAATGAATAGTTAAAAGGATTAAACATTAAAATTCACCAAAAAAAACTATATAAAAACCTTAAAAACAGAACCATATTAAAAACCCACTTCAGTCAGTTTCTAAAAGTCTGATGTCATAAAATGTTTTAAGCTGCTGATACCTGGAAATTTATCTATATAGCCATGTTGGCTATTCAGCGAAATACAACAACATCCCAAATCCACAAAATAGTGATAGATTTACTGACCAACCAAAGAACACAGAATAACTTGTGCAAAATGCATCATGGAGGAAAGATGTGAGATTCATTATGCAACCAGGAACAATCTAGGTTTCAAGATAAATTATTTTTTTGTAGCTTTCTACATGGTCCTCACAAGGCCTGTCTCTACTTTGCAATTCTCTAGGACGATTGAACTACAATAGAAATATCATCTGAAACAAAGTGTAGGCCTGTGACGTTACCATGTCACCTTTCTTGTCCAGTATGGTTTTTAAAAGGAAGAGAGGCTGACCAAGGGCGAGATGGATGGACGGTATCCTTGAAGTGACTGGCTTGACCTTGAAGGAACTGGGGGTGGTGATGGCCGACAGGGAGCTCTGGCGTGGACTGGTCCATGAGGTCACGAAGAGTTGGAAACGACTATGCGACTGAGCAGCAGCATGGTTTTTAAAACATATTTTCCCTGGTGTAGAAGCCAACTGAGTTTTCAAAGCTCGCATGATGCAATTTGTGTGTTTCAAATGAAAGCATTGCTCTTTTGTGGATTATGATTTTTTAAAAATAACCTAAACTCAGTTACACAGAGATCACAAGGTTTCCTCCCATTTTTCAGGAAATAATTTAAAAAGAATCCATCATTCTAAAAGTCAATTATTGTAAGAAAATAACATTCTATTAGTGATGCCCAGTTTACACCATGATTACTTCTGTTTTGGTCTCTATAGAGAATAGAATTTTGTACAGGTTGAGCATCGCTTATCCAATATTCTTGGAACCAGAATTTGGAATCCCTGTATTTGCAAATACATACATAATGAGATGCCTTAGAGATGGGGCACAAGTCTAAACATTTATGCATTTATTATTCCTATATTTATTTGAGTCTTTTTTTTATCCTGCTTTTCTCCCACACCAAGGTGAGACTCAAAGTGGCTAACAATGCAAAAAGAACATACAAAGTTAAATAAATAAATAAAACAGATTAAAATCTGATAAATTCCTTATCGCAAACTGATTATCTAAAACTGTCAGCAATGAAACCCTATTTACAAATATAACATACCTATTAAAAACCATTAATTAATCCCATTGGGAGCTAAGTTCCCGTATTCTTGGATCTAGAAAGACCCGTGGTCCACCTACAATTTTAATTTCCCCCGAAGGCCTGTTCAAACATAAAAGTCACTGTTACTGGATGACCCTATACAATCTGAGATAAAAGTTTTTGCTATCTTTATCACCATCTCATACTCCTTATGATATTTTGTTGCTAATTTTAGGACAGATTCCTGCCAATTTTGCCTCCACACCTGCTCTAGTCTCCTTCTCACTTGTTTGATTGCTAACAGGTACTTGGAACTCCACAGCGTGGGAGGGGACACTACGGAGCTATCATGTGTATTGCCCTGGTCACCTCACTGTTGCAGAAATCAACCACAGTATCAACAGGATTGCCTGCCCAGGTAGAAGGGAAATCCTCAAGAGTCATCAGGAATTCATTTGGATCAATAAGTCTGCTGGGGCAGATCATCTTAATGGGTCCTCCACCTCTGCAGAGGGTCTGGGTTCCAGTGATCCTAAACCTGATCGGGAAATGGTTTGACCATGACAAAGGAGCTGTGGAGAGTTCCCCACTTCCAGATAATTAAACCACTACTACCACCATCCCCCAAACAAAACACAAAGTTAAGAGTGTGTTCAGCATAATGTGTAGGGCCATACACATGTTGGGACAAATCCATGGTTGCCATGACAGCCATGAAATCCTAAGCCAGTCCAGTTAAGGTCCCATTTGTGTGAATATGGCTGGAGACTCCAACATCAGGTCCGAGACCTCCCTGGTCAGCTCAGGAAAGGAGACTGTTGGGCAGCGAGGTGGCCAGTACATGAACAGAATCCCACTTTCCCACTTTCAAGTCCTGGTTTCCCACTTTCAAGTACAGACAATCAAAACCTTCAGGTTTGGGAATTTGTGTCCTGGTCCAGGGAGAGATCATCCCAATAGATCACTGCAACCCCGCCTAGTGCACATAGCTGGAGAAGATTACCCCCCCCCCCCATTCTCATCCAGCCAGGTCTCTGTAATACAAGCCAGGTCAGTCCTGAATGATAGCTGTATTATCGTTGACTGATCTGGCATTGAGCAATAGCACTCTCAGCTCAGGGGTAGATCTTATACACATAGCATGGTAATTTTATACAGTATTTTCCATAATTTTGTGCATGAATCAAAGGTTGTGTACACTGAACCATCAAAGAGCAATGGTGTCACTATTTTAGCCGCCCATGTGGACAATTTCAGATTTTGAAGTATGTCAGAATTAGGAATTCTGTATAAGGGATGCTCAACCTATTTTAACAGTACATTGCCCAAACTTTTTCCCAAACCACATTTTCTTTGATGTAGCCCACACCCACTCAAATATAATCATTTTATGGTGGGTGAGAAATTGAATTAGTGGTAGAGAAGCATCCAGATATTTTCATATAGCCAAATACACACCAATTACACTATCCACCAGATGGTCAAGGAGGATGCCTGTTGCTGTGCATCCAATTATAGGGAAATAGCTGGATGCTTCTCTGCTACTTTGTCGTCACTCAAAAGCTTTGCCATCAGCCCAGCAATTGCCATGCTGTGAGGAAAAACGGAAGCTGGTTGTGGAGAGAGATGTAAATTTACATCATTGTACTTGTATTTTTTAAAACTCTTAAGTATTCACTGTGTCTCTTTTATCTGCTCCAAATGCAGGCATAACAAAGTATTTTAGCATGTTTCAGTGACCTGCCAAATACCTTACTGAAGAAATTTAATTTTAAAAAAGAAACAGATTTATCTCTTCTTCTTCCCAAACAGATATAATTTAACTATTAACACATAAACATCTTTTAAACATCAACCCTGCAGGTTGAGAAACCATTCATTTTATAGGCTTCCATAAAATGACCATTTCAGATGAACAGTGGAATCCCAAGGTTTGCAGAATCTTCTGTGCTGATTGCAACAAAGAAAGGAATGAAGAGGAAATGTTTATCTTTTCTGCTGACCAAAACTACAGACACTTCACTCTGTTAGCTCTGGTTCCATAACAATACCTCTTGGCTTCTTGGGTTCCTTTTTGTACCAGCCACTACCATAATGGGAAGCCAAATTGTGCAAGTTTAAGAGGAGTTGTGTCAGTATAAAAATTGGAGAAGGAGAGAGTTTGGGATGCAGATGATGATCAGAGAGTGAGAGAGCACTTCCAGGTGATCCTACCAATTTCGCAAGGTGAGGACACATAAAAGGGCATCCTTGGTGACTGTTCGAAGGCCATGGAACTCTCTCCCATAGGAAACCGGAGTGCTCCCCTTTCTGTCCTCCTCTTGTTGGCAGGCATAGAAACATATCAACTGAAATATGCTAATTTTTCCTCCGTGTTGTTGTGTACCTTCAAATGGTTTCCAATTTATGGTAATTCCAAGGTGGAATTTATTCAGAGAAGGGTGACTAAAGTGATCAAAGATCTGGAGATCATGCCCTATGATGAGCATCTTAAAAGAGCTGTATAGGTTAAGAGGAGACATGATAGCCATTAAGATGTGAAAGTATGTCATATAGAGGAGGGAGCAAGCTTGTTGTCTATTACATGGCAGAGACTAGGATTCAAAGCTATTGCTCAGATTACAGGAAAGGAGATTCCACCTGAACATTAAAAGCTTCCTGAGTGTAAGAGCTGTTCAGCAGTGGAACTCTTTATCTTGGAGTGTAGTGGAGGCTCCTTCTTTGGAGGCTTTTGATCAGAAGCTAAATGGTTATCTGTCAGGGGTATTTTGTGCTTTTCCTACATGGCAGGGGGTTGGACTAGATAGCCCATGCAGTCTCTTCCAACTCTATGATTCTATAATTCTAACCATCAATGGTCTTTTTAAAGCTAGGAGTATGTCACTCACCCAAGATCACCCAGTGGGTTTCCATAGCTGAGCAGGAGATCAAATCCTGATCTCCAGAGTTGTAATCCAATGCTCAAACCACTACATCTTATCCTCTTTATTATGATTTGAATGTTTTCAAATTGTTTTTAATTAGGGCCATTTTAATGGGAAGGTTTATTTACTTGCTCTGAATCATTTTCTATGATTTATGATTGTATTGTGTTGTATTAATCTTTGTTGTGAGTCATCTCAAATCCCTTACTGAGAGAGAGAGAATAATTATACTAATTAATTAATTATTCAATGGGCTCCCAATGGCATGCTCCCAATATTCCATCTTTGTTTTTTTCAATAGATTGTGTGTGTTCAGAGAAGGATAAAGTGGAAAATCATAGAAGGAATATAAAGGGGAAATAACAATATTCAGATTCTCCATAAAATTCAGCAACGAGGCAGTGCAACTGAATTCTTCTTAAAAGTCTGCCTTGAATTGAGAAAGGAATAAAGAGAGAGATAAAAGAGAAGGCTCTGGCCTGCTTATCCCTGATGATGCCCCAACCTGTTGACCACATATGGCCAACAAAGCTTGTCTTCAAGAGCATCTGTCAATGCTTGGATTAGTTGTTCAATAGTGGCTCCATTTTCACTATATATTAGTTTCTAAAGTTCCATTTGTTGTGTTTAGGGATATAAGATTCCTTCTTTAGAAGTGGAATTTAAATGGCCTGGCTTCACATTTATTGGAAGAACCAGACAAATTGTTGAATGGCTCCCATCCATTCCAAGCAGATGAACTGTAGGATACAGAGATGATATTTCTTACTAGTTAATTTCTTCCTGCAATCTTAGGCTCATCTTCTAGGAAGTATAGCAGGCTCCTCAAAATGAATATACTCTAAGAGTACTGAAGCAGGAGAAATCTTCACATTCATATTTTTCATTTCTGGAAAAAAAAACCTCTGCTGCCCTTTTTATTGCTGTATTCCTAGAGCTATGAAATTCATCTGAGAAAGCGTATCTCTGGATCTTTCAGCATAGGAATATCTGCATTTTTGCCTGAGAGATATAAAGTTATGCCGTTAAGGTGAATCCATCTCTGATAATTCTTCACCTAAGAAAACCCTATGGAATTCATTAGGTTGCCATAAATTGATTGGTTATTTGAAGGGGCGCGCACACAACGTTAAAATTCTGCCTTCTCGGACAGTAAAAGAAAACCATGAGATGTAGAATAGCAAAGGAGCTGTCCAATGGAATCTGACATCAGCACACCCACATTAGCTGTTATTTCAATGTTATCTTATGAGTAAATCTCTGAGAAATCTCACACTACCAGAGAGGCACTGTATGACCATCTCAGGCTTGCTGTTTGAGTTTCTAGGGCTGGAATGATGGAGAAGGGACGATAGAATGTTTCCTAAACCTGTTTGAGTAGGGTAACTTTCCAGCTGATGATCCTGAGAAAGGTATCTTTTCTTATAACCTTAGACTGATGAGTCCACTGAAGCTAGGAGAACAATAATTAGACAAAGCTAAAATATTGAGGAAAATGTTGGGATATAGTGTACTTTCACACTCAACCATACTCAGCATCATAGCCTGCCGAATCAAGTTTTAAGTTTGCAGCTCCCATCCAACATGATGGACACAGAATCGTAGAATCCTAGAAATGGAAGAGACCACAAGGACCATCCAGTACAACTTTATTCTGCCATGCAGGTATACAAGAACCAAGCATTCCTGACAGATGGCCATTCAGCCTCTGTTTAACAGCTTCCAAATAATAAAACTCTACTGTTCTTTGAGGCAATATTTTCCACTTGCAAGCAGCTCTTGTCATCAGGAAGTTTAGATATAATCTTTTTTTGCTGTTGCTGTGTCCCTTCAAGTAATTTCCAACTAATATACTGTATTTACTAGAGTCATTAGAGAAATGTGTCCCAATTATTTTATTCTGTATATTTAAATTTCTCACCTGTTATTTTGAGTTGTTTTATAAGTATATCCTGGTGTATTTGATTGCTTATTATTTGAATGGTTTTTCTGTTATGTTTCTCAGGCATTGAATGTTTGCCAATCTTTTGTTATTCACCTCCCTAAGTCCCTTTTGGGAGATAGGGCAGTATAGAAATAATAATAATAATAATAATAATAATAATAATAATAATAATAATAATAATAATAATAATTATTATTATTATTATTATTATTATTACTATTTTCTGAGGTTAAGAGACAGAGAGTGAATGACTCATCCAGGGTCATCCAGTAGGTTTCCATGGTCAAGCAGAGAATCAAATCCCAGTCTCCAGAATCATAGCCCAATGTTTAAATGGTTACACAACCTTTGAAGTTAATTGATTGTTCAGAAAAAGCTGCCTGGTTGGTTCACCGCTACAGACCTTTTATCACCTGAAGAAGTTACTTGAACAAGATGTTCAATCACAGTGTTGGAATTCAGCAGCAAGATGCTGGGGATTCCTTAGAGAAAGAGGGGCATAATGGGTTTCCCATTGATGAGTCTGTGTGTGATCAGGGTGATTTGCAGGCCTCAGATCAGAGAGAAGTGCAGGCAGCAGCAGAGGAGACAGGGGATGTTTGAGATTCCAATATCCATTCCTTAGCAACTGGGGGAAAGTCCATTTCTCTTGGGAATCACCTTCAGAGCCTTCTGCAGGTGAAGATGGGGAGTTTTCCCATGATATCAGATAAGCCTCCACAGGGAGGGAGTCAAGGCTAGATTAATAAGGCATTCAGAAAAACTGCTTGAGAAGTTCTTGAGACCCAGGTCTCAAAGGCATGACCTCATTGCTTCTTGGTTGGGCCTGAACTGAAATTAAGTGATGGTTATTTGTGTCTCCAGAGCAGACAACGTGCCATAGAATCAAGTTCCTGTTTCTGCTCTCATGCTCATGAATCAAGTCTCTTGTGTTTGTCTATGTTCCTGAAAGAGTTTTGCCTAGAAAAAGTTCATGTTTTCATGCTTATAGATTTCTGCCTATGTTCTTGACTTCCTGGATTTCATGTACTGGACTATTGATCTTTTGTATACATGGACTATTTCATAGCACCTTTTCTACTGCTTTTGGGGAAATGCCCTTTTTTCACTTTTGTACACACTTTGTTGTAGTTAGTAACTACTGGACTCTGTGTGGTGCTGGGTGGAAAGGTGTCCCAAGCCTAGAGTGCAACACAGACTTAATGTGGCTTCACAAAACAGATCCTTCCTGCTTTAAAAGCAACATCCAGGACCAAGCATGCACATGAATGCCAGAGGATCCAATTTTAAAATATGTTACTTTCCTAAAAAAAAGAAGACCACAGACCCCCACCAAAGCCTCCCCTGAATTTTCATTTTGTGTCACCGTAGCTATTTCTATTTTTAGGGATTTGCATTAAATCCTCTTTCCATTTCCATGAGATTTTCCACAATACTCCTCCAATATCAAAGATACACAGTCATGTTTTCAAACCATATAGAATGGAAAAGCACGGATGAGCTGGGGATGCAAAATGAAAAATAAATTGTCACCTGACAATCCCAGTCACACAGTCTTTATCAAATCACTCTGCCGGCAATGTGGGATTTAGCCTGGTTCACCTCTCCTTCCTGTTATGCTAAGGATATGCATGTCTTAGCCATAATTTCACAGGGAGCTGCAGTGGTACAAAGGAACATAGGCAACACAGGCTAGAAAAAGAAAGGAAGGCAGAATGAAATGTTCTCTCACTTGGCACTGAAAATCAAAACATTATCTTTTAAAGTAAATCTTGTCTATTGAAATAAGTACATATGAGGATGCAAGAAGAGAAAACACATTCAATGTTAAAAAATAAAAAGAAAGAATATAAGAATAATGATTTTTATTGTTTTAAATTGTTTTTGAATCATTTGGAGAATTTTCAAAATACTTTTGTGAAGACCAATCAATATACCTTATTCAATATATGATATTTTGATTTGCATAGAACTCTTCAGAAGTTTGAAAAAAAAAACAGAAAGGAGAGGAAATACTTCTATAATTGGATATAGCTGCTGGTATATCAAGGAATAAAGATGAATTATAATCCAGAGCATACATTCTGAAACACAAGATACCCTGGGTTCAGTGAAATTTACTTGTTAATAAATTTGAAATCACATTATAAAGTGTAGGATGGGGGACCTCAGGAGTGGGAGCTGAATCTGGGACTCTTGAGTTTTCTGGGGGGGAAACCCTCAATAATGGTCAGATTAGGTGAGAAATTCTGAGATCTGTGGCCCCTCCCTCAAAACACCTCCCCCCCCCATGCCCAAGCCACTCTCCAGGGCCAAAGAGCAATTGGAAGGAACCTCAAGTTCATCTATCCCAGTGGTTCTCAACCTGGGGTCCCCAGATGTTTTTGGCCTTCAACTCCCAGAAATCCTAAAAGTTGGTAAACTGTCTGGGATTTCTGGGAGTTGTAGGCCAAAAACATCTGGGGACCCCAGGTTGAGAACCACTGATCTAGTCCATCCTGTCATTGCAGGAATGTAAAATGAAAGAAATATCCAAAGGTGGGCACTCAACCTCTGCTTAAAGATCTCCAAAGAACACTCTACCACCCTTCACGGCAGGGGTTGCCAAAATAAGACCCGTAGGCTAGATACAGTCATCCAAGGTTATTTACCCAGCCCCCACCCTAAACTGTAGACTTTGAGTCACCCTTAATCTGAAATGACTTGAAGGCACACAACAACAACAATCCTAATTAACTTGACTCTCTCATCAGTCAAAAGCAGTCCCACACTTCCCATTGAAATACTGGTAAGTCTATGTTGGTTAAAATTGTTCATTTTAAACATTGTATTGTTTTTTAATGCTTCTTTGCACTACAAATAAAATATGTGCAGTAGCATAAGAATTTGTTCATTTTTTTTCAAACCATAGTCCAGCCCTCCAACAGTCTGGGAGACCATGAACCGGCCCTCGGCTTAAAAAGTTTGAGAACCCCTGCTCCAAGGCAATAGGTTCACCCATGTGCCTTCAAGTCAAGGCACTAATTTTTCCTTATTCATGGCAGTTTTAAATGTATCTGTTCATAAGGCTATTCCATCTCATTTTGCAATTGAAAAATCCCACTACTTTTGAAAGTGTATTTTCATAAGATACACATATTTGTATGTATCTTTTTGCACATTTTAGCCTAAAACATACATTTGGTTAAAAATAAAAGAAATAACTGAGACTGTATTGCAAGCTTTAGAAGAAAAGTAAAACTAAAAGGTAATGATATTCTGAGATTAGTCCAAGAAGTGTCAGTTCATTTCACTGGGGAAAACATGTGAGCCACTCCATGTATAAAAGCCAACTGAGCTGGAGGCTAAATTCATTTGTAGCTTTGATAAAAAGATAGCATCATCGATTGAAACTAAGAGACTAGGGACACGTTTTCACTATATAGTTGTAGTCCTACAATTCCACTTTAATTGCTATGGCAAAATCATGTGGAATTTGCCATTGGGTGAGGCGCTCAAATGGTCTGACTAAGAATTCCTCCCAAGCAAAAGGTGACTCCTTTTGGCACATGATATTAGAGTAGGGTCTACATTTTTATGGTTCTTAGGGGTGCAAAGTCTCATGAAAGTGGAAAAGTGAAAATAAAAAAATACTTTTTCTTAACCCAAGGTCCTCATCACAAAGAGGTAAGGATTCATAATGCATCGTGGTGAATCCATGGGGTCCCAGCGGGGAGCAGGGAGAACCTGCTGTTCCATGCCCTGCATGCCCGACTTACCTGGGACTAACTCCGCTAGAAGTTGACTATAAAATCATACCGGAGGATTTACAAATGTTTGCGAGAATTTTTATCTCTAGGAAGCCCTTAGTCCTCCAATGTAACTCTGTTGGAGACCTAGCTATTCCTACGGAAAACATATTAATCAAATCCACAGAATAATCAAATATGCAAAAGTTCAATCCACAAATGTGTACGGTTTGGCAGTACATTAATAAAGTGCAGAGTGAACATGGAAAGGGGATAAGCTCTTGAGTAGGTGTTATAAATGCATGAGTGTCCTCATTTTGAATGTATTTGGGTATGTTACCTGCACTCAAACAGCAGTCCATTCACATTACACAATTAAAGCCCATTTAATCATAAAATGACAACTTCCTGTGCCACTTATGAGATTATGGTATTGCTTTTTTTATCGATAAGTATACACACCCACCAGCATTCCACAGACAAAAACAAGGACATATATGGCCAAGCAGCATTAGAATGTCAAAAAATCAGCTAAAAGTATTAATGCTACAAGAGGCTGCAGCAGTTTGTTTTTGTCTAAGCTTACTGGGAAGGACAAATATTCCAACTCTCTTCACTTCTTGGTTAAGTTAATGTTGAAAAGATGTCACATTGAGGAGAGGGCAAGCTTAATTTCTGCTACTCTAGAGAGTAGGACACAGAGCAATAAATTCAAACTGCAGGAGAAAAGAACTCACATAAACCAATGGTTTTCACCCTGTGAGTCCCCAGATGTTTTGGCCTTCAACTCCCAGAAATCCTAACAGCTGGAAAACTGGCTGGGATTTCTGGGAGTTGTAGGCCAAAACACCTGGGGACCCACAGGTTGAGAACCATTGATCTAAACATTAAGAAGAACCTCTGGATGGCAAGAGCTGTTGCCTCATAGGATGGTGGTGTCTCCTTCTCTTGAGGTTTTGAAGCAGAGACTGGAAATCCATCTGTCGGGAATGCTTTGATTGTGTTTTCCTGCATGGCAGGGGATTGAATTGGATGGCCTTTGTGATCTTTTCCAACTCTATGATTTTATTGATTAAGTGGACACTACTTTTGACTTTGGAATCAGTTTGCAGCAACTGAAGTTCAGGACAATGGGAGGAACTGAGAGGAAGAAAGTGTAACTGAGAAATATTAACAGCTACTGAAAAAGCAGGAGGACAGGAAAAATCAGCACTGTCCTAGCCAAACTGGGACAGGTGAAGGGTATGGAGTTTGACTTATATGTCAAACACTTCTAGGACTGCTCTTTGCAAAGCACTGATAGGATTAAACTGCATATATCCGATGTCTCTGTCACACAAAAAGGGAATACATCTAAGCAAAAAAAAAGTTTGGCGTAAACAAGAAAAAGTCCTTTTGTAATGGGTCTCGTTATTTCAGGCCAAAATAAAAATAGCTGTTAAATGGAACACTAGCTTTTATTTGCCAAGTGCAGGCTGGATTCTTGGATACAGAAGGAAAATTATGTTTTTATTGGGCTGCAGTGACAGTCCAGCAATTTTCTGCAGCTACTCATACCTAATCTATCTTTAAAACATCTCTTCAGAAAAGCATAACATAGGGTTTTCCTCTAATATATAACACAAGCTCTGAACTGACTGACACATTTAATCTCCATTATTCCATATATCTGAAGGCCAAGATGTTGGGGATTTTAATCACAAGGTGAGTAGTACAGGGTGGGAAGGTGGATCCCATACATTAGACAATGTCTATAAGAGATCATCTGAAAAGTTGGATAGTATCTTGGTCTTAATTCACAAGAGGGCTATATCCAGTTCAAGTGTACAGTATCCTGTCCTTATCTGACCCCATGAATATCACACTCATCTGTTTTAATCTTATCTCAAATTGTTCTTGAAAGCCACCCAGTTGCCACACCCTGAAGTCATATCTGTACAAAGGATATTTCTACCATTTACCTATTTTAAGTCACACAACCACAGCAGCTACGGGGTTTTTTTTCTATTCTGGGTATGCATGCAGATATGCATATATCCACAAATATATCCACACATTTATATAAACCACAGTAACCTTTCTTACCACCTATCTACACTCTCATTGACTGTCTGTTGGGAGAGTTACATGCCTCCTCATTCAGGACATGACATAAAAAGCTCCCTACATGATCATCTCTCAAGATTAAGAGGATTAAAAAAACAAACATATAGAATAAAATAGTTGGTTTCCAAACCTATCGGCCCCAATCCACCCAAAATGTCACCCCAATCCTCCCATGTTTCTTTGAATCTATTTCCTGCTGGCTGCAAAGGAATTTGTTCTCCAATACCCTGTTACCTATGGCTTCTAACCTAATTAGGAGTATGTCCTACTGAAGTCAACTGGCATCATGGTCTGTGAATTAATGGCAAAATTTTAGTTTATTGATACAAATTACCACGGCCCAGCAATCCAAAGGCAGGGCTGAGGGCTTTACTAAGTTACATACCTTTTTGGTCTTCAGGAAATAAATTCCCTAAATATTTTTTTTGATCAGGTGAATACAGCAAGAACAGAAATCAGACATACTAACAGACTAAACCAAAACATTTGGTTAATCTCAAGTTACATCGAAAGATTGTGGGATTTCACTTCACATCCTCCAACACTTCCAATTTGTTAAGGACAGTCCTGTTTAGTCCTCTTTCATCTGCTCTTAAAATGTCCCAGTTTCTCCCTCCTCCCACTTTCTCCTATTGCTTCCAGATTACTTCAATTGCTGCAAACTGAATTCCATGAACAATAACATATTTTGCCAGCCTAAGAGATTTCCCCCTGGAAAATTAACACTCATCATTAACTCAGGTGGGTGGAGAAGGGGAGAGGCTGAAATGTTGCCCTTCCAAATAGACCTAGGCAAAAGCAAACTCACTCCAACTTCTCCAGTTTTCTGATTTCATTAATAACTTCCATTATCTTGACCACACTCTAAGGAAATCTGGATCTTACTTTTAGGTGGCTCACAAGGCTGAGCTGAATGTCTCTTGGGGAATGCTTTTACAATATGAACCACAATGCTGAAGATAGCTATACCTGGAGTCCAGGATGAGTCTAATTTGAAGAAGGAAACTAAACAGGCATAGCTGATTTTTGCTCCTGTTTATCTTCTAAAAATGGTCTTGACAGAAGAAAGGAATGATAAAGAAGAGGAAGTCTGTCAAATCTTTCCTTCCTGCCTTTTGCCCACTAAAATTTCCCTCTGGCTATTCTCATGCCCATTAGTAGTATAAAGGAAGAATTAGGCAACAGTGCCAAAATGTAGCTGGGTATTATCTTTGAAAGGAAGTGCAGTAATACATTTTACCAACCTAGGAGGTCACCTCCTGGAAAATTAAACTGAAAATTACTGAACTGCATCACTGAACATGTCCATGGGTTAAGAAACATGGACAGTGAAATTAGTCCTGGGCACTTGTTACCAAAATGTTTAAAATGTAATCTGAAGTCACATCCTGTTCCAGTTAAACTCAACACTGAGTTTTCCATTGATTTTCTTGGGCTGGGTTGTTGACTTTGCCATTAAATCATTTCTAAATACAATTGGCCTAATGAACACTCAGTCATGTCTTCTCTGATGCTGGAAGCAATTTCCAAACTTATTTTCCTGGCCACAAACAATCCCAGAAAGAGAATTGGGCTGAAATGTACCTAGGACTCTCAGTTCCCCAAAGAAAATTTATAACACCACAGAAGAAGCAAGGATGAACAGCCAGATCATGTATTCGAGTTCTAATACTTGCCATTGGGACTTTAGTGGGATTAGTCTGCATGGACTCTCTCAGCTTTTGTGAATTAGCCAAGAGCAAGGAGGATCTGGGAGTAGCAAATGGATAAGTGTCAGAGGCACAATAGTAAATTGGTTTCTGAACAATAGATCAGACCATTCCTCTCATTCCTATGAACAGAAAAGACTAAAATGGAAAGAACAACTTGAGGCTGTGATTTCATCTCTATGTGTGTTTCCTTATTTCAGAATGCTGACTTAAGGACTCACACATATCCTCCATATCTCCCAATTTGACAGGGACAGTCCCAATTAACCCTCTATTGTCCACTTTTAAAATGCCTTTAAAATAGGCCCCACATTGTCAAATAATGCAGTTTCAACCTCACTGAGCCTACACTGTTTCAAACTGCATTATTTGGCTGTGTAGATGGGGCCATAGTCTAGTTTCTTTTTCTCACTTTTCCTCTTTTTTTCTCAGTTTTTCTCTAGTTCGCATTCCATTAATTCAGCAAGGAGGTGTGGTAACATGTCCTTCCCAATAGATTCAAACAAAAGCAAACTGCTAAAATCTCTCCTAAAACCCAATCTACATTGCTATATAATGCAGTGTAGACTCATATAATGTAGTTCAATACAGTTAAATTGAGAAACATGTGATAATGATGCTGCTCATACTATCGGTGATCACACAACTGCTGTGGAACAGTGGCCCCATGCAACAAAATCCTAAAACACTAACATAAAGAGAGATTAAAATATTTTTGCTCAAACCTATGCAACTTCTTACATCATGTACTGTTACAGGTACCTAGTCAATTTTAACTTGTGATTTTTAACCTCCTATTTATCAGTAAATTTTAAGCTGCATTTTATCTATGCACTTGTTATATGTATTTTAATAGTGCTTTGTTCTATGTTGCTGTTTTAACTAAGTTGTACCATGCCTTCCATTAAGGAGAGACGGATAATAAATTATTATTATTATTATTATTATTATTATTATTATTATTATTATTATTATTGACTTACAATGATAAGTAATGAGACAACAGCAAAAGTGCCCAGTATGGACTGGTGCCCAACGAGCATCAAGACTGAAGTAATGGCATCAGGGCTGATATGACACACATTGGTCCCATTGTGCATCAGTGCCATTTTGCATTGGGCATCAATGCACCTTCCGCACTTTGCTGGCTTGCCTATGTAGTAACAGCAGCACACTACTGGCTATGAGTATGATACTCCTGTACAATTCTAATTCTGGCATACGTAAGTCCATTTACAAAGCTGTAAGTGCCTAACAGGAGTCTGGCCATTAAAGGGTATTTATTATGAAAATACAATCACAAACTGCACAATTACAGCTGAAATCCTTTAAAACAAATCTGTTGAAAGACAAAAGATAAAAGTCAGTAAACAACACCAATAAAAGCTCTTTGCAGTCAATTAACATCCTCTCGGAATGAAAATTGTATCCCTTGTTGACTGAATGGCAAAAGAGAAGAAACTTGCTCTGACGTCATGCTTCCTTAAACAAATTATTGTGTTTCAGATTGTAACTTCCAGCCTAAGTTTTCTAGCCCCTTCTCAAACGCTCTCTTTCCTCCTTATTTTGCTTTTCAAGTAATATTTTCAAAGGAAAAGTTCTCGTGGATGATGTGGCACATTAGCATTTGAGTTGCATTTTTTTCTTTCAGAAAGAGAATTCCTCCCACTCACAGTGCTGCTATGCTCTGTCATCAATCATGTCATTTTAATAGCTCAGTTTCGACAAGGTTTTCAAGGCAAGGGGGTTTACCTTATTAAAATAGCATCCTTCAGGCATTTACAAACATCTGACTTAGGAATAACTTAGCTGGGGGTGGAGTGGGGGAGGTCACAACACTCAGTGCCTCTAAATATGAAAATTAGAGTAAACATCTTAGAATACATGCTTTGGACTTTGAAGGTCTGCAGCCTTTTTGTGCCAGAGTGCTGGTGCCACACCGAAGTGGAACTCCTATGATTTCATAGCATTGAGCCATGGCAGTTAGGTGTCAAACTCCATTAATTGTACAATATAGATGCACCCTAGGTCAAGAAAACAAGGAAACAGCCTCAAGGGTGACCACATGCTGCCCCAAGGCTGCAGCCCACCCATATGCTAAGCTAAAGGATGGTGGCTGTGCTGAGGTTATTATCTCCTAGCTTCCCTTAGAGAAAAGTCTCAGAAAATCCAAGCAAAAGGACCTCCTGTGAACAGAAAATCTGTCATGGCATAATACAAGACGTTTTCACAAGTTTCCTACAGCCAGCCAGCTTCCACAAGCAGGCAGGAGAGAAATGCTGTTGCACAAGAAGGGACTAACAAGTAAGCAAATTTGACAAGCCGATTGCCTGATCTCCAGCTTGTCTCTTGCAGCACCTGAGATCCGAAGATTCATTCAGACAGCTTGGTCGGTAGCTTATGTAGTGCCTGACAGCTTTCCCAAGCTTTGTAACATCTCTAGATGAAATAAAAAATAATAAATTTACACAGATGTTACTGCTCTTCAAGGGAAAAATGAGAGGGAGGCTGCTCTACACTAAATCCACAAGTTCTTGGGTAAGCTGAAATTGCAGGCAACCATTAAAACTGTACATTTGTGAAAACATGGGTTTAAAGATTATTTACAATCTAAAAGCAGAAGAGATTTGTTTCCGGGACTGTGTGGGACTGCTTTCCTGACCTGTCACCCTTGAGGTCTGTGAACAAGGTTAAGGGGAGGGAGTGGGGTGATCCAACTGCTTCCCATGAACTCCTTAGATTTAGTTTAATGCGTAATTTACTGTTTTTTTAAACATGCCAAGAAGTCGAAGGAAGAAGAGAAGTGACCATAAATTGAATGAAACCACAAGTCCATCCAGGTCAGTGTTGTCTATATTAGAAGGGGGGGGGGTCTTTCTCAACACAGGGGCCTAATTCTAATTCCAGTTTTGGGATTCCTAAAAAAGGTAACTTTTCCAAATGCTGATAAATCATATTTTTGTGTGAGTTCATTTCTCGCTGATGCAGCAAAGCCTGGAGCTGTGGGTGAAGGTTTGAATCCTATAGTCCCAAAAACTCAGAAATAGCTACCCAGAGATCAGGAGAAGAAATGGTCTGGGACAAAAATGCTTGATATCGATTACAGAGCCAAAATGAGCATGCCAGGGCCCCTGTGGTTGATGCTTATGACTCTGTTTTCTCTTTTTTATCAGAAGGAAGGAAGGAAGGAAGGAAGGAAGGAAGGAAGGAAGGAAGGAAGGAAGGAAGGAAGGAAGGAAGAACCGACCAGTATCAATTTCAATTTATTTCCTGTGATACTGTGTAGACCTCACAAAGCATTAATAAATTAAAAGGAAAGGCAGTAGAGAGAAGAGAACCAATACATTTAAGCCTATAAATATAAAGGATATCCATTAAGGTGGAGAATTGTGTCTGTCAGGACCATTGGGCAAGATGAGGATGATGGGGAGGAGGGTTTCCTCTTAGCAGCAGAATCTGAGCCCCAGGAGAAGGAATAGCTTGATACTACTACTACTACTGAGCAGGAGCAGGATCCTCCAGAAATGGAAGCATTTGAACAGCAGGAGGAGACAGAGCAGATGTTAACTCACGCTGCCCGGCTTCAGCTCATGGTCGATGCCATCCAGCACGGCTGGCTCAAAGAGAATCTCTCAACTGTAAAGACTTTTCAGGAACAGCATAAAGGGCTGGCATTTGGAACAGTTTACTGCTGGAAGCAATAGTTGGGTTGGTGCTACAGCCGGTAAACTTTGGTGACCTTGTGCCTTGAGCCTCGGACTACGCCTTTGGACTTGTTGGTGAAACTCTGTGTATTGTACCTCCTGGAATGGACAATGGAATTGGCTTGCTTGCCCCTGTTGTTTGAATTGACTATGGCTTTGAATCCTGGACTGCCTCTGAACATGCTGTGGAAGGAAGGCTGCAGACCATGACAGTGTGCATGAGGGTGTTCTACTTGAAAAGGGATCTCGTAAAAGCAGGGCTCTCAGCTTCTTCTCTGTGCTGTGTTTATTCCTTTTGCTTACCAAAAAAAGGTCAAAAAAAGGGTCTGGATCTTTCCATGACAACATAATTTTAATGAAATTTTACATCAGGAATACATTTCTGATAATCTTAGACCATGAATGGACAGAAATGCCAGCACCACAACCAGCAGCTTAGCCATTTTGTAGTGAACCCTGTAGTTCTACCTCATGTCCCTGACACTGAAAAAATAACCAAAATACACCTGCTAGCCTATTGATTAGGAACCACTGTGGGGGAAGGGAAGCCACAATTGCCCCACAATATGCTTGCAAGGAAAACAGGAAGCTAATAGATTTGTAATCTTCAGGTAAACTAAAGCATGTGGCTTCAACATCTGGTGCCCAAAAATCATTCCTAGTTACTGATTGGCTGCTTCTTCTCAGCAACATAAAATTGCAGGGGAGTCTTGGAAAAGAAAGCTGAACCAGTAAGGAACGGAAAACGGTCGCTCAATGTTGCCATTTAAAATTATTTTTTTTGTCTCTTTTAGATACTACATTTTAAGCATTTCTAGTCATGCTTTGTGGATTAGGCCCTAGACCAATTGAAGCCTCCACCCCTTCTTTAGAGAGATGAGTGTTGCTGTAATGACTTCCTCTGGAAACCTGTCTAGGTGGATTTCTTGTAAGATAAGGAGCCATGTTGCTATGTAATCCTCACATGCTGCTTCCAAATGAGCTTTCACAAAAAATATGCACATTATCAAACTGTATAGCGTTTCTGCTGTGGCAAGTAGCACATCTTACTCCCAATGCCTCCCTCCCGCACCAGTATGCTTTTAAAATATATGTTAACCAGAGGCTGCTCCACTGTTTGGCTATATATTTTCCAAAGCCCAACCAAACCCAGTGACGTAACACAAGCAAAATCGAATCATGCATTAAGATTCAACACAAGCAGCTTAAAACGGGCTTATCGGCCAAATCCAGTTTAGTCTGTTTTAGCCGATGTGCATTAAAAGTAGCCAGAAAAGAGGGAAGGGAAAGGAATTGGACAGCACATCAAAATAGCAAGGAAGGGATCCAAGCAAACCGTTTCCAGCAAAGCTTAACAGACAACACACATGCTGGACTCAGTGGATTATCACCTCTGAGTCTGTCAGTCAACACAAAACAGGCACAGCCCTTTTCAAGACCAAAAAACCTCACTGTTAAATAAGTATGTCACAAAGCAAATTCTGCTTCTGTTTTTCATTCAATGCACCATTTTTTTCTGTCCACGCCACACATAAAAGGCCTTTAACAATGTCTACATTTGGAAAATGGCATACATATAACTACACATACATCTGAGCAACGTAAATAACAGACAAACAATAGCAAACCTATTCAAATAAGTTTCTCTCTTTTCTGTGTGTACTGTCTGCCAGTCATTTCCTGCCTCTTTCAATTGGTGAAGCTATGGTGCAGCAGTGAAACAGAATATTCTTTCTTTTTGGAGTACAGTTCCCAGAATCCCCCAGACAGCATGATCATGGTTATGATGGGAGACAGGAAGTGTTAATGCTAACTGGGAGGTTCTTAGAGATATTATCCAAAAATAATAACTTTTTTCCAAGCTCAGTTAGAAAAATACTGTTTCGATAGAGTTACAATCTTGGTAGATGGTGGGAATTCTGTGGATGTAGCATATCTTGATTTCACTAAGACCTAGAGAAAGATAACCAGTAGAATAGTGGATGTGCCCATCAAATATTCAGATAACACCAAATTAGGAAGGGTGGCTTATACTACAGAGCAGTGTTTCGCAAACTGTGCTCCTCCAGATGTTTTGGTCTTTCCGCTCCCACAGCTCTGTTTGCAAGGCTATGCCTGAAGCCAAAAAAGTCTGTACCTTTTTCTCATTTACCATATTTGTGCTTGAAGTACCAAACGCTCCAAAATTAGGCTAAGTTATTTGGTTGCCAAAGAGTGAGATTACATTTTCTTAGTTTGTTGAATCCACACAAATGCCAGCATGGTGTATCATTTACGGCTGGACTAGGATTTCCAGAACTCAGGTTTTGAAAGCCCATTCAGCCATGAAAAGACCTCAAGTGACCTTGCCAAGCCACACTCTTTATCTCAGAGGAAGACAATGGACTGTGCCAAGAAACCCCTGTGATAGGACTGCTATAAATCAGATTCAACCTGAAGACACATAACAAAAACAAATCAAAATGTCAATAGTTGTCCCAGAGCCACTTTTCTGGATCAATAAGACAATAGTTTGCCAAGTCATAATTTAGCAAGCTGCACTATTAGTAAGCCAATAGTCAATAACATTCTGCAGATATATGGTGAAACATGTGGCAAAACTATTTCTTGACTCGTCATATTTAATTTGTCAGCCCACAATGATCCAGATAAACTGTCCTGGCTCACCACCAGAGCTTCAAGTCTTATTGATACACACAGATCCTCACACACACAAAATAGAAAACAAAATAATTGTTTTTGCTTTCATCATTTTCAGTTAAAATAACATTTTGGCCCCATTCTTATGTGATAAAAAAATTAACCTTGCACCATAATTTTCATGCCTGTGAGGCCTTCAGAAAATTTGAGAAAGAAACGCACATTTTAAAAAATTCAAATGGCATAGTTAAAAATCCACAAAATTAAGAATGTACATAAACATGCTGTAGTAAATAGAAGAAAATGAGTGAATTAAATACATTTAACAAGAAATGTACATATTGATTGGTTACATCCCATTTAAACTACTGTAACATTCTCTATATGGGGCTGCCCCTGAAGAGTGCTCATAAATTTCAACTAGCCCAAAGATCTGCAGCCAGATTATTTACAGTTGCTGGACACAAAGAGCATACCTTTCCACATTACAGCATCTCCACTGGCTGCCTGTTTGTTTCTGACCCGGATTCAAGGTGCTGGTTTTAACCTTTAAAGCCCTAAACGATTCAGATCCAACTTACCTATCTGACTGCAACTCTTCATACCAACCTGCCCAGACCTTAAGGCCATTAGGAGAAACCCTACTCTCGCTTCTGCCACCGTCTCAAATAAGGTTAGTGGCAACGAGGGAAAGGGCCTTCTCAGTGGCTGCCCCGAGGCTTTGGAATATCCTTCCCAAAGACATCAAAATGGCACCTTCCCTAACATTGTTCAAACAGCAGCTGAAGACCTTCTTATCCAAGCAAGCATTCAGTGAATAAATCTAGGCTGATGAGAAGGTCAATCCTCATTGGGCAATGTGAAGTGCAATAAGCAAAAAGTGAAATAAATTCTGATAAGACACCATAATAATGTTTACTGGTTTTCAAATGTTTATTTCTGTTTGTTTTATTGCTTGCTTATTTTGTTTTGCATTTGTATTTTGACTGCTGCTGATTTTGTATTATATTTCACTGTATTTTATATGTTGGAAGCAGCTTTGTGTCCCTTTGTAAGGGAGAAAGACGGGATATAAATAAAGATGATGATGGTGATGGTGGTGGTTATTATTATTATTATTGACACAAAGACATAATATGACACAGCAAACAAGATCTGTATGCTGGATTTCATATCACAAAATCACAAGTCGAACACTTCCCAAACATTTAGGACTGTGTGATGTATTTTTGGATGATGCGTGAAATCCCAGTAAGGTGGCCTTTTGCAGTTGAAAGATTGTAATTTTGTCAATGCTTATTGTTTCCAAATGTTGACTGAGATCTTTTGGCATGGCACCCAGTGTGCCGATTACCACTGGGACCACCTGCACTGGTTTATGACAGAGCCTTTGCAGTTCAATCTTGAGATCCATTATTATTGTTGTTGTTGTTGTTATATTTGCACCAGCTTTGATACAGGAAGCCAAAGTCTCCAAATCTTACATAAAATATGTAAAGATAATGCAGGTGAGTATAGAAGACACTGGGAGATTTTCAGGTCCCTATTGAAAAGAAAGTTGACAAATCAGTGTTCAGATTGCACTTCATGCTGAAAAAAGAATGTTAGCAGAGATCCTTAAAGGGGACAAGGAAAGGACAGTGAGAAGCTTGTTTTATTGTATTTTTGGGAGAGCAACCTGTATCAGCTGATTGTCATTACCACCTCAGTTATTTTGAAGATTAACGGGAAAACATTAAGGGTAAAATAGCGAAAAGAGAATGTGCTTATGGTTCTGCCAAGAGGCTGGAATGGTTAACCTTCCATATGGTGCGGTTTCGATGATGTCTCAATAATTCTTTCAACCCAAAAGACAAAACAAAAACTAATATCAGGCACTGCTGGGACAAAAAAAGCAAAATGCAAACAAATGTCAACCATTTAAAGCCAGTCCTTCCATCATTAGGCAGGGTAAAGTATTCTCCTCAGTCAGCCAGTGATAGATGTCATGAAAGAAGGTTATTGCTTTTTATTTACTGCAGAACAGCGAGAGTTTGCTCCTCTAGAAATGCTTACAGGTGCCCCCCTCCAAAAAATGTATTCATTTTTCCAGTCCTTTGCCCTCATTTATGCAGGTAATTGAAGTCTAAAACATCTAGAGAGGAAATTCCTCATCCTTGGCACTGATCATGAATGTGTGTATTTGCAAAAAAATAAAATCTCAGGAATTGGTCATCATACAAAATTGTGATCAAAATGTCTCTCATTTATAATGCACCTACTCTTTTCTAGGCACTACACCTTACATTTTTAATGAATACAAATATATGCTCAAAGGCTATTGCAATCCAATAGCTGCAATACTCATAATCTGGGAAGCTTCATGGGGGAATGAAAACCAATGAATTCCAAATAATATCAATGAAAAATGGATGGATGACATTCACAGCTCAGGTTTAATTCTGGCAAAACTTTCATTCACATACAAAATGCACGCACACTCTTAATTGGTATACTGCATCAGGATTATAAAGCAAATTAGGACAACCAGAGGAAGGTAAAATGGGGACAGCTGCTTCTAACCACTGCAAAGTCAGACCATATTCAGGATAAAGTCAATTTATGGCTAAAATTACCAGTTTACAGCAGGGGAGAATCTTCTGTTGCTTTAAACCCTTTATTATGTATCAAAGATCTCTTCTTGTCAGATAGGTGTCAGTATTAAATTTCTTGACAAGGAAGAGAAGATAAAACTTAATATATAAAATTAATGTGCTAGTCATTGACAGAAGCGGCTTTAGTACTAGAAAGACAGCGGTATAGTTTTACCCTTTCATGTCCTGTTTCTTTTTCTCTAGATAAGCGATCTAATAGAAAACTGTCACCTGCTAGTTTCCTTGTAACATATGGGAATTTCTTAAAAGATGGCTTAAAAGAATAATAGCCATACTCCTATATGACCTGTTACGTTATGTGCCTGTGTACACTTGGCTACATAGCAGGGGCACAAAGAAACCTCTTTACTGAATTTTGAAGATGCATAATAAGAAACTGGCAAGAGCACCAAACACACATTGATGTGCAAAGTGGTTAAGGGTGCAATGCACATTACAGCACAATACATACATATTGGGCACTGAAGTGCATTATGTGTTGTTTAAAATTGAATACATAACAGATACAATTAAAACTAAACAATTATATGAATTAAATGTAAATTGAAGCCACAAGATTGAACACAGTAGAGTCTTGGTTATCCAACAAAAACGGGTGGACAGAATGTTGGATAAGTGAAACTGCTGGATAACAGGGAGGGCAGCAGAAGGAGGAGCCTCTGCTGCCACTGCACCTTTGCCTCCTGCCCACCCTCCCTCTCTTACTCACTCACCCTCCCTCACTCGCTCACTCACTCACTGGGCCGGGTCCCAGCAGCAACGGCAGAACCAGGACCCAGCCCGGTGAGTGAGTAAGCGAGCAAGCAAGGGCGGGTGAATGAGGGGTGACGGCAAAGACATGGCGGCGGCAGAAGCAGGAGCCTGGCTGCCTCTTCCAGGATCCTGCTTCTGTCGCTGCTGCGCCTTTGCCACCCTCACTGACTCACTCACTCACTCTCCCCCCCCTCACTCACCTGGCTGGGTCCCAGCAGTGATGGCAGCAGCAGCAGCAGAACCAGGATCCAGCCTGGTGAGTGAGCAAACGAGCAAGCAAGGGAGAGTGGCAAAGGTGGCCGCTACCGCCACCTTTGCTGCCGGGATGAGCAGGGTAGGGAGCCGGGGTCCGGAGGAGGCAGGAAGGGGAGGCCAGGTTCCTGCTTCTGCCTCTGCTGCCACCTTTGCCACCCACCCTCCCTTGCTCATGCAGAACCAGGACCCGGCTGGCCCGGGACGGCGGGTGAATGAGCAAGGGAGGGAGGGATAATACGGTGTGTCGGATGAGCGGAAGTCATAAAACCAGAACTCTACTGTATCTGTAAGCAAGAATTTGATATCCCTCCTGGTCCTGGAACTATGATCTCAAAGTAACACCTAGCAAATTTGCATTTTGCACATGTGTTGTGCACTGATGTGCACTGCACATTGATCCATATTCGGTACAAGCGTGTTGAAAATGCCTTGCATACCAGCCCAAGATTCTAAAAATATTCTGTATGCACTGCTCTGCAACACTGAAAGCCAAAACACAAAGTAGGTGGAACTGTGTAATAGAAATTTTACTGGATGGAATTTGCCTTTATCTTTTTGTTACCTCATAAATACATAACTGAAAATCTTATTACCCTATTCAGGGTGAAAAGTGTCTAATCCTTCCATTCAGTATTCAAGGTGAAAAGTTTCTAATCCTTAACCATGAAAATTGCAATTCATCTCCAGCTCTCTCCCATTTTATGAACTCAGTTACCAACATAACCCTGTTTTAGGATTTACTCATCAACAAACAAAACAGAAATTCACAACCCATTGCAATCCATACCACATTGGTCAAGAAGTGCCTTTATCCACCACAAAAGCTTTTCAAGGATTCCAGGGTGAGATGAAAATTTCTCCATCCATGAAATTCCTTAAATTAACCTATTTTAGGATCTGTTTTATGAAGCTTTTAAGAGGTAGGTTTAGATAGCAGCAATAACTCTCACTCCCTTGTGAGTGACTTTTTTTTCTGGGAAAGCATGCACAGTGTGTTAAAGCGCTGAGCTGCTGAACTTGCGGACCAAAAGGTCCCAGGTTCAAATCCTGGGAGTAGAATGAGTGCCTGCTGTCAACCCCAGCTCCTGCCAACCTAGCAGTTCAAAAACATGTCAATGTGAGTAGATCAATAGGTACCGCTCCGGCGGGAAGGTAACAGCGCTCCATGCAGTCATGCCGGCCACATGACCTTGGAGGTGTCTATGGAGAACGCCGGCTCTTTGGTTTAGAAATGGAGATGAGCACCAACCCCCAGAGTTGGTCACGACTGGACTTAACGTCAGGGGAAACCTTTACCTTTACCTATTCACTCAGCAGATTACGTAGTCACTTAATATGTGGCTACAAGGACAATGCCAGATGTTTCTCTGCTGCCCCATCATTCTCCCCTAGATAGGCAGAATAGCCAGCTCTATTATAGTTCTATATGGAGAAAGACTATATATGAAGTTTTAAGTTACTACAATGTTATAAATTTGGGAAATAAAGGGGGAAATTAATTTGAAAGCACAGAATTTTTATTCAGGGGGTAATGCCCTCTACCCCACCACCAATAACTACATCCGTATAAGAAATTAGGCCCCATCTGCACTGCCATCTATTAAACTGCATTACATAAGTCTACACTGACCATATAACCTAATTTGCCTAGAATTCCACATATCCTTATGCTAGCCAGAACTGCTGTAAATTGCAATCCACCAACATCTGGAAATCTACACTTTTTGAAATAGGATTCAATTTTTGTTCAAATAGCTGTGAAACCCATAGCAGTGTTTTCCTGAACAAGTTTGTTGGGACATTACTAGTTATAGTCACTTGCTGAATATGAAATATAGATGGAAAAGTTTTAAATAAAATTCTGTTTTCCT
This sequence comes from Anolis carolinensis, assembly GCF_035594765.1. Lineage (NCBI taxonomy): Eukaryota > Metazoa > Chordata > Lepidosauria > Squamata > Anolidae > Anolis > Anolis carolinensis. The sequence goes on from NC_085845.1 coordinate 183,702,014, forward strand.
ACCCACACGATCCATATGCTTGTCATTATAAATAACTGAATACAGCTGTAATGAAGCAAAACAGGACTGGGTGCATCATAGAGATTATAATAAGAAAGCAGATTGCATGGGTAACATTCAATTTGGACAAAACATTCTGCAGGTAATTGCATTTGCTGTAGGTTTGCCAGCATTAACTCATTCCACTGTCAGTACATTAAAGCGGGTTCTCAGAATAGGCTTCTCCATGTTTTTATGTTTCAGCTAAGCTAGTTAAAAAAATCTGGTCCTACATGAGGATCAGAATCAGCAGTCTTAGCTTAGGTGGGAATGGTTTAAGATAGGAAAGAAGTACCTTTATTCTAGATTGGACCTTCACAAACAGGGCTTTCCTAGAGGTCTCAGTATACCTGATACTAGAAGTTGGAAAGTTACTTGGTGACAGCTTTCAAGTAATGTACTACTTAGTCCAGAACTAAGTTTTCTTAAAACCTTTTTAAAGCTTTGTGTTAATGTGTTTGTGCCTTCAAGTTGCCAGTTAACTTAATGGCAATGCCATGACTTTCATAGGATTTTCTTAGGCAAGGAGAACACAGTTTCTTCTGAAATACAGTCTGCAGCACTGTATTAAACTGGTATTCATTGGTGGTCTCCCATGAGAGTGCCAATCAGTGCTAATCCCACTGAGTGTCCAAGATCAGACAGGATCTAGTGCTTTTAGAGTATGCAAGGTGTTAAACCTAATTTGGAAATTAAGTTCAATTCCATGAATAGCTCCATTAAAGTATAAAAACTGCAACCCCACTGAGATGAAACCCCCCAGTTGCTATTACAGTTACTTTTTAAAACAATTCATTTCCATTACTTGTTATAATGATTGAAAAGTCTCCCTTATTGTTCCTCATTATAATAGGGATCAGCAAATGTGAAATGCTGGGGGGGGGGATTAGCTCACTACTTTTCCCTCTCCCAAAGTCATTTTATTACAAGATGCCACCAAACAGTATCTAGGGGATATGGGGGGATGTACATCATATTTGGGAACCCTTTGAATGTCCTGTCCACTTCCTGTTTTTTAAAAAAACTCACCTCTAACTAAAAGTGGCTTCCCCACCAGAAAATGTGGTGCAAATGCTACACACACACACTTGCATTTCATTTGTGTGTGTGTGTGTGTGTTATATAGAAGGAACCAAGGAAACCTCAAAATGTGATGGAAAAGGCCCTTTGTACCCCCTACAGACAATTTGGGGTGCTTTGGGAGACTACAAAATAGTCCTAAGGGTTTCATCTCCCTCCAGGCTGCAGTTTATTGACTTCTGCTCTAAAATGTTGAAAGAATAGAATGTTTTTCCTTCCTGGACTGATCATTGGTTTTTTTACCATGGCCAGGTACTCTTTGGAAAGATTGAAAGAAGAATGGCATTTCTGTCAAAAATTAACTTTTGGGTGAAGTCAAAATTCAGCAAGCCGCTAAAAGAATGGTGTGGATCTGTCACACAGAGTGCCATGTTACCTTGTCAGCCAGATGAGAAAATGCAGACCAGATTTGAAAGCAACAAACAGAAGTTTATAAACTTTCAGGCCTGAAAGGATTTCTGATACAGAGTCTCTGCTCTAAAATAATTGGACATATCCTTGCAATGCAGAGCAAGGCATTTTATCCCCTTTGACTGCCATTCAAAATATCCACTCCCACCCCTGATTGGCTCAGGAATTGTCAAGTTAGGATCTGGGCTTTTGTTGGCTGGGGACTCCCACTGACATCAGAGATGGATAGAGTTTTCCCCATAGCGGGAAGAATAGAGAGCTGTCATTTGTCCATTTAAAGTTGGAGTTGTTTAAAGAGTCTGCCCAGGCTTGTCCAATCATATGTTTAATCATGGTTTAATGCAATACAGAGAGTCCATAGAGATTTCATCAAGATACAGTTTGTGTCTGATAATTTTAAACACTGGGTACCCTCAGGAGTCTGGTCCTCATTGTGTCTTTAAATGAGGTTGTTTCCTGTTTGTTTTGCCTACCTGAGGGGGTTTCCTCTCAGCAGGACATAGAACCAGTTTCACAAGTACCAACATAATATCATGTTTTAAGGCTTTCCTGGGTGCCCTGGATCATATCTGCCCATGACCCTATCAATGCACCCTGGTCCCAGTTAATATAGCATATATGTAAGATGTCTCCCCATTCATGTTCCACTTATAAATCATAACCACGAATGTAGTCACAAGGGAAAATTCAGGGCACTTCCACACTTGACAGAAATGCACACGAAAGTGGATTTTAAAAATCTGATTTTCCCACCTCAAAAAAACCCAGGCTTTCCTGAGGGGTGGTGTCTAGATACCATCCAGAAGCCCCCCAAAACTGCACTTAAAAGTTTAAAAAGCTTGCCTGGCAACCATTAAGGTACTCCTTGAGTAGTTCTGGTGCATAGAAATTATGTTCCAGGAGATGGGGGGCTGAAGAGGAAAATCGCTCTCTCCCCCTCCCCCCGATCTCCTGGCACATCATTTCTATGTGCCAGGAGGACTCAATGAGCAGCCAGATAAGTTTTTAAAAACTTTTGAATTGAATTGGGCCCAGGAATCACGTTACATGGTCCCTGGGCCCAATCCACACAGAGCACACACCTGGTAAGGCCCAGATTTTACCTAAGATCCAGGTCTTGACAGGTATCTAATCAATTTGGAACACTCAATTAGATACCTGGTTTGTTCCAAAATAATTCGCTTTTACCAGTGGTGTTGTTTGGATACCTCAGTTAAAAGCACAACAAGGCCCGCATTTTTGGGCCTGTCTAGAGGGGCCCTCAGAGCCCATAATTAGAGCAAAACTCTTTGGGTGAGATGATTTGGGATTAACCTGTTGTCTAGGAGCATTCCCTTCCACCTTCCTGGGCCTTTTGGTCTTTGTAGATGATTGATTTAATCCTTCCAGGGATGTCCAGACTCCAGGTAGTTGTGGAGATGAATCATTTTGAAAGACCAAACTATGCAGCTTTTGCAACTATGAAACTGTGTGTGTGTGTAATTATAGCTTCAATTCATTCTTTTTGGGATGAGGTCAATTTTTCAACAATATGGGGGAAAGGAAATATAAGAGATTGTTGTTATTGTTGTGCCTACTATATACACAATTTGAATATTCTACTTTAGACTGTTTCAAAAATTCATCAAAGATCCTTTAGCAAAAACACTTCTCAGACCCTCAATAGGCTATTTCCACTCTACCCATTGCTTTTGAAATGTAATGTGGTTAAAACCTCAATAGCCAATCAAGGTAACTCTTCAAATAACCATGTTCCTTAGAATTCATTACTTCCAAGCTCTAAAAATGTATGGAGAGACATTTCTCCTTAGGGTTTCCAAATGATTAGCAATTAGGTGTATCTGTTTCTGAAAATAATGTTCAATTATTTGTGTCTTATTTATGTATCCTACACCATACAGGTATACACATGCAAAGAAAACCAAAAACTCTCTAGTGACAAGATACAAATCCTGTTCATGTTTGCAAGGCAATGCTTCTCAAAACCTTTCAGAAACTATAGTTTTCAATATTCACACATTAGTTAAAAATGAGAACTGGAGGAAAGAGATAGAGAATGAAAAAACTATGTATCTCGCTAAAGAAACAAAACAACAACAACAAAGAGATGTCACAATATGATAATAAATAAAACCTATAGGAAAGAGTTGCTTCCTCTCCTTCAGGTGGTAAATAAAATAAAATCGGACAGATAATAATGTTAAGAGAGCAGAATGTTGCTTAGGCTGACGAATGAAATGGGCTGGCAGTTTTGCAGAAGCAATAGTCTGTGGGGGCAAACTGTTGGGCATGGTGTCAGACAAAATTAATCTAACTGGTTTTGTTTTGCTTGAAGACTGCCATATTGAAAACAATGTCATCTATCATAACCTTTTCATGCTTCTTCTGTCCTCTTTAATGTGAGCAAGACCTGCCCTAGAAACCTGTGTGTGTGCAATGGCATAGCTTCCCAAAATGCTTATGCAGCATTATAGATAGGGTAAAAACTATAGGGGCCTAAGTAAATATGCTAAAGTTGCCCAATCCTAGAACCTGTCTGATATTTGAAGCTAAGCAAGGTCAAGGTTAGCCATGAAAGATAGCTAATGAAATCTCTGTGCTGCAGGTTATATTGGCCAGAGAAGACTAAAGACTAAAGACAACTCCCATGATTCCATAGCACTGAGCCATGTCAGTTAAAGTCATGTCAAATTGCATCCATTCTAAAATGTAGATACATCTTAAGTGTTATAACAAGCATTCGAAAAACATAATCTCCTCTTAAATTCTGTAGAGGTAGCATCTACTCTATCAACACATAACTCTGCCACCTCATTCTACTACATGTGTACAGTAATTCTCCATATTTAAGGTTTTGGCTTTTGCAGGTTTGGTTATTTGTGGATGTTCTCTTTACGAATCTCTGTGTCCTCCAGTATGACTCTATGGCCAAGTTCCTTCAGTCATGCTGGAGGACCTAGAGATTTCTAGAGAGAACATCACTCTAAGAATGTCTAAGTCCTCCAATGCAATTCTGTGGTCAGGTTTCAGCAGAAGTTAAACACAGAGTAATGCTGAAAAATCTAGAAATTCCTAGAGATATGTACTCTTTGGTAAAAAAAAAATATAGAGAATTTTTTTTCTTGATTTTTCATTTTCATTGAAAATCTGTGTCCCTAACCATAGTGATTGCGGACAGCTGATTGTAGAAACAATGAAAGACATGATGATTCCCGCCTTTCTCATATTCTTAGTAGTTTAATCGCTTTTTTTTTGGGGGGGGGGGGGGGGAGCTAGACGTCACTGTCCTAGAATACAAAACACATTGTCCTCCAGACAATTTCCCTGTGGCCTCAACACTCACAACAGATCATGACTCAGAGGCATAAAGCAGAAACAAGCACTTGAACCATATCATAGTTCTGTCCTTATATTTAGGAAAACTGAACCCCATATCTATACTGGTAAATAATAATCCATGTCTCTACACTGCAAAAGGAATGAAGCTACAATTTTTTAAGTCACAATCAAAAAGTTGCATCTAAGATACTGCATAAAGAAATTAATCACACGTGACTAATTACTTGAAATTTGTTACTTCCCAGGTATGATATGCTGGTCAGCTTCTGGCAATTGCTTGTTGCAAAATATTGTCCTACTCTAAACATTTTTGGAATACATTTTTCTCTCTGCATGTCTAGAATAAAACATGATTTTTTTCACATTAGCATTTTTTTAATCTATTACAGCTTTAGGGGTTTCTCTTTGTGAGCAAGAAAAGCAGCAGTTTGTTATGTGCATTCATGTGTGTAAGCACAGCTGTGGGTCGAAAACACAAAAAGATGTGTGCTTTGTTCTTTGAAGACAGCCTTGTTGTTCCATCCACTGTAGCTAGCTATACATTGCTGGAAAGCTTCTACACTATGGCTCTGTGAAGGAGGCCATCTAATGTTGTATACTCATTTGTTTGGCTGCCTTTTGGGCCGTGGTTGGCAGCAGTGTCCACAGATCATTCCAGGATGACATGATTTGTGTCTCTGTGTTATATAAACATCACCCAGGGAGAAATGGAGTCCATAATGCCACATCTAAAAATGGCCCGAATTGGCAAAGCTAGACAAACTCTCCTTGTTCTTTTAAAAGCGGTGTCTCAGAATCTCTTTTTGTTGTTTTCTTTACAGAAATAAGGACACGAAAGCTTGGAGATTTTACTTTCTTTGCTTTTCTTTTTGCCCATTGGCAAGGATATTGTTGTTTAAAGAGTGGAGGCAAGAAAGAAAGAAAAGACAAAGAGAGGAGAAGGAGAGATAGGAACAGAGAAAGAGATCAAGCATATTGTGCCCTCCAACTGTCTCAATTTGGCAGACAGTCCTGCTTAATCCTCTGCCATTCAGCTTTTTCAGCTGCTTTTAAAATGTCACAGTTTCTCTACCCTCTCCCTAACTTTCGACCTGGCTTGCTTCAGTTGTTGCAAACTTTAGTTCACAGTGCAAAAATGGTTTGTTTCAACTCAGGAAAGAAATTCATGAATTCTCACCCTTCTCTGCTGATCCAGAATATAAACCAGTTCAAGGTGCATTACATGGCAGTGTAAATGGGCTTATGTGGTTTTGATGCAGATTTGAACCATAGAGGGGAGAAATGTAATGGTGTTGTCTCTCAACACTAATCCATTAGTACCTACTTTCATAAGAAACTCAAAAACAATTCTTTCAGCTCTGGAAATCTGTATGGGTACAGTTTGGACCAAAACTTCCAGGCTTTAAGTCTTGACTGCCATGCCTACCTTTATCTTCCCCTCCTTGTCCACCACAATCCTCAATACCTGTTGTTTTGCATCAGAAATCTGATTTCTGAAAGAGTTTGGGAGACATCAAAAGCTTGCTCAGTACTTTGTGACATTTATGTTGATCCCAATAAAGGCATTACCCAGCTGTGACTTAAAAGATGGAACTCTTTAACCACCAGATCAATCTTATTGACCACAGTGCCGGTGATAACAGACATGAGAAAACATAGTTAATAAGGCAGCCTAGTTTGAGTGACCACCTCCTTTATCAGTGGAACCAGAAAGAGCAGTCTTATAAAGTGATAAGCAAACACAATTTATTATTGTCAGAACTGAATGGCGTCATCTGGAGCCAATACACTAAAATAATCTCACTGGCTTTCCTTTCTGTTGGGTTTGTCTTGATACACATTAGCTTGTTCCCCCTCCATCTGAAGGGCAAGGTCTCAGTGGTAAAAACTAGTTTGTTCTCTCACTATTTGACTATTCTGATACTCCATTCATCTAGGTCAGGGCTTCTTAAACTTTTCCACTCACAACCCCTTTTGGCCCAATTTTATGTAACCCCAGGTTTATAGGTATATAAAATAAGTTTAAAAATCAAACATTTATTGATAATAAATCAGCAATTGAAAGGCTTGTTGAATAGCCTGATTTTCTTTTTTATGGAGTACAGTTGAAGTATCTTTTGCAGAATCTACTGTCTTCCATTGTAAACGCTGCACAACAAATTTGTGTAAATGTCTAAAACAGCCAATAGGTGACATTCAGAAAACCTTTACTGCTGCCAAATTTTTGGGACCCCAAATTAAACTAAGGGGACCCCAATGGGGGTTGTGATTGAAAGTTTAAGAAGCAGTGATCTAGGTTAAAGGGATCTCTCAAAAGCAGCAATGGTGCCAAATTTGTAAAAATGCAGGATTACAATTTGTTGGCTGACTAAAAAACTTTATCCCAGCTTCCCTTTTTTCAAATTAAAATCAAGTTACCTTTAACATTTGGCAACAGATTATTTTGTGCATTGTTAAATTGTTTTCAGCTTCAGGGCAAGCAACTGTGAATTTTCCCCACATATATTTTAATGGCTTTATTATCTATGGCCTAAATCCCCTTTTTCATGCAAAATACAATAGAACCATTGTTGTGTGCCTTCAAGTCATTTCTGACCAATGGTAAACTTATTGAAGGTTTTCTTGGCAAGATCGGTAAAGAAGAGCCCCCCCCCCCCTTGTTTTCCTCTGAAAGAAACTGGCCGAGGTCATCCATGGGACTAAATGTAAGGAAAATAGAGAAACTGGGACTTATTAAAAGCAGCAGGAAAAGGTGGGATGACTGTCTGCACCAAATCAGGATGATACATAGACATATTGAGTCAATGGGAACTTGACATGCTTACAGTTAAGTAAGTACTATTGATTCAATAGATCTACTCTAACTGGTGCTAAAAAAAAGAATTATTTGGATACCATTGTCTGCTCAAAATATCTACAAATAGGTTTTTAGAAGAAGTCTCTCACTAAAAGCCATGACTAAACCAAGGCTATTGTACGTAACACACATCATAAGACAATGTGACCTATTGGAAAAGATAACATTAAGGAAACCGGGTTTATTAGAAAAAGAGAAAGGCCAAACTACAGATGGATTTATTCAACCATGTAAGCCAGAGCCCTTATTTTGCAAGACCTGAGCAAGGCAGTAATGACCAAAGCTCTTGGAGGTTGCTTGTTCATAGGGTCAACTTATGTTGAAATTGACTTGATGGCAAATGACAATTGAAACTAACAGCAGGAGACAGACCTCTGTCTGTAGTTTAATGGTTTGTCTCTTTCCAATGTCTATGTTGTGTTGTTTTTATTATCCCATAACTGTATTGCTTTATATCTATTACAATGTTCAGCTAGCAATGTTACCTCATTTGACCATTCAATTGATTCATTTTTAAAAGAAAAAGTATTTCTCTCAAAGTACTGACAGTAAAATGGTTATTTCAAATTAGATTGGGCAAGTTCTAGAAGACTGAAGTCCAATTTCCCATCCAGGGAATAGCAAACATCACCCCAAAGGTATTTTGAACAAAAGAAAATTTGAAAAAGATATCCAAAGTCCATTATTCAATTAAAAACATTTTATTTAAAATAGGTGAGATTTGCACATGTTTAAAATAACTATTGCTCATAGAAGCTGTCAAGCAATTCTAATTTGTAATTATCCATATCTTTTCAGTAATGGGGATCAGAAGATTCAGGGTCAAGAAGCAATAAATATCTTGAATCAATATTGGAAGAAAGATGGAATATATATTATACTAATGACTATATCATATTCTTCCCTTACATAGGGAAGATAAGCTTAACAGCTGCCCATGACATGAGCTCATACTCGATTCATGTTCACTTCTTTCGCAACTCACATTGTTTCAATCTTCCCAGCCTCAACTATCCCTTTTCCTTTCTTACTATGAGAACACCATTAGTTTTCTGTTACAGTAATGTTCCAAGTGACAGAAATGCTAGAAAGTGTTAGAAACTGCTGAAAAATGGGAAGGAAGAGAATGACTTGGGATGGTCCCTGTCAAATCATGATATCTGGGGTACATATGAATGAGGCAGCATGGGAAACCTCAGGCCCAGGAATTGAATTCAGCTCCTCTGGAGTGACAATCCATATTCCTGCATCTCCTAGATGGCTGTGTGCTTCTTCCTCATGATATCATCATTTGTTATTTTTTCAGCTGGGTGGGTGGTTAGTTTTTCTCCCTATTCTATATGATTGAAATACCTCTCTAAAGGCTTAGGTGCAGTCAGTATAAGAGTTTTAACCCATACTTTTGCCTCATCCAATGGAATGCTAGCCTTCGGACTGGATTTGATTCTCCATTCCTGTTATAAAGTAAATTACAGTCAGATTTTTTAAAAGTTTAATTTTAAAATAAAATAGGCTACAAATAGATGTAAGACTATAGACATGAGCCTTGGTAGAAGGAGGAGAATAAGTCCATAAAGGTTTTGAAGCATCAAACAGAGCTAGGGGATAATGCATCCTTTCTTGAAAGCTGAAAAGCAAACCGTGTGGAACCCTGTTTATCTATTTCAAATGAGGAAAAGGTTGGCTTAGTATATAAACCTGCTGCGACCCATAATGCAAAGTTCTGAGGAGCGCAGGAAATTTCAAATATTATCTTTAAATCACTTGGACTAGTTACACTTCAGTGTGCTATGCTTTAATATGAATAAATGCACATTTTTTGTCCTCAGCAGGGTATACAGTCTCATCATCATGAAGCTAAAACTTTCATTCCCTACAGGACAAATACATTCCCAGGGTAGAGTGCACTGAAAATCATTTTATGGAAACTGTTGTAAGGTACATTAAAATACTGTTGCTTAAGGTGCACTGTAGTGCATAATCCATTAATCCAATATTTTCACAGTGCATTTGAAATGCAGTTGTTTATTATCAGAGGTTCTGCACCAAAGACTCAATGTAATTTGTGAGGAATTAATGCAGCTCAAGGTACCATGTTTGCCAAGTTTCGCTTGGGACTCTTGTGGAAGCATCTGTTTATAAAGAATCAGCACAAGGTGGTGGCGGCGTATATGTGTGTGTATTTGCTTCAAATTTTCAATAACTGAGGAAGGAACAAAGTTTATGCGCCAAAGATAGTTTTTCAGGGATACCCCACAGATGCCCTGTTTAGGATAACCTCGAGTGCTGATGAGTGAGAATTTCATCTTAGGTTTTTGATAAGCACTTATCAATGTTAGCAAATTTCATGCATTTAGGTTCCTTTTCTTAATGAAACATGGGGAAAACCAACATGGACAGATTCAGATTCTCAATCATTGAATATGTACATCTTAAAGCAGCTGGGTTTAAACCCCTACATGTCCAGTCATATTGGGCTTGAACTTGAGCTACCACAGTTTTATTCTCTCTAAGAAGATTTTTTTTATCTTTGGCATATATGTGATAGGCAGTACATGTTCCTCTACATCTTGGGCATTTTTCTGTATCATTTTCTTTCAAGTTTGTTTTTGAAGAAATTTACCAACATTTACCAATTTCTTCCCATCTGGAATGGAAAAAGAATAAGGTTTAAAACTATTCCTGCCTAGCCTTATTAACATTTCTTTTGGCTCTTCTGCTCCCAACACATGCTATATGCCTCAGAAGTCTCAGCAGAAAAAAGTGCTGCTAAATACTCCCCAGATGCAACTTGCAAAGCAAAATCCAATGGCTGTATAGAAAGGAAAGCAAAACACACTCTGAGTAACCTGTCTAACCACATACAATTCCTTCATTTTATTTATTTTCCTTAGGGGAATGGGTTTTCTCCATTCATTTCTATCTCCACAGTTTCCCTTGCCTGTAATACTTTTCCTGAGTTTTAGATTAGCAAAGAAGAATCACCATAGAAACTCAGAAACTCTGAGAGTTCATTTGCTGCTAATGAGATTTATGCTTGAGATTGGAAAGAAAGTTTAAAAAAATTCTTCTATTACTCATGTTGTTGTTGTTGTTGTTGTTTTACCTTCAAGCTGTTTCCAAGCTATGGTGATCCTAAGACAATTGCAGGTTTGTTTGGCAATATTTGTTCTGAAGAGAATTGCCATTGCCTTCCTCTGAGGCTGAGATAGTATGATTTGCTCAAAGTTACTCAGCCAAATGGTTTCACAGGAAATTTGAACCACTACACCATGGTGTTTCACTATGATATTTAAGAAGTAACCAGTTCCTGTTACTCATTGTGAGAACCAAAATGGTACTTTATTACCTAATTACAACTAAAATAAGAAAACAGCAAGAATGCTATTAAAACCCTGTAACCTTGGAAGCCTGTGAGAATAAAAGATGCCTCTGAGAGCTAATAGAGGAACAGCAAACAAGAAGCCATTCTAGCCTCCTAAGGAAGGGAGTTCCAGTGCCTAAGACCAGTCACTAAAATGTACAGTCTTGAACCCCTCTGCATCCCCTTGTCCAGTGTGTAAACATCTCATAATCACTTGCTACCCCATGACTAGCTTCAGAAATGCAGCTCCCAATTGGAGGTTGGTGTTAACCCAAGTGCATTACTGCAGCCTTGAACAGCCCCCCACTTTCCTAGGTTTCACCTTCACAAATTGGACCATTTGCAGGTTATATGGACACCTGCTGCTGCCCTATGCCATTTGAACAAACTTCAAGTATTGGAGACACACCTGCATGATGAGGCTTGTCAATCCTTGTGAAAAATGGCATAAAGCAGCAGAAAGGGACAGAGAAATCAAGCACTTCAGCAACAAGGAAGACATCAAGCAGATGTATAAAGGAAGGTAGGAACTGGGTACTCCTTTCATTCTCCACCTTCTTGATTGTTCACTGCCTTTTTTGTATTCGGAGAAAGGAAGGCAATGAGCAGTTGGGCAGGTGAAGTCCCTCCCTTCGACCAAACAAAACAGACATACGTAGCCTGCAGGAAGAGTAATTCAAGGTAGCATATAGTGTTCCCATCTTTAGGAAATGGATTTCAAATCTAAACTGAAATCTTAGCATCAAATTGTTGAGAAATTCATCAATACATATTTCATTTAGCCTGCATCTGAATTTCTGAAAGGTGCCCTTTGCAGGATGTTTATTATATGCTGTATCAGCCTCGAACTTCAGTATGAGTTCTGTTCTGTTCTGTTAAGGATTGCTGGCACAGCTCAAATATTTTATTTCCTGGCTAATCTGCTCATGCATAAAATGAATGAATGTCTGACTTTTCCATACCAGATCAGAATTGCCCTTCACTGTAATGAACTTTAAAGAAACATATTTCATTCCTGATAGAGTATTTGTTGTGATCATTCATTATATATTTGAGTCCATCATATTGTGTACCAAAATGAGAAAGGTTCTTTGCTGCAGACCTTGGTGTGAAACACTGCAGATGAAGACTGAATAACAAAGCATGATTTAATCCATATTTATATTTCTGTTTATACAATAGAAAACTGCATGAATTCTATTTGTGCCATAGCAGCTGTACAAGTAATGTCTACGTGCAATCTTAGTAAGATTTGGTGCCAGTTTCCAATGCCACCATTTCTAGTAGTTTAGTACTAATAATATAATGTTGAGGCCTCTTTGTTAACCCAACAATGAACAAGGGACTTGGTTATACAATGCTGCTATTCATCCTTGACCTTTACTTTATAATGATGAAACAAAACCTGCAAATCAAACTATATCACTTTATTTGCTTTCAGTTCAGATTTGATTTGCTGTTCAACCCATTTATTTGTCCTTATTTGCCCACAGCATCTATAGAACTTTAGTTCATCACCACATTTCAGATAATTTTCAGATGATTTTCTTGTCTGCTTTCTTCACTGTCTAGTTTTAACAGCCATACATAGAAATTGAAAATATGATGGCATGAACAATCCCAAATCTGTATTCAATAATACATTTTTCCCCATGAGGTCATGACTTCGTTTCATCATAGCTACTCTTCCAAGTCCTACTCTTCTGATTTCTTGACTGCAGCTCCCTTTTGCTTTATGATCCAAGAAGGATATAGAAAAACGTATCTATTTTGATGTCTTTCAAATGAACATCCTCCATTTGTCTAAAGCTGGAACTCAAGGCAGTTGATGAGAAATCTAAGAAAAAGATAAGTAAAGGTAAAGGTTTCCCCTGACATTAAGTCCAGTCATGTCTGACTCTGGGGGTTGGTGCTCATTGTGATACTCTAGGCTGCGTGAGCACTGGAAACCAGACACCAAAGCCAATAAACAATCTAATATCTTTATTAAAGAATTGAAGAAATAAAACAAAAATAAGCAGAATATATAGTCCAACAATAGACCTTCTGGGAAAGGTCAAATATAGTCCAGTATTATAAAGTCCAATGTCCAGTATTAGAGTTTAAAGATGATAATCCAATTAACCAAAACACACTCAAACTTCCAAGCAGTTTGAGTGGGGAATAATCCAGGTCTTTTGCAAGAGTCCCAGGAAGCAAGTCCAAGGCAAAGGAGTTCAAGGCAAGGCAAGGAGAACAAGGCAAGGCAAGGCTAAAGATAGTGGATCCAATCGCGGTCCAGACTTGACTAGAAGGCGAGGCGCAACACCCAGTCTACTCGAGAGTAGAGCGCCACAAGGACTAGAGGCGACGTTAATCCTCCAACTGACACGTTGACACCGCGCTGGCTAGCCAGTGCGCAGAACTTTTAAGGGACTTCAAATCTCCCTTCAAAACAGGTGTCCAACACTTTTCCCAAGGGAAAACTGGCTAGAGACAACATCTTCGCCAGATGCGAGCCTCCCTGGAAACTCTCAAGGGAAATGGGTTAGTCAGCGGTTTCTCTGGCTGCTAATCTCGCGCTCCTCCATAAGTTAGCCTTCTCCGAGCGACTTGATTCCCAAAACAGCCTCCTATCAAAGGGAGGGGAACCGCTGGGAACAGGCTCGGCCTCAAGGGCTTTTTTAATGAGCTTTGGGCTTGAACTGTCAACAGGGAACATCTGGAAGGGAACGGAATCTTGTTGAGTCGGCATAAACCCTATATCCTCGTCGCTCTGGTCCGCAACGAATACAGGGTCATGACCCGAGGGTCTCTGGGACATCACACTCATCTCCATTTCTAAGCCGAAGAGCCGGTGCTGTCCGTAGACACCTCCAAGGTCATGTGGCCGGCATGACTGCATGAAAAAGATATATGAAGTTAAATAGTATTAAAAACATGAATGTGGTTGTTCATAATTATTCATAACATATACATACAAATTATTCATAAAATATACAGTAGGGTGTCGTATGCCTTCAAATCATTTCTAACTTACCATGACCCTCTAACATGTTTTTTCTTGGCAGAATTCTTTCTCAGCCATTATCTGGAATTGAGAAGATATGACTTGCCCAAAGTCACCCAGTGGCTTTCCATGATTCAACTAGGATTCAAACTTTGGTCTCCTAGTTTCACTTCTGATCCCGTCACTAGGCAAAACAAAGTCACCAACTGGTGGCTCTTGGCTTGAATGTTAGTTGGGTGTTAATCTGCCCTGGACTTCAGGCTGAACTTTAAATAAACTATCTGTTTTTATTGTTATATCCAAGGTACTAAATACATTCCTTTCATATTCAGAATTAAACTCACCCCACAATCCTGCATGTTGACATGCACACCAATACTGACATGGCCACCAACAACTGCCCATAGGTGGCTGATGTAAGGAGGCAGAAAAATGGATAGTGCTTTATGTCATGTGGCCTGCCCTACATTTTGGATCCTCAAAGGTTTTCCCATCTTCACCATGGAAGAGATGCTGAGTCAATCCATAAGTTTTGTACATGGAGCAGGAAAATGTTTTGAGCTGGACACAATCAACAGAGAATAGCTTTCAGAATAGCTAGACACATTAGTTTAATTCCATTGTTCACTAAACATGCTGGCTCAACACTGCAAATCAAGGAATATCCCAGCTCTGCTTCCCTTCGTTTCCACATGAAGATCAGTGAGTTTGTTTTTAACTCACATAGAAGCTGTCCAGTGTCCAGATAATCAGAACCCCCTCCCACCATTCTCCAGCATCCATGTGTAATGGAAGATCTTTGGTCCAAAATTGTCTCTCATCCTCTAAGGAGTATTCCCCCTCCTCAGATGTCAAATTAGCAAATAAATACGTCAATCACCAGTGGACTGATATTTTCGTAGGCTAATACTTTGATTAACAAACTGATTAAATACAGAATAGATGACAGCACGGTCAGATGGATCCATAATTGGTTGGAAAACAATGTTTAGTGACCAGTCATCACTGTCTGTGCTTCAAGCTGGAAGAAGGTCTCAAGTGACATTGCTTCAGAGTTCTGTTCTAAGGGCATTACTCTTCAAGTTTTTTATTCATGACTGAAATTTATTTCATGTCAAAAGCATTGTATAATAAATCAATTTAAAAGTGATGAAATAAAGGAAATCACAAGCAGATAAATAGTTTTTGACCAAAAGCGGGCAACAGTGACCACATTATCCATAGCTTTAAACAACTCCTCCTCCATACATGAGGCAGGACATTGTGGGCAAGCATACATATGCAGAGTTGTTTATTCTGCTCCACAGTCACACAAGGTGGAGGATTCCTCCAGGTAGTGCCACATTGCCAAGTTGTCTTTTGATCTGCCCAATCCACTTCTGAGTCTGTTTAGGGACTTCCAAGTTGTCCATTCTTGGTTTGCCCCTGGAGGAAGACCCTCATGGGGGGCCATCCAGTTAGAACTGCCTGGTTTAGCTGCCCAGAGGGACACTCTTGTTGTTGCTGGAGGAAAATCAAGAGGAGTGGTGGTTCTCATGAAGCCCTTCCTTGATTTGAGTCTGGTGGGAGGAGGCTGACAATCATGCAGTGGGTGGCTTTCACAATGTTCGACCTTATTTCTCTCACAGTTAGCAGCAACTTCCCATCGCACGTCAGGAGGGCAATGCCAGCTAACTTGACTGAAATGATGGGATGAAGGGAACCTTATCAAGTTTGCAGATGATACAAAATTAGGAGATATTGTTAACACATTTGAAGATGGGAATAGAATTTAAAAGGGCCTAGATAAACTAGAAAAATTGGGCAGAAATTAATAAAATGAAATTCACTAGTCACAAATGCAAAAATTCTACATGGGAAATTCATGGTTCAGAAGTACTACATGCAAAAGAAAAACCCTTTGAGATTAATGCTGCTCATAAATTTAACATGAGCCAGCAATGTAATTTGCAGCAAAGAAGGCAAATGCTTCTTTGCATTAATAAAAGTGTAGTTTCCAAGTCAATGGAAGTATTATTTTGTGCTGGTCTGCAATCACATCTGGATACCTCCTTTTAAGACAGGTTGGGTCAGGTTCAAGGAAGTGCAAAAAGGAAAAGATATGGACAACAAACTATATAAGTAAAAGATTAAGTAGCTGGGTGTGTTCAGCCTGATGAAGAAAAGACTGGGAGGTGACATGAATGCATTCTTTAAATACCTCAAGAACAGTCAGAGAGAGGAAGGAGCATGCCTGTTCCCTCTTGTCCCAGATCCAATGGTATGAAGCTAAAGATGAGACATTTCAATGAAAATTTAGAAGGAACTTCTTAACAGTAAAAGCAGTTCAGCAATAGAACCAATTGCTTAGAGCAGTGGTTCTTGAAGTGTGCTCCATGGAGTCCTCGTCCCTAACAGCATTTTTTCCTCACCTCCTTTGCTCCCCACAAGCCTTTTTTCCTTGCTTCCCTCACTCAAAAGTCTTTTTACCTCACCTTCCTCACCACCCAGATCTCACCTTGCTTGCTTCCAAAATCCTATTTCCTTCCCTCCATGCAGGTGGTGCTTTGATTGTGCTTTTCCTGCATGGCAGAAGGGGGTTAGACTGGATGGCACTTGGGGTTGCTCCTATTATTATTATTATTATTATTATTATTATTATTATTATTATTATTATTATTATTACAAAGGTTGAATGGCCATCTGTTGTGATGCTTGAATTGCTTTTCCTGCAAGGCAGAAGGGGATTAGACTGGATGCTCCCTTGGGTCTTCCACTGAAATACTGTTAAGTTTATGTTGATCAAAATATTCAACAGTTGTTTGGATTTAGGTCTAAGTATTACATACCAAAGACATCAGATCCACTAGATCTTGGAAGCTATGCAATATTTACCCTGATACTACCTGGAGAGAAGGCCACCAATGATTACCAAATTCAGTAGGCTATCTTTCAGAGGAAGGAACTGAAAAAAATAATTTCAGAGTGTTCATTGCCCAAGAAAAGTCTAGGAAATTAATGGGTTCACCATAAGTTAGCAGAAAACATGAAGGCACATACACACACATTATATGATAGGAGTTCAGAATTATTTTAACCTACACTTCCATCCACCCCCACAACTAACACTGACAGAACAATTATTTATTGTTACATCAATTTCTTCTGAAGATTTCCTGAAGCAATTAACCCCTTAATCTACATGTGCCCCTTCTCTTCCATGTGACATTTAATGATATTTTCACATTTCTAATAGCTGTGGCTTTGGCATTAAATCTTCTAATGAAGCCCCTTGTTGTGCCTCCACTATAATGCTTGTCTCTAATTTCGGAACCTAAAAGCAGATATTAAGAGAAGTATGAAACAATCTTGGAAAAACTCATTAACTCAACACTGCAGAAGATTAGGAGTCATGAGGAGAATTGAGAAACTGCAACTTAAAAATGGTAAGAATGTCAAAATTAATGTTAGTAGTATTAATATTGGTATTATTACATGCTGGGCTTTCAGCTTAATGTCTCATTGATGAAAAATGTAATTAACATGCATGGAGAGCCAGTATAGTATGATGCTTTGACTATTGGACTAGGACTCCCTGCTCAACCATATAAACTGCATTTCATGGTAATGTAGGTGGAACTCTCTATGTAAGCTTGGGTAAGTCACACCCTCTCAAAGAAAGGCAATGACAACCCACCTCTGAACAAATCTTGCCAAGAAAACTCTGTGATAGGTTCACCTTAGGATTTCCATAACTTACAAATAATTTGACACACAACAACAACAATCTTTTCTTCATGTCAACTAAGAAGTAAATCCCATTAAATGGGAATTGTTGGGATTTGGTTCCAACAGTTGAGTTGAAATTGTCTCCTGTACCTGATTCACACATATCACCAATACAGGCACATTCTAGGACCTCTTCACATGGCCCTTTTGAGCTGTGACGTTGTGTTGGCAATTGCCCGCAAAAGGGAAGGCAAAGAGGGGAGGAAAGAGCTACCCAAACTACACTTTCCTCCCTGTAATGTAGGAAAAAATGCCTTTTGGTACTTCCTTTTCACTTAGGGAGAAATGTGGGCAGGACCTGCCATGCATCATGTAGTGGTGCATGGCAGGCCCTGTCCTTGCCATGATTAAAAGTGGCAAAACGGGCAAAAATACCAGCGTGAAGAGGTCCCTAGTCCAATCTGCAGAAAAATAGGCAAGACTGAGAAATGTGCAACATCAGTGGAATGATAATAAAGCTTCCACCAAATATTGACTATAGAGTCATGCTGGAAGACCTAGAAATGTTAGAGAGGGGTTCTCTTGATGCATTTTCTAGGTCCTTCATAGTGCAATTCTATTATATTCTTCTGCAAGAAGTAGTTCATTTCAAAAAGGTTTGCTATTGTATGTGATTTTATGTTTCCATGGTAAGTCAGAAATGTATCCTCCATGTATGGCAATTGGAATGTACAGTAATAGTACTATAGAAATCATCATCATCATCACATCATCATTTGGAAGAAATGATCCCCCCCACACACACACACACACAATTGCAGTAGATTGCACTGTTCTTGTGCCCATTGGCAATATTTTTTCTTTCCTAGAAACTCTTGGCAATAGCTGATGGCTCACTGATCTATTCACTTTGAAAATCACTGCCCTGAGCAACATTGAAGCTTGAATGAAAAATTCAGACAGAAACTCCCAGAATCCCCCAATAATTTATTCAAGTAGGATTTCTTTACTAGGCCGCTTTGGGGAAGAGCAAGGAATCATCTAGCAAAGCTGCCCTGTTAGCTGAGAAATCAATAAATCAAACATTGCTGATGATGCTGCAAGATAGTGAGACTTTGTGGTTATAGTTCATCCTCATCATCACTGCACTATTCTTTTCCCTCACATATCTTGTCACTGAGTTCTTGTTCACACAAAACTTTGGGATATTCTCCTTGGTCCATGCTGTGAACATTTGCTCTGCCAAGTTCTGCTGCAATTTATTTTACTTTCACTTTAAGTTTCAAGAGCTGTGCTTTTCAAAGTGAGATATGGAAAAGAAGATCACTAGAGAAAATAAGAGCATTTTCTTTCCCACTCCTCCCGGTACAGATTCCACTCCAGTTTCTCCCTGCAGCTGCCTAGTAAAGCCATTAAGATGGAGCACCTGCGTTTACCAAATGGGAAGAGACAGTCTCTTTCAGAGATGGACTTCATTTGCATTCAGTTTGCTCCGCTGTATTCCAAGGGAACATTTAACTTTTCTGTTACTCTTTCTCTAGAACAGTCAATTCTACTCTTGCTGACAGATGGAGAAAATAACTCTTTCTAGGGGAATAAGAGGGTTTTTAAAATTTTTCTCTCTTTTTTACAGTGGCTGCTATACATTTTTTATATGCCCACCCGCCATTTTGTGGGCAGTCTTTGTGTAACTGAAAGTTTTCTGTTTCCCTGACATCCAAAGAAGGCCTACGGAGAACTGCAGAGGAGAACTCCACCAAGGTTGTTTTGACATTAGCATTCTTGGAGAGGTGTGAAAGAACTAATTGGAGTATTATCAGAGAACATCTCAGACTAGTATGCTTTGGATATAAATCAACCCATCACTGGCTCTTCGTTGGGTTACAAACAACAAAGCAAGGCTATTTTCAAAGAGTTGCTGTTCTTATCAGTTGGATTACAGCTCTCAGGATCACACTTGACTTGCTCCGGCAGGAAACATGGGGTTTTTTTCTCTCTGCTACAGCTGCTTCCTAAACCAAAAATGGAAAATGGCAACCCATGGGTGAAAGGAGCTGACCCTTTTGAACTTCCCTACTCTTCCCAGATGCCGTGATCTTTCCACCAAATAGTCATAATAAGTCAATTTCCACCCTTCAAAATTTCTACAAGCATTTATTTTCCATATAAAGCAAACACTGCTGCTCACACTTTAATTCCCTAAGCAATTTCCCCTCCTAATTTTTTTTAATTAAACTAGGCATAACTTGCAGCCAATTTCAGTTCTCTTTTTTAAAAAAAATGCTTCTGCTTCAGCACATGAAGTACAATACAGAAAAAATAGAATAGCCTTACGATTGTTATTTGCTATTTGGATTCAATTGATGGCAAACATATACGTGAATTATGAGGTTCTCAGGATGGGTATGGGCTGTTATTCCTAGAACCTTTAACTCCATTGTATCTAAAGTCCTCTCCTCTAGCATCACTTTTCAAGTAAGAGAGAAATAAAATGAAGCCAAGAGCCAATATTAACACCTGCTTTTATATACGGAAAGATTATCTGGCTATAATTAGCCATTTATAATGATGTGACAGTCACGCTTCTTAACACAAGCATCAGTGATATCACCCCCCCCCCCCCCCCCGTTCCCAGCTGATGGTTTTCAGTTTTCCTAATCACTTATTAATTATGGGCCCTGAAACTGAGCAAGTAGTTCAATAATTTATACAACCTAGAGTCTCATTAAAGAATAATTAACCATGCACTAATTATTCATGGCATTTTTATTACTCCTGGTTTTCCTAGATACAGAAAACAAAACTGAGGGGGAGGGAGGAAGTCTAAGGCATCAGTTTCACTGGAAAGCACCTGAGTAATATAACGACTATATTTGCTGGTATGGCTTCAGTCATTCATGTCTAAACGTGATTATAGAAATGAAGTTTCAAGTGTAACATATGAGACTGGAAAAGCACATACAATCCCAAATCCAGCACATACATATTGAAACCTGGGCCAGTGTCCACATAGTATAGGCAGGCTCAGAGTGCATTGGCCCTGCTGGGAGCTTACCTGGTTCTCGGTGTTACCACCACCATTCCTCACTGGCCATGGAGCTCCATGAGAGTGCCTGACCATCACCCATTGCATCTGCTGTTGTCAGATCAAGGTGCACGAACAATCAGCAAGAAGGTGGGGGGGACAATCAATCCCCTACTTCTTGGTGATCATGTGAGCACCCCCTTATAATCAGCAGATGTGATGGCCAGCGTGTTCTGTGGCCAGCTTGGAGCAGCCACTGTGACATGGGGATGAACCACCCCCTTTCTCTGTGTTGATCAGCACAGGGAAAGGGCGATATCCCCAAATTGTGTGTCTCGACAGGGGGATCAAGCTGCAATAGGTGTGATCTAGTTGTCCAGACTTCCATAAAGCCCAGAATTTCCTGTAGCATCCCAGATGTTTCCCTAACTGTCAGCTCACTTTTCACTTTTTTGGTAAAGTGGTCAAGTAGGAAGGGAAAAATCCTTCCCCACTGTCCCCATGAGTCTTTTTCATCCTGTCTGGATTGGATATAGGTGGTCAGTGGGGTCACCACATTTCTAGAGTGCCTGCCCTGTCATGTGTGGTCATTTGCCAAGGAAGCAACTGAAGGCCCTTCTACACAGGCCTTAAAATGTGGAAGTTGGTTAAAAGGGGGGTTGTTAAATGACACTAGGAGTATATCCATGCTGCTTCTCAGCAATGGATGAAAAACACCTGTTGAAAAGATCTGTTTATATCCCCATTCCAGCCGGACAATGCACATATTCGCATCACTGTATATTCCATCACTCAGAAAAGCATGCGTTTTCCTTCCCTACCCCCATGTAGATGCTCTAGTGGATGTGCACTTTGAAAAGCCCGAAACAGCTGATCAGTTGATTGGGCTCTCAATTGGACACACAGGTGGCTCAAGGGAAGCACAAATGGAAAGCAATTAGAACTCTCTGAAACCCTTATTTTAAACCTTATAATATTAAACAGCGCTCGAATTAACAATTGATGGAAGAGAAAATTTTGGCTGAAGTTTTTTTAAAAAAAATCACTCCATTATGTCCAGCCTTCAGCCAGATGCCCCCCATCTGCCCTCCATCATGTTCTGATGCAGAGGAAGCTTGTCAGGACCTTAGGGGACCCAATCCCCATATGTGGGAACCTGCATTGAGGTCCCAGGATTTTTTACCCCCCCCCCCTCATTTAAAGGAAGCATCCTGAAACATCCACCTGTGTAAGCTGAACCACGGGACCTGGAGCTCTCTCCTTTTTCTTCTGCCCACCTGCCACCAAATCTTTCACAATGTTTGAGTTTGGCTTCACCAAGGAAAAATCAAGCTAGTGATAAATATGGTATCCTTCCCTCCTGTGCACTAAAAAGTTCCTTGTTTTGGAGTATTTCAGACTTCCAAAGGAGAATCAAACTATATTGTACTCTTATAGCACCATTCTATGGAATCTTGAGACTTGTAGTTTAGGGAGGGATATTTATCATTAACAGCTAGAGAGCTCTAGTGCTTCACCAAACTATATAAGCTCCAGGATTTCATAGAATGTTTCCATGACAGTTCAAGTGGAATCATAGGGATATAACCGGGTAGCATGAAAGGACCTAGAGAAAACAGCAGGAGTCCAGGAATTTCTCTAAAGCTCGGGTTTTAAACATAGCTATAGAAAAGTTTCAGGGCTCACACAGTTTGCCTCTCCTTTGGAAGTAATCTTTACAAACTCCATTATTTTTCCTTCCAGGCTGTGTTTGGACAAAAACATTTACCTGATCTCTTGTAATTCTTGCTGCTGTGTAACGATTGCACATCCTGAACACCTAGCTCAAAGCCACAGGACTCCACAATCACCTGTCCTCAGGATTCGCACAAACTTCTAGGATTTTGAAGTGGCTTAAGAGAACTTTCGGAAGAATAATTTATCTCTCCTCCTAAGATAACTGGCATTTTAAAAGATGCATTTGACACTAAGAACATAAGGCTTCTTTCATGATAATCAGCGTGCAAAATTCAGCTAGAATCCTTGCGAGTTTTTTAAAAAGTAGTAATAATAATAAACGAGGAATCACTATCATTAGTCTACTTAGTCAGAGTGCCTCAAATATGTTACAATCCAACCGTTATCAGATTTCCCCATGGCCCTTCAAGTTCTTAGGGAAACAAAACATGGGTTATGCTTCATCATGAGAGAACACAAGCATCTCTGAAGAAGGTTTGTCTTACGCTATTCTCTCCTTGCCTTGTCTTCTTGTTCAGAGGTAAAGTAAGCCTCTGATTTATTTGCGGTGGGATTATTTCCACTCCTGACTGCTCAACTGCTAATTCCATACTGAAGGATCCCAGGTCAAACATGGAGCAACCAGGTGGAAAAGGCTTAGAATTTTGGTAATTGCTCTTGTGGGCTAGAACTCCCTGGATCTCTCATGGTTACTGGAGGAATCTAGGAGTTGTAGTCAACAAAAGTAACTTTCATGAGCTCTGGGAATAATTTTATAGAAAACAATTGAGAAGCTATAACAGCTTTTTAAAAAATACATTAATCATAACAAACAATTGTTATAAGACTTGTCACTCTAAATAGCGATGAACTATGCCATTAATACTAGATAATTAAGTAGCCATTAATATTAGCTAATGAAATAGCCTGGTATCAATGGCACTAAAGCTCTAAGAGTGCTTTGTCCAATCTTAGACTAGGAATGGAATTTTTCACAACTTTTCTTCTCAAAGGAAGCAATTTAGAGTTTTATTAATGTTCTCCTTATTGAAAGAAGTAATTAAAATGATAAAGTTTTAAAAAACATATTTGCAATTCAGGAGTTACTCTTTGCAAAATTCACACATGGTATTTTGTACAGAAAACAATATTTTCTGTGCAGAAGATAATGCTTTTATGCAGAAATATTATAGTCCAAAAAAGAAAATGTCCCAAGCTTTATCTAAAACTAACAAATAGTGAGATAATGGACCCTACTGGCACATCTAACTTTTCTTCTTGCACATCCATTGTCACAAACCATTGCTATTGTGGCATTATTTGAAGTTCAAGAAGAGACCATTTACACTTGGAAAGTACGTAAGTAAAGCTACATAAGGATGTATCAGGGGAAAAGGTTTTGTTCCATCTCTTGCCTCTACTGGACCTTGAATTTATTTTAACAACCATTATGCTATGGGAATTTCATGTCCACAGATGTTCAGGAACATGGTTTTCTTGTCATCTCACAAAGACAGCATCAATACCATTGTGTGACTCCGAACCACCTAGGTGCACAACCAAGGCCCTGAATGGCAGTGTTCTGAAGACACTGACACAGCTTCCTCAGAGGTCTTTCATCAATAACCCTCCACTTGCCCAGAGGTGTTTAGAAGATGACGGTGTGTTGAGACCACTAAATAACATGGGGCATCTTGCTTTCACTGCTCAGGAGGCACTACAGCAAGTGAATATGATTTTCAGATTATAAACCTCTGGTATGGACCTGTATGTTTCATGTTCCTGGCATATTTGGGTAACTGTTATTTTTTTATATTATTGGGTGATGTTCTGAACAGTATATTACAGCATTTATAGAAAGCTACCTTCTGATAGTGTAATTATTTTAAGTTGGTTTTTGCTATTATTATTAGTTTGCATGATTTTTTGTGTGTGTCAGTCGCTTCTGGTGTGAGAGAATTGGCTATCTACAAGGACATTGCCCAGGGATGTTTTAATGTTTTTACCATCCTTGTGGGGGGCTTCTCTCATGTCCCCGCATGGAGCTGGAGCTGATAGAGAGAGCTCATCCGCGCTCTCCTCAGGTTGGATTTGAACCTGGCAGCCTTCAGGTCAGCAGCCCAACCTTCAAGTCACAAGGCTTTAACCCATTGCACCACCGGGGGCTAGTTTGCATGATGCTCTGTTTTACTCTATTTTAAAAACCACCTTTGGTCATACACTGACAGAAAGGCAAGATATTAACTATATAATAATACATGATTTCTTCTTCTTTCTTTTCTAAAAATGATCTCTTAGCCTCCTCAGGAAAGCTATCCAAGAATAGGAGAGAAGATAAATAAAAAATTAATCTATGTTTGGTTACAAGTCTTTTATCATCATCATTATTATCATCGCCATTTCATTCATTTGTATCTTGCCTTTCTTCCAGTAATAGGATTCAAGGTGGCTAACAATAGGTTAAATACAAAGTCAATAAAAGTATAAATATAAGATCTAAAAATAATTAAACACTTCATTAAATGTCCTTCATATAAAATGGCAAAAGCAAGGTTAGGTGTTTGGATTTTTAAAAAGCATTTTGAAGCTATTGGTGGTTAAATCTGTGAATGAAGAAACTACATGGATGGCTACAATGCAATGCAGTTGTTTTGAACTTCAATCCCCACAATTTCTAACAGCCTACTGACTGTTAGGAATTGTGGGAGTTAAAGTCCAAAACACCTGGAAAGCCAAAGTTTGCCCATGCCTGCACTAGATTGTCTGTCCCTATTTTTCATATTTCAATTATATATGCACAAAAAAGAATGAGTAAAGCTTTGTCCTATGAAAAATTCACACCCATAAGTCAGGAAAGCAGCTTTATAAGTATTAAGAGGGGAATTGTCTCTATTGTTGTTCATGTGATCACAGCTATGATCCAACTACTAATTTCAGATTGCTAATTTCTGATCCAGCTGCCAATTTTTATTAATACATAAGTAATATCAGTACTTGGAGAGATTACTTCGGGGCACTGCCACCAAAATTTCTGAGAACCGTTGTTCACTTTTCCCTGATCCAATCCTTGGGCAACATCAGAGTATGGGGATGTTGCCTTTTTTCAACTGTTCATCCCAGACTCCTCCAGCCACTGCGGGACTGGGAGTTGTTCAGAAAGCATCTTCTATAAACCAACATCAGTCAG
Source organism: Anolis carolinensis (assembly GCF_035594765.1). Classification (NCBI taxonomy): domain Eukaryota; kingdom Metazoa; phylum Chordata; class Lepidosauria; order Squamata; family Anolidae; genus Anolis; species Anolis carolinensis. The sequence continues at coordinate 183,727,729 of NC_085845.1, forward strand.
GATCAGAACCTGAAAATATTGCTGTTCCCAGGATCCCCTGGTCATTGACAGTTCTGAGAGATGTTTTAAAAAATAAATAACTTCCTAACTTATGGACAACATGCCCTGCTGATGAACCTCAGGAGTTCAGACTCCTCAATGGTTTCCTCAAATTATCCATGTTAAATTGCCTTTCAGTGATTTAAATGATATACACCTCTCTGGAACAAATGCTGGATTCAGACAATGTATGCTTTTCATTTGGGAGCTTAGACTGCTGTGTGATAATCTTTTTATTTGAAACATCCATTGTATCAGGAATTATCCTGCTCAGACTTGCATTGTTGCATGCAAGGCATGGCTGTCAATGAGAAGGGATTTCCACGCTTCTGCTGGCAGGCTTTCTCAGCTGTGCAAAACTCATAGAGGGGATGATGGAAAGCAAATACATAAAGGCTATTGTGTTAGAAAAGGTGACAACAGTGAACCAAGCAAGAAATGCAGCAGTGAGCCAATGGAATTCTCCGCTTAGTTAAAGAAATTGAGGTAGGGGTCATTTAACCAAATTTTTCCACTTCAAAGAGAATTTTCCCAACAGTTTTTCATGGATGAGGCTAAAAGTTTGAAAACGTACTTTGCTGGCACCTGAAATTCAAATAAAACCTTTTGCAAGCTTTGTTTGATGCTTATCATAGCAGCGGTAGTATTTTGCACCACAGTGCTCACTGCCTTATGGTAATAAAGTGGTCATAAAGCCGATTTAATCTAACCCAGTTACAATCTAGAATACTGGAGAAATTGAAGGTGAATACTTCTGTAAGGTATCAGGAATACCTATCAGAAATATATTGTGGGGTTTTTTTCATGTTCAGAGCGACTTGAGAAACTGCAAATATTGTGGGTGGGGGAGGGAAAGGATTGCAGGTAATGTACATATTTATGGAGGGCAGGTTTTGTCTTATATTTTAGAATTTGGAACAAAAGAATGAGAGGGTTAGTAAGTTTTACTCTTCTCCACTCACGTCTATGCTGAAGGAATACCCATGAAAGGAAGGTGGTGCAGATCTATAAAAGATGGTCAGGAGAAAGACGAGCAAGGAGATCAAAGATATGGAGGTGACAAAAGGGAAGATAAACAGTGTTATATCTTCTTAATGGCAAAATCACACACACACACACACACCAACTTTTCCATTCCATCCAATTCCCAATGTGTTTGGGGATGGATATTCTTTTTCACCAGACTGTGACCATGTAACACAGATAACCAGACTGTGACCATGTAACAAGAAGACAAGGCCTCAACAGCCACATATACTTCAGGCATGTTGGACCACAACTATCAAATGTTCAGTGGATGCTGGACACATGGCTATTCTCTGCTCTCCAATCTCACATTCACAATGTATATGCAAATACAGGTATTCCAAAATCCGCAAGAATCCAAAATCTGAAAAAAAAAGTCTGGTTCCAAGCATTTTAGATAAAAGAGACTCAACCTGTATTTTCCAGATAGCATTTTCACTCTCTTTTTATCAGTCATTTCCCAAGGTGCGTATTGTTTCCTTTTAAAATCTCCAGTTTTAACTCCTTGATAAGAAGTATGTTATGACAAATACAAATTAAGGAAAAGCATCATGTTCCTTCTATATGACACATTGGAGAGTAGAAAGCACTTGTAAACTCTTGGGCTCTATATTTTCTACTCTCAGTTTAAATGCAGATTTTTCCAAGTCCCCAGTTAAGCATTCAGACAAGAGCTCTCTTACTTGATTAAAATACCAATAGCAAACCATTTTAGACTTACTTTTCTCTTCTACAGAATGAATTTAGCTAATAGGAGTCCCAGAGAAGACAAAGTTCAATGGATGGCTTTATTTTTCTCTTCCTCCTGGATTACCTGAAGTAAAGTAAGAATATAAAGGTTTATCCTGTTCTGCTAAATTAATATTGGCCAATGGAGATAATACAATATGACATATATTAATACCTAACTACAAAAAGAATGCTGTGCACTACTCTGCATTCAACCACAGCTCCTTAAGAGTAAAAAGCAACATTTTGTCTGTGTAGGTCAGAGTTTTGTCTGCCTGAAGTTTTGAAAATGTAAGCCACCCAAATGTACAGTTAAAGGGTGTCATTTGCATGTGACTTGGCCATTCTTGGTTCATGCGTGCTTATATGTCACTTAATCTCGTACCACTTGATTTTCTTCTAACACAGTGCTGAGGAATGTGTGACCCTCCAGATGTTCCATTGCATACCTGGAAGTTCATACAGCCCTTATTTTTGTCCTAACACAAATGGATGACCTCAATGATGGCTGGTAATAATTATAATTATAATTCGACACATCTGGTAGACACAAGACTGGAGAAGACTCTTGTTGCGCTTACAGGGGAAGGTTATTCTATGTTGGACTAGAATGCTAATTTTCTCTTGAAAGCTTGGAATTGCTTTGGATCTCATTGTCAATGAGCTACAAATGTAGCTTTATGTGTAAATAGCAGACTATTGCCTAATAGCAGTGCACATACCTTGCAGGCAGAAATCTCAAAAGTTTATCCTTGGTATCTCCAGATAGAAGGACTGAGTAGCATTTCTCTCCTGGACAGCCACCACCAGTCTGAGCTGATATGATGTACATTTGATTTGATTTAGTATAAGGCAGCTTCCTAATTTCCTAACTGGAATAGACACACTGTATCATCTAGTCTAAACTTTTATCCTATTTCAAAGTCAAGCTGACTAATGCTCAAACAACTGATCTGAATAAAGCTACACTCACTAGTAATGTTAAATATCATAGTTAATAATAATAACAACAACAACAACAACAACAACAACACTTTATTTCTCTTCTGCCTTATCTCCCCAAGAGAACTCAGGACGGATAACGGTACACATACATGGCAAACAGACAGTTTGGACAGACAAGACCGAACACACAGAAATGAGGTATGTTGCATCAATGTCCAGCTTGTGGTGCCTTGGAGGTTGTGTTCGAATCCAGCCACAGGGGGGTGCTGTCACTCCATCCTCTATGATGAAGAGCCACCAGGACTTCCTCCTTCCTTTTGGTTGCCGGGCATTTTCTGGTCTTTTCTTTTATGGTATCGTAAAATACCTCCCCTGCTTAGTGGTACAGTAAAGTCTCACTTATCCAACATAAACAGGCCGGCAGAACGTTGGATAAGCTAAAATGTTGGATAATAAGGAGGGATGAAAAAGCCTATTATATGTTAAATTACGTTATGATTTTACAAATTAAGCACCAAAACATCATGTTTTGCAACAAGTCTGCCACTTGTTTGGGAGTGTGACTGCACTTGTGTTGTTGTTGGGCATGTTGGTCCGCTAAGTGTTGCTGCCTAGAGAAAAAGCTGTGGATCCAAGCGGGAAGCAAACTGCATTGGATAATACAGAATGTTGGATAAGCGAAGGTTGGATAAGCGAGACTCTACTGTACCTAATTTCTCTACTTACAGCTACTGGTCCTAATAGTCTACTGATTACCACTAAATTACTGTAAAGGCACCAGATCCCATGAATTTCATAGAGTTTTCTTAGGCAAGGAATATTCAGAATTTCCCAGTCTCTCTGGTATTTCTTAGTGGTTTCTCATCCAAGTACTAATCAGGGCTTCCAAGATCAGGGAGGATAAGAACACCCCCACCCTTCCCAGTTGTTGTTGTTGTGTGCCTTCAAGTCATTTCTGACTAATGTCAGCTCTTAAGAAGATCACAGGGTTTAATTATCAAGAATTGTTCAGACAGAATTTGCCTATACCTTCCTCTGAGGCTGAAAGAATGTGACTTGCCCAAGATCACCCAGTGAGTTGCCATGGCTAAGAATATATTTCAACTCTATTCTCCAGTTTGGTAGTCTAATGTTCAAACCACTACATCACGCTGGGTTTCCTACTCTTCTCAGACCTCTTCCTTGTTTTTCTCCCTGCATTTTAATGATCATTTGCAGAAAGATGTCAGGCTTCTGTTTGTGTCCCAGCCATTGCAACATTGCAGAGCAATTACCTACTCCAATAAACACATTGAAGTGTGTTTTTAGATACTGCATTGAGTACAGGCTTTTTTGAGAGGCACATCTGTGTCTGCTTTACCCATCATCTTCTTCCCACTGAGATGGTGTCCCATGTAACATAAAGGGCATCTAACCAATTGGAAAGTCACTTGCTGTGCAACAAATCAGTTCAATCTACATCACAAATCAACGGCTGCTGTACAAGCTAGAATGCTGTTCAGCCAGCCGTTCTCCTATTTCTATTTTTCTTAAATCATATCTTTTTTTAAAGAAACAGCACCTTGCTTTTTTATTCTGCACACTCTTATCATTGCAAAATATAGCACCTTTTGATTTTATATCCTTTCAACAGATTCCTTGCTTTGCATACAATTGCCAATTTTAGTTTTATTATTAGGTTACTGCATTACTGTTATGTTCTTGATAACACTGTGGCTATTAAGAATGTTTTTAATAGAGTTTCCCCTCCATCTTCTTTTCCCACATTTAGCAAAGCTTGAATAGAATTAAACATAACTGAAAATCAGACATGCAGATTTCACTTTAGTATGAGAAGCACTATGACATATTCCAAGAATGCAGGGGACTCAGTCTTGTCATACTTACCTAGGAATGGGCTCCTAATTCTACACTGTAGAATTAGTGCAGTTTGACACTACTTTAACTGCCAAGTCTCAATGCTATGGAATCATAGGAGTCATTGTTTTACAGATCTAGCCTTTTCTGCCAAAGAGGGCTACATGGCCCATGCCTATTATTTTATTGAAGAAAAGTTTGGCTCTCTTCTCTGTTTCAGATGTCACTATTCTTCAACACTAACAGCCATACACAGATACTGTCTGTTTCCACAAGTTCCCCCTCCCTCATTTTTTTCCTTTTTCTGTCTGTTCTCTGAAGCAAGGTAATGATATTCAAATTGAACTTCCCAGCCAGGATGGATTTGGTTGATTAGAAATGGTGTCTTTATGACACAGCACCTTAATCGCCTTTGAAAATAAAAACTGAGCCTCAATAACACAGAAAACACAAACAAAACACACATATGCAGAATCTTCCACCAAATACTTAATATGGGGCTTTTTAAAGCACATTGTTTGGAATTATTTTAAACTACAGCACATTGCACTTAAACAAGCAAGAACAAATATATAATTTAAATAAACTAGACACTAGATCTCCTTTACTTGTTTACTTGTCTCCTTTACTGGAGATTTATCAATTATATCATATAGCTGATTTCATTGTAGGTGTTCTGAATAAATACACAATGGCTTAGAATCTTACATTTTTGCTCATTTAAATGAAAAGGGATAAAAACCTTGAAATTACAGTTGACACTCAAAAACTCAAAATTGAGCATTGTACTCTGAATGTATTCCAGTCAATTGCCACTGTTTAAAAATATGGGCTGCATCAAAGAACAACTCTTCCCAATCTGGACCAAAGACAAAGAGGAAAGCTGATAGTTCATACACACAACTACGGTTTGAATTGTTCCCCCAAGTAAATAATAATAATAATAATAATAATAATAATAATAATAATAATAATAATAATAATACGTTTATTTTTATCCTGCCTCCATCTCCCCCGAAGGGGACCCGGGGCGGCTTACAGAAATATCAGATACAAAACCAATTACAATATACAATACATCAACAAACCATAACATGCACCAGTAATAACATTTACACATTGTTAATTTACAGTAGCTGTATAAATTTCATACATATTTCATATTCCTTAGGTAAGAAATATTTAGAGGTGGATTTGTCAATGCCATCCTCTGAAATATAGCCAAGTAGAAAGTGGACAAGTTTTCCGTACATCTTAATCACTTCAATTGTGTGCATGTGCTTTCAAGTTGCCTATCAATGGGCCCTTTCAGACAGGCTCTATATCCCAGGAGCTGATCCCAGGTTTTATATTTATCCAAGATTATCTGGCAGTGAGGACTCATATAATTCAGGGTGGTTCCATACATACAGTTATCCCAGGAACATTCACATTTTATAAACGCAAATGTTCCCAGACCCACATCCACACATACCCCAGAAAGTGCATGCTTTCTGGGGTGGGTGTCCAGATGTTCTCCCGGAACTTTCCAGGAGAACACCCAGACACTGTCACCCCCTCCCCAAAGGCCCCCCAAACCACTTTGAAAAGTAAGAAAAAAATTACCGGGCCTCCATTAGTGGTCCGACAGCAATCCTGGTGTGTAGCAGTCCAAACAGCTGAAGTAGTGGGTTTATCCCGCGCCTTCCTGGGAGGCGCAGAATAAACCCACTATCAAATTAATTCACTGCAAACCAGGGTTTTCCCAGGGTGGTGAATTAATTTGTGGTTTCCAGAAACATTGTCTGGACAGCCCCCTTTTTAATGCAGGACGTCCTGCATTAAAGGGACTGTCTGGATGGGCCCCCAGTTTAAAGCAGAAAACCTGGGATCAGATCCTGGGATATAGAGCCTGTTTAGAAGGGCCCTATGTTGATCCCATTACTTTCATATGATTTTTCATTGGGTTTGTAAACAAATATTAAGGAATTCCGACCTTGGCAGGGAGTGGACCTGGGTAGTCCTTATAGTCCCTTCCAAACCCACATTCACTGGGATTAGGGGTACAAAACCTCCATGAAAATGGAAGTCTTGTGCCTCTAAATCGTCCAGCATGACTATGGCAGTGGTTCCCAACCTGTGGGCTGCAGGCCAACAGTGGACCACGAGAACAAAAATCCAGTCCACAAACCTCCTTCCTCTTTATTTATTTATTTTATTTTATTAATTTTATTACAGTAGAGTCTCACTTATCCAACGTTCTGGATTATCCAACGCAATTTTGTAGTCAATGTTTTCAATATATCACGATATTTTGGTGCTAAATTCGTAAATACAGTAATTACAACATAGCATTAATGTGTAATGAACTACTTTTTCTGTCAAATTTGTTGTATAACATGATGTTTTAGTGTTTAATTTGTAAAATCATAACCTATTTTGATGTTTAATAGGCTTTTTCTTAACATCTCCTTATTATCCAACATATTCGCTTATCCAACATTCTGCCGGCCCGTTTATGTTGGATAAGTGAGACTCTACTGTACCACTCCTTTCCACAGAGCTGATCATTGCATTGGATAGACCACATCAGCTCTAGATTATTAAATATGGTTTTATGTAGGCAAGCAGATGCCGACTACTGGATGGCATATGTTCTCTATCTGAAACTAGAGCTGATGTGGTCTATCCAATGCAGTTTTCTGAATTGGCACCCCAAATATCCAAACCAAATCTAAAGTTGACCAAAAACTGATTTGTAATCGTTTTGGTACTAATGTTGGAGAGTGGTCCCTGGTCAAGTGGACCCTGGTCAAAAAAGGTTGCTAACCACTACTCTATGGTTAGCCTCTGCAAGAAGTTGACCAAAGAATTATACTGGTGGAAGCTGGCTGTATAGTTGCAAAGGAGGATAGATATATTTCCAGAGATAACATTTTAATCAAATGTCAGTAATGAAATCTACAACAGTTGCAAATGTGCAGGGCCATTTCTAATTTTACTATCTGATATTTCTAGATATAGAGCCAGGAGTCAATGCTTAAATAAAGTTTATAAACAGACTGCTACTTTACTTGTGATTCTTAACTTTAATGCATGTGTATGTCTATAATCTCCTTTAAACACACAAGAGAAAGGAAAATTTCTTGGCAGATGGGTCACGCTTGGATTCATTAGTGCGAGATGTGTAAACAGTCAGCTTCTGATCCAGAGACTCTTTTTTTCTTTTTAAGGATCTTAGGAAAACAGCTGATGCCAAGCAGAGCTAAAACAATAGTGAAAAATAAAGGTCAGCTTTCATTAAGAAAGCTTCTTGCCATCAAGATGTGTGACATTTTGAGCTTGCAAGACTTCTTAATGTAGAAGTAAATAAGAAAGTACCTGGAAGATCAAGTGGCATGTCTTAGTCGAATAGAAACTAGACTGGAGAACTGTGTTCTCAGCAACATTTTGTTCCTATTAACTTGCCCTTCTAATTAATTTGCTTTCACTCTATAGTTAATTCAATTTTCCAATAATGACCAGGCAGAGCCTCAAACTATGGCAGTCATTAAACAAAAACCAAATACGTACAGGGTTCTTGTGCCTTTCATGCAAGGTTGAATAGCAGTGGCTGGAGGGAGCAGGAAACCCAAAATTCAAACATTACTGGAAATATACTTTCGGGATTCACTTCTTGGACTTTGGGCCGATTTGGAAGCTGTTTGTGAGGCTTGTGTGGGGATTTAAAGGCCAAGCTGCCTCTACAGGAGTAGCAATTAAACATTTTGGATCATTTTTGCCACCATTATTTGTTAAATTGTTATACTAGCTTTGGGACTATATAGAGTGCTTGAGGATTGCAAATGAAATGGGGACATTGGGGGAATCCATGTGGTGCATGGACTGCATTTTTTTCCAGTTCATCAGGTGCCATTTGTCATTAAACACACAGTTGTTGAATTCCTCCTTTTATACACAATTATGCAGATGGTCTGTCCATTGTTACAATTAGGCACCCTTTTCCAGACTTACTTTGGAGTTTTTTAAAGCAATGACACTACCAGAATAATACCTTACATAGAGGGCTTTGATTCAGAAGTGAAAAGTGAACACTGGCCAACTGTTCTGTTTTGGCAAGGATGGTCAAGTTATGTGATTTCAACTTTGCTGAACCACAGGTTTGAATTTCTGGAGTTCCCGAGTTCTAATCCAAAATAACAACGTCATCAAAAAGACTCATGGATTTGCATGGGCTCCTGGTGGGGTGTGTGGAGAAGCCACCGCTCCATTCTCGGCAACATCTGCACTACCTTCTTCCTCATCGCATGGAGGGAAGCATCACCACCCGGCTTCCCCCATTTCAGGGAAGGCAACACGAAAGGCAACACGTGCGCACGGAGCCTGACCGGAAGTGCCTGTGAGTCATGTGAAGGGCTCCATGCTGAAAATGAAGGGGAAGCAGTGTACAATGGGCAAATTGGCCTGTCTGATAAGGCAGTAAGTCAAGGACCAAAGGCTTTATTCGGCCCAAGTGAATGTCAGGATAGTCTGCACTCCCAAATTTGACATAAAGGCAGTGGATATACATAGAAAGTCATTTATAGAGGCTTGACAGCTATTCAAACAGGGAGTCTTTGCCATCCTGAGCACTGATTGGTCCAACTTGGTGCAGGCTACGATCTGCAGACTGATTAGATGAAGCATGCCATCTGTTGCTGTAGTGGATTAGTTCCCTGGTCTGGCAGGAAATTTAATAAACTGTCATTGCTCAGTTTGAAGCTTGTGGCTTTTTCTTGAGTCCGCCGTCTTTGGATGTTGAGGGGAAAGAATGTGGGTAAGGTTTGTGGTTGATTGGTGCTAAAGGTTATAATCCTGTCAACCTGGGTGAGACTGGCAAAACAACGAATGATGGCACACCTGGATGAACTGTCAGGAAAGGCAAAGGAAAGGAACTGTGTGACTTCATAACTTTTCCTGCTGGCCAAAGATAAGTCCATTGTTAGGTGTAAGGGTTCATTATGGCAAGGAAAGGGATGGTCATGGGTGATTGTGTCTTCTGCCTCTAGGAATGATGGGATTAACCCTATGTGTGTGTCCTCCCCTCCCCCAATGTGTATGTATGTGCAACTGGAAACGAGACCAAAGGTCGTCTCTGAGTGTTAGCCAGATTGTGCTTCTGGGAGAATGGTCATCTTTAGATTTAGCCAGCGAGATCCTTCCTGGCAGCTTCCTTGGCCACAGTTTTGGGGGTCTTTTGGGGTCTCAACAATGGTCGGGATGAATCTTCTGTCATCCCACTTTTCTAGTTGTTCTAATAATTTCCCAGTTTCTCCTTCCTCTTCTCAGCGTGTCTCCCCTTTGACTTAAATTTTCCACAGTAGTTACAAACTGAGTTCAAAGTAGAAAAGTAAATAGCACTACATTTCTTCCCCTTCCTAGTATGCTCAGGCAAAAGCAAAATGCAGCAGCCTTTCATAGCTTGCTCATTCTTCCTCATTAATAACTGCTCCCCATCTTGACCACACTGATGTTCCTTGGCCACATGTGTCCCCATTTCTGTGTGTGAATTGTTGGATAGAATGAAAGTGTGTATGGCCTTCCAGATACAGTAGAGTCTCACTTATCCAACATTCGCTTATCCAACATTTTGGATTATCCAACGCAGTCTGCCCTTTAGTAGTCAATGTTTTCAATACATTGTGATGTTTTGGTACTAAATTCATAAATACAGCAATTCCTACGTAGCATTACTGCATATTGAACTACTTTTTTGTCAAATTTGTTGTTAAACATGATGTTTTGGTGCTTAATTTGTAAAATCATAACCTAATTCGATGTTTAATAGGCTTTTCCTTAATCCCTCCTTATTATCCAACATATTCGCTTATCCAACGTTCTGCCAGCCCGTTTATGTTGGATAAGTGAGACTCTACTGTATAATGTGGTTGTCTCATTGTCTTTTCTAACCCCATTTGCAGCATCCAGTGACAGAATGCGAACCTTTTACATACAGAACATATGTTCTTTCATTGAGCTACAGCTCATTTTGAATAGTGTTACAGTTGACGAAAGTATTCCCTTTCTTAGATAGCTTCATTGATGTTTAATAGTCCTTAATGGTTTGTTCGTATCTCTTTCTAGGGAATAATTATTATGAGGTGGTTTCAAGACACAGTCATCTCTCTCAGTTATTTCAGTGGAAAAGCTGGCAGAAAGTATGGAAGGCAGGTGTATATTTGTAATAAAACAGCTGGTTTGCAGTTTGGAAGAGAGTGAGCCAGAAAGATGAGGGGATTGAATGGTATGATCTAGCAGATTTGCTGCTTTTGGAGAACTACAGAGCTTACATGAAAAAATCATGATGTACTACTACTCCCAGTAACAGTTGCACAAGTGACACTTGACGAAACCCCATCTTCTATACAACGATTGAAGTAGGGACCCCAAAAGTGGGACATATGAATTCTCCCCAGCCCTATTTGAACCAATGACACTGCTCCAAAATGTCTTGGAATACATGCTTCTTTCTGGGGATATAGCCTTTGGAAGTGAAGAGCAAAATTATCTCACTAAAAAGAATTCTGCCCCTTCCCATGACATTTTCTTCATCCCTGGAATTATTTTATTTGCCACATTTTGATCCCCTTGATAATGTCAGTTTAGTATTCTTTTCCTACCCATGTGTGGCTGCTTTCTTTAGATGCCTTAAATGTATTTCTAAATACCAACTGAGGTGTTAAGTCAGGGTACTGCAAGAAGGTTGTGAGCTGAAGGAAAGGGGAAGGACAGAAATCTTATCTGTGTTGGGAAGTGTTCTCATGTGGTCCCCCCTTCATAACTATAACTTCATAACTATACCCCTGATGCTTGCATCATCTTATACTCTATTTCAGAGGTGGGAAATGTATGGTTCCTGGGCCACAAATGGCCAGAGGTGTCCCATTTTGCACCCCCAAAGTCTACACATCCCTTCTACAACCATATATAATCAGGACAATTGGAGGGTATGCACTAATTAGAATCCCTGAACTAGATTGCCTTCTAAATATCTTAATATTTAATATATTAATTTTAAAAATCATTTTTTGCATAGCTGTAATCAAAAATCCCATTCACAACAAAAACTAGGATTCTTGTATTTAAAATGCAGTAATCATTCCTTTCTGCTGGAATTAACTAAACCAAGTTTTTTTTTTCATTCAAAGAAGATTGGGACTGACAACCATTCATATTAATGCACAGAAATCACATGTTGTACCCCTCCAGAAATAGTGTTGCCTTTGAGCAAAACACAGAGCAATGATAATCACAACCAGTCGCTTATTCATGAAAGCCTCTAGGTACAAGCAACAACCTGCAGGCTGTTTAGTAGTTGGTGACAGCTAGTCCTAGATCAACATAAAAATACAAACAGTCACCCACCTCAGACTGAAAATAATCATGGTGGGACCTCCTGTTTTCCCTCTGTAGTAGAAATATTCAAGTACAATATGAGCAATGATTGAGAAGAGAACACTTGGGATTTCTTCATCAAACAATAAGATGGAATAGAAGGTATACAGGTATATCTCAGTTATCAAAATAGGTGTGTTCCTGAACATTACATTTTTAGCAGAACAGGTCCCTATATCACAAAAAAAGAGCCGTTCGACATACTTTAACCATTTTTTGTTCAAAACAAAATGTACATGTGAAACGAAAGAAACAAGGTAAACTAAGCCTTGAACAAGTAAATTAAAACAATGAACCTTCTAGAGACCATTTGAAGGTTTCTAAAAATTATCCAGGGATGGTTTTCAGTTTTACTATCCTCTATTTTTCTTATGAATTTATTTTGGTGGCCAAATCTAAGCCTATGGTGGCCAAATCTATGCAAGCTTACCTCCTCTTCCATTTTCTTCTTGTTTTGCTGTTCACACATGTTCAGAAGGGGATTCTGGAGGTAGCTGCAGTGCACCTTGTCTATTGTAGACAGTCACACTCATATAGTTGGACTGATTATAGTAGAATCTTCTCTCCCATCTCAAGCTTTCTTGCATTGTGCTTTTTTAACTGATACTCTACTGCAAGCCAACACCAAATCTGTGTTTTCCTAGCCTTCCATTATCCTTCCCTTACTGATGCTGCTGAAATAAACTTCCAGCTGGACAGCGAAAGAGGAAGAAAAGCTGGACACGCATTTAAACTTTATAAAGATGAGTTACTTTTTCAGATACTTTGTTAACTGTGGTACAGTTGTGTAAGGTTTCCACTGCCTTCCAAGAACTAAGCTATTGGTCTTGGCCAGACTGCCAAAACTGTCCCCCCTTCTCTCAAATAAATACCTTGTGTGTGTGTGTGTGGTTTTGTTTTTTTTTTGTTTTTGTTTTTTTGTTTTGTTTTTTGTTTTGTTTTTTGCTAAATAGTAGAAGGGACATAGCTTTTTCACCATCTAGGGCACTTTACTTTCCTGTTACTTTACATCCCATACAAGGCAATCACTTTTAAATCATCATTAGTTTTTTTTCATGTTCATCTGAGCCATCTAAGAGACATTATACATTAATCACATCTAATACATTTGAGTCTTTATGTCTCCAGCTTTCTTCCTAGCAGGGATCTCTCTACTTAGCACACAGAAAAACTTAACATCTGTGGATAAGAACAGATGCATCTGTGGGCATTGTCATACACAGTAGTATCTGATAAATATGTATTTCAGGCATTTAGGTATCAATATATATAATTATTTTGCCTATTTGAGAGCAATTTGGCTCTCTCATTCTCACTCTTAGAAGCATTGGTTGGGTACTTAGTAGTCAGGAACAGCAGCATCAGCATCAAAGTGATTGAAGACAGCAAGGTCAGAACCAGCTATTTCCATGCTCCAGGCTGTGTAACAGCTTGATTTTCATCTCTGAAGAGTTGGCTTTTATAGTATCTTTAGCCTCTATCTGCCCAAACAGAGCTAGCTCTTTATTTACCTTTGGTAACATAAACAATTATCTTGCCTTCCAATCAGAAATTGATCTTACTGGCTATTTACCAGTGACCATTTGCAACTCCATGTGCCATAGGACAAGTAAAAACCTCAATGTGGTGAGGCCCTAAGACTGTGCATTTTGGGGGGTCTGGCATACTTTGGCCACTTCCTTTCTTTCTTTGTCCAGATATTTTCCTTTATTCCTTTGTTAGTGGGTTTTGATGGTTGAGCAAATTTTGAACCCCACATCAAACCCCACATGATGAACCTTAGCTAGCCACTTTGTTTCTCATTCTTAGTCTAAATTAACTCACAAAGGGACAAAATAAATATCCAATGTTAGAGGAAGGCAAGCTATAAATCAAAGTAATACTAAGTTTTAAAAACTTAGATAAGGTCCCTTGTGTGACATTTAGAGAAAGTCGGCCTTTTTTTGGCCAAACTGCAGACCTGACAGCACTGAACAATCCAAAAACTATGAACTTATAAAAGTGGGATCTCCTGAAACTGGAGTTGGTGGGGAAACTGGTGGGGAAAAACAAAGCACCAGGCCTTGGGGCACAGGGATCTAGAAGACTCCAGCTGACGGATACATATCCAGCTGAATGTGTTAATAGGATAGATAAAAATGACAGTCTAATAAGCTAGAATTCAGTACTTTACTTTCAAAATAATCTTCCTGTTTTCTTTTCTCCCCTTTTGCCCTTTTCTTGTTTCCACCTCTAATTGGAGATGTCTCCCTTCAGTACAGAAGCTTCATCATTCTATCTCCAAGGATTAGCTGACAGGGGGAAAAATATAATAGGAACTTGCTACCGCTGCCCTGAAATAACATTTTATACACAGCTTCAGATAAGCCAGCATATTCCTGTCCTCTCTATTTAACAGCTCCCTGTTCCCCTTTCTTTCCCAGTGCTGCTGGAGTTTGAAACTTGTCCAGCTAATAAAAAAGAAAGAAAGAAAGAAAGTTGAAATTGAAAAGTCAATTTGTGCACACTAGTACCTACTTGCTATTTGTATTGCATTGACAAAATTTACCTGCTACATGGCCTCACTGTGTGCCACATGTGCGAAGGGGGGCGGGGGGGTCCTTAGGGCAATTTCTTAGCTTTAGTTGCCAAAAGAGACTTGATTCAATTATACAAGAGGCTGTCCTTGTGTAACTGTAACAATCAAACTTTGGGGCTATTTTTTTACAGTCGGAATGAGGGCATTCCAGGTCTTACTGGGAAATTGGAGGTTTAACCCTACTTCTCCAGTCATGAATGCATCAATAAATAATCCCTTCAGCATAATTATGGGACACAGAAGGAGAAAAAATAAACTAGAATGGGGATTCATTGCAGAAGTATAGCACAATATCAATAGGCAGATTGGAAAAAAGGGATTCAGTCTATGCTGGATATGAGTACAATCAGGGCTGTAGCCAAAGGGGGGGGGGGCAGGGGTTCAACCCCCCCCCCCCTGCAATTTTCATGTTTTTAAAAAAATCTGGTTTACTCATGAATTTTAACGGATTAACCAGAGCCCCATGTGTGTCCACTGAAGTTTATCTGTCTTGAGTGTCCACTAACGTTTATCAGTGGAGCCTGATTTCTAAATTGTTTTGCATTATGAAACTACTCTTCATGATTTGCTAAAAAAAAGTTTCCACACACCCCTCCCCCCCCCCCCCACCACCACCACCACCTCTTTTTTTTCTGGCTATTGCTCTGGTTACAATACTATGGAAATCTCAGGTTCACAGCTTGAATATATTCCTATGCTCCAGTCTGAGTGTGGATGGCCAGGCTTCAGCTTTGTCAGGAGTGTATTTGCACAATTAAAATTCGTGGCCAGCTATACCCTACAGCAGGCATGTGAAACTTGGAAAAAGTGTGGGGGCATTATTAAGATAGGATAAACTTTGGTGGGCCACTCCTCCCTCTCCAATCCTGATTGGCTGCAAGTCTTCACGTGACCACCATTTCGCCCCATCCTCTGTGTCTTCCCCCTCTCAATCTTCACAGAATAAGTGGGTGCATTTTGTACTGACCATTCCAAAGTACATACTCTCATGCAAATCCACCAAACACTGATACCATTATTGGACCAAGAGCATTTGATCTCAGCTGTTTTTCTGCTCCTGGAATGGGCCTTTTATCATTCAAGTTTCTGCTGCTAATGGACACGTACCCCTCTCCTCGTGCCTGCACCTTTACCTTCACACTCCAGTTTCATTTGGGGGGGGGGGGAGGCTGCAGGTTGGGTTGCCTCCTGCCTTCACTTGTGAGTGCGCCTTATCTGACTAGAGTGGTGAAAGGTAAGAGCATAGTCTGTCTCAGGAGAACATAAAAATGTATTGCCCCCTCTACCCTTTCCACCATCGTGTTGCTTCTGGTATTTTTGAATGCATGGACTGGAAAAGGGTAGCAGAGTGATGGCAAAGGAGTTCCAAGAGAGAGTCAGTGCATCTATTAGCTTCTCCAGGATGGACTAAGCTCTTGGGTTTCACCATTCCATTTAGAGAACAGCATAGATCCATTTTTGGATAAGAGTCAACACTTGCATTGATCCGGTGATCCGGTTGATCCAGTTTTTGACTATAATTTTAGCATTATACATGAGTATATACAGTATATTCCCTCATTTTTCCAAAAAAAGTGACTCAAGGTGTGATAGTACTTTATATCCTCACTAGCTGTGCCCAGCCATGCGTTGCTGTGGTGTTGTCTGATGGTGTTGGTGAGAACTTGTTGAGGCTGGATGGCCATCTGTCAGGAGTGCTTGGATTGTGTCATCCTGCATGGTAGAAGGAAGTTGATCTGGATGATCACTCCAAACCTTAGGATTATATGATGATGTTGTTATTATTAGTATTAGTATTAGTATTGAGAGGCTGGGTGGCCATCTGTTGGGAGTGCTTGGATTGTGTCCTGCACGGCAGAATTGGGTTGGACTGTATGGCCTTTAGGGGTGTCTCCTAACTGTCTGATGCTATGATTTGATGTGTATTATTATTGTGCAGATATTGGATGGGCATCTGTCAGGAGTGGTTGGATTGTGTCCTCCTGCATGGTAGAAGGAAGTTGAACTAGATGACCCTTAGGGGTATCTGCTAACCTTAGGATTGTATTATTATTATTATTATTATTATTATTATTATTATTATTATTATTATTATCATTATTATTATTGAGAGGCTGGGTGGGCTGAGTAGGTTGCTAGGAGACCAAGTGGGTGGAGCTTAGCCTTCTAACTGGCAGCAATTGGATAAAAACAATTATTCCTCTCCCTCTAATTAGGACTTTATTTTTTCTTTTCTTTTTGTTGTATCAACCTAGAGGCGTGGATGATGGGTTGTGTTGTCAAATTTCGAAGTTGGGGGGCCTGTAGTTTTGTTGTTTTGTGGGTTGCCGTGATGCCATCACTCTTTTATATATATAGATTTATACTTGGTATTTGCAGTACCACTATGATAGCAGTGTTGCATGATTAGATACAAAGTTTGTGGATTCATGTTAACTGTTTCTTCCCTTGTGCTAATTCAGAGTGGACAGTTGTGATACAAAAGCAAAGCTCCTGTGCAGCCCTAGTTTTTGGATCAGAATCCATGTTCTCTTGCAAATCTCCACTAAACAAAGGGCAAAAAGTGGGGATGAATGAGGAATGATTTAGAGATCATTTCCCCCAAGCTACAAAATGTCCAGTTCTTACCCACCACCCTCTCACTGCCACCCCCAAAAGCATAGCTTAAATGAGCTCCAAAGACTGCTGAAGAAATATGCAGTGAGTGCGAAGCCAGATAACCTTTCCAACCCACTTCTCAAAGCATTTTTCATATCAAGACAAGTGACAAGATAATAAATATTGATCAAAGGAAGTTAGTCTGTATCTGTAATATTGGATTGCATCTGGAAAAGTAAGTCACAAAAATTGCATATTTTTATTTTAAAACTGTCAGAAATGGTTGTTATCAACGTTGTTGTTAAGCTAGGGTTTCTTCATAAATTGCTAGCCTTAACAGCATTGGATTGAGCATTGGATATCAGGTATAAACTCATTTACAATCCATTCCAGTGCATGTTTATTCAAATGTAAACCCAACTGAATTGTTAAACATTAACGACAAGAATAACATTGTGTGCATAGCATATAAAAAAGTACTAGGGCTTTTACAGAGATTTAAGACAAGCAATGCCACAGGCTTGCAATCAAGTTACATGTTTGTGGGTTTGGATTTTTTTTTTCAAAAGAACACTGGTTTTAGAATTGGCTCATGATGCAGCTACTTTGCTGTCTGTTTACTGGGCATGGACCTATCACTACAGTTTTGCCTTAAAGCAATGCCTGCTTATAGCCTGGGATTTGACAAAGGAATCTTAATGCCTCTTGATGGCTATAGATGGTTTCCTGAATAAGTAGTTTTCCTTTAGGGCAGGTATGGAAATTAGTTCTTGGGAGACTATGTAGGAGAAACGGTAGCTGGTAATTGTGCTTCCACCCAAGAACCCTTTTTTCACATTATCATAGCATTGCTTTTCAAAGATTTACCATGGAACAGCTGGAAATTGAGTTAAACAGTGTAGAGGTAAACCAGCAATAGGGTTGTTGTATGTTTTCTGGGCTGTATGGCCATGTTCTAGAAGTATTCTCTCCTGACGTTTCGCCCACATCTATGGCAGGCATCCTCAGAGGTTGTGGATGCCTGCCATAGATGTGGGCGAAACGTCAGGAGAGAATACTTCTAGAATATGGCCATACAGCCCAGAAAACATACAACAACCCTGTGATCCCGGCCTTCGACAACACAAACCAGCAATACCTTCATCCATGGCTAAGATTATGATCATAATTGTCATTGCCAAGTACCTTCAAATCATCTCTGATTTATGGTAAACTTATGCTAGGTTTTTTTGACATGATTGGATCAGAGGATGCTTGCTCCTATCTTCCTCTTTGGCTGAGAGAGTGAGACTTGCCCAAGTTGAATTGCATCTATGTAAATACGATTTGATTTGAAAACAAGGTCACATTCCTCTTGTGACTAATTTTGAATCAGGTGTTGGGAACATGCAAGTTGTAGGCTGCATAAAGTAAAGGTAAATGTTTCCCCTTGATATTAAGTCTAGTCATGTCGGACTTGGGGGTGGTGCTCACCATCATTTCTCAGCCGAAGAGCCGGAGTTGTCCATAGACACCTCCAAGGTTATGAGGCCTGCAAGCGGTGCCTATTGATCTACTCATGTTTAAATGTTTTCAGACTGCTAGATTAGCAGAAGCTGGGGCTAACAGCAGGAGCTCACCCCTCTCCCTGGATTAGAACCACCAACCTTTCAGTTAACAAGTTCAGTAGCTCAGCAGTTTAACCCGCTGTATGCTGCATAGGGCCTCTAAACATCAACTTTGTGTCCTCCAAAGACCCTTGAGTACCTACAATGGTTTTGGGCACAAATTTTAAATAATCTGTGCTCCTAAAGTATGTCCATGTTTATCAAGGTTTTATATATGTTTGTTTATAGCAAAAAATGACATGTAGCAGGTATGCTGGAATCTTGGTTAAAAGGGACATTGACCTTTGCTTGACCTGGCTAACAGGAAGACTATCCAGCTATTGTGCCATACTGAGAACCAGCCTCAGGCAATGACTCAAGGACAAAGGAATCCCAACACCTTTGTTAGCCTGGAGTAGTCCTCATCTCATCATCTCCAGGCAGCCAGGGGAAAACCAAGAAAACAACTGTTGTATTTTATTTCTTTTATATATATACACATACACACACACACACACACACACACACACAGAGAGAGAGAGAGAGAGAGAGAGACTCATTTCTCAAATCTAGAATGTATAAACTATTCCTTTACTTTTTCTTACACATAACGTAAAATACCTTTATCTTTCTGTCTAAGTGGCCTGGGTCTTGAGCTATTACCTCATAACCTCTGAGGATGTCTGCCATAGATATGGGCAAAACTTCAGGAGAGAATACTTCTGGAACATGTCCATACACACAACAACTCTGTGATCCCAGCCATGAAAGCCTTCGTCAACACAGAAGGGATTCAAACTGAACAATGGACCTGGTTGTATAAAACCATTGGGCAGAGCACATGCTCTGATGCTGGCATCTTTAGGGCAATAGCCCTGCTTGCATCACATATTGCAAGATGGAAATAAAACACCTCTGTCCTTGTCTTCAGCTGCTTTGGTGAGTTAATTTTAATCTGGAATTTTGGCTATTAATTGTTAGCATTCCCTGCCAGGCAGAATCCTTAAAGTATTGTGGTCTAGATTCCATATCGTGGTCTCTTCCAACTCTATGATTCTATGAATGCCTGGCCATTGGACAAGCTGGCTAGGGCTTCTGAGAGTTGGAGTCTGAAATGGCTGGAAGGCCACAAGCTTGAATCCTCTGGTCTACATGATGATATCTGAGAACCCAAATGACATCACATTGTCCTGACATACGCACCTAAATTTCACAGATGAAAATCTGGACATGTGCAATTAAGCAACATCAGAATATAACCAAGATGGTAAAAGTTTCCAGTGAAGAAGAACACACAAGCTAAGAGATAATGTAGCAGTTTGCAGAAAAAGTGGGCCAACAAAGGATTAATTAGAACTGTCTCTTCCAAATGGGCACACTCTATTCCACAGAGTGACCCAGTTTTAGTGAAGCCAGATGGCATGTCTGAATGTGGACTGAAATAGTCATGCAAGCATCAACCTGACTTGCAAAACCTAACTTTCAATTACACCTTCAACATTTATTGCTGATCATTTCCTTTGTTATCAATTTTCCCAGTTGCTATGATTCAAAATAATATTTTTGTGATTTTCTTTTATACTTGGACACATAAGTAGAACAATGCAAACTGTTAGCGTTATTTACCAACTTGTTTCTGAGATTTGTCATTGTTCACCTTCTTTCCTCATTTCAGTTTAAACTTGTTCCTAGACAAATCAATATAAAGTCAATAACAAGGGGCAAATCCAAGGTAATAAACTTTGTCATGTATTTTTCTTATAGACAAGAGAACAAAAAAAACCAGACAAATTCATTTTATTTCCCAATGTAGATGTTCCCGTTATAACAGCTGAAACAACCAAGTCACTATAGTGAAATACTGTTCCTTTTAAATCCAATTTCCAATCTACTTTAGTTAGCATCCATTCTGCATTGTGTCCTTGAATCTCATAATCTTGTAATATATTGAAGCAGGGGATGTCTCTGCCAGCACAGAGCACATCTTTACAATATGAAATCCCTTAGCTAATTGATTGTTTAAACTCATCCCTTTTTCCAATATTGTGTGTTTGCATGGATTTGACAGATCCCCAAATCCCTTGTTCTCGCATCATGCCTCAGGATCACATTCTGTAATGAGTCCAAAATTTAAGTATATGACAACCTCCCATGTTTCCTCATATAGTGACACAAGAGCAATGATTTGAGTGGGAATATAGTGCAAGTTTTTTCTTATTCTAGTATATTACTACATGCTTTGTTGCAATATTTAGCCATAGAACAATTAATTTGAATGTGATACCAGTTAAGAAAAAAGATATTTGGGAAACCGAAGCCAACATTTTCAAAAGATTTCAATAATTTTGTATCAATTCTGAGTTTTGTATTTTCCTATAGGAAACTCAGCAAATCAATATACTATTGTGGATAGTAGGATCTCAGCTCCAACATAAACAATCCATGAAGCCATTTCCAACATAAACAATGCACGAAGCAAAAGAAGATAGATTACACATATAAATCATATAGATTTTAAATAACTTTTAAGCAAGATAGGGTTGGGTTTAAAAAAAAATCTTTAATATCTGGATTTCTTCATAGCAGCATCTTTGCCAGCAAACCCAAATGATGTGTTCTGGCAGCAAACAGAGGACAAACCTTGGATCAGACCGATGCAAAGCCCCCTGAATAAACTTAAGTATTGCATCTTGTAACTGTCTCAATGAATGAGTTTCTATAGTTCTTTTCTTTATTGCCTTTAATATCTTCCTGGTCAATTCTACTCATGGGATCTACAGAGAAATAGACATATCAACAAATCTATGGTGATGATAAGGCTTTGCATAGCATAGGGAAAGATTAAAAACCTGTGGTATTTGTTTTGCTGCCTGTTGCCCCTGTTCAAAAGATTTCACCTCACTTTCTGTCCGTATGATCACTGGATTTTGAAGAAAAAAAAGGCTTGTGGGAACAAAAGTTTGTGATAAAGCTTCAGTAGAGACATCTAGTTCCCTAAGGGTGTATTGGCACCACACCAGGTCCCATCCTTAAACTTATTCTAGTTTCAGAATGACACTGGGCTGTTTAGGCATTAATTCCCTCCTTTCTTAGTGAGAAAGTAGTTGTTCTAACTAGCAGTTCTGTAGTGACTCCCTGCTCTTTGTTTTTCTTTATTTATTTACTGATATGAACTTTATTTCTCTTCCGTTCATTTTAATATTTCTGTATTGACAATGCTTAGACTGTATTGTAATTCCATTGGTGGCTATTTTGAATGTTAAGAAAACAAGGATTTTTTTACAAGTGAATAAATAAACAGTCCTGAGCATGAATATGCCAAAAAAAAGAAAACTAGCCATGAAGTTGGTTAGATTGCTGGGTTACAAAACAGTGATAGGATTATTAACAAACGATAGGGAGACTGTCAAAAAGTTTTAATAAATGAATTATTTGCCTCTATCTTCACCTCAAAAGACATTACACCAATACACATGCCTGGACTAATAGAGGAAGCAACCTGACAAACTGAATCCAACAAAAGTGATAAGAGATGACATTTTAGGGCTTATTGACAAATTAAAAATTAACAAGTCACCCAATCTGTATGGCATTCGTCCAAGAGAACTCATATGTGAAATTACTTCATCTAACGAAAATATGCAACTTGTCAGTAAAACCAGCTTCCTCACTGAAGGACTGGGATACAGCTAATTAAGATCTTCAAATTGATATCTAAGGGACATAGAAGACAGAAAAATACAGTTTCTATACAAAGCAGTTATGGCAGGAATGCGTGTTTTATTATATGTAAGAACAACTCATGATGAACAATAAGCAGCAGGGCTTCTGTTATGTCCCACCTAACTAACCTTTTGGGTATCTTTGATCATTCTAAGATCACATGGAGGAATGCAATTTCTCCACCCAGATTATAGATTAATCACAGTTTGAAACAGCTGGAACCAAAATACAAGATAAATGTGAAGCTCTGCTAAAAATGGAAGAAGAAATGAAGCAGTAAGACTGGGGATCTCATCAAACAGGGCTTTGGAAGCGTTCTAGAATGCATCTTCCCCAGTGATGTATGGGCATGCTGCTCCAATGGAACCAGCACAAATCCTTGCCGCTCAGGCTATGCTTTCCATGTGTGAGGGAGTGGTGCTCAGGGCAACTGATTTGCCCCAGTGCCTCTCTGTTTCTTCAGCAAAGCCAGATGATAAGGTTATAAAGGATCTTTACTGGAACTAGATGTCCTTGATTCTATCATTGAATAGGGAGATGGTCTGCACTGGGCTACACCATCAGAAGGAGAGACACCCAGATGATTACCTATACCATTTTTTGTGCTGTTTCAGCAGAGAGATATATATATATATATATATATATATATATATATATCCCCCTGTAGTTACATAAAACCACAAAAAATTTCTGTAAACCCAGCTCAAATGTAGTGCATCAATATCCCTAAAAAATTCTAAAATTCTATGTGAATGTATTTTTGAACCATCTCATGCACATCTGGTTCAGTCAGAGCTGTCATTA
This sequence comes from Anolis carolinensis, assembly GCF_035594765.1. Lineage (NCBI taxonomy): Eukaryota > Metazoa > Chordata > Lepidosauria > Squamata > Anolidae > Anolis > Anolis carolinensis. The sequence goes on from NC_085845.1 coordinate 183,751,027, forward strand.
TCATGCAATTAACATGATGCTATAAATCATATGGGTTTTTTGCATGTGCAGTAAGCATTCACTTCAGTCTATGTTGTTGCTCATTTTTGATGGTGACTGAGTTTGTCCAGTTTTCTGGTATTTTAGCTACAGTATTTTGGTCTTGTTTGACACAAGAGGAGGTCCATGTAGCAGACACCAGCTGAGACCTCATTGTGTGGAGGTCTTTAAGCCTGGGGACAGCGGGGGAATCTGTTGGAGCAGTGGGGTAAATCCATGGGGCAGCAGAGGAAACTGTCAGGCAGCACCCCACATTGCCCCCTTGCTATCACACGTGATTTCCCATCTGTCCCCGGCTTGATCCTGTGCTGTCCTTGGCTTAGTCAATGAGAACACCCATATTCTTAGGGCAGCCTCTCATCATGCTGCCACGATAGAGCCAGGATGGAGCCAAGACAGAGCCCTGTCAATGTAACCTTGCATCATGTGATGGGCTCCGGTGGGCTCTGTCCCAGCTGTGATATGGCAATGTCCTAAGATGGGGTTTTTTGCCCATGTGATAAAGTCTATGGTGACACCAACCTCAGTGATACAACTGTGACTCCTATAGATTATGTGGATTTGGATGAATAAAGTTTCAGAACTCAAATTACTCAGAAGGTTGGAAAACAAGAATACCAATTGTGGGGAAAGAAAGACAACAGAGAATGCGTATTTCATTCAGACTTGCTTGCAAGTTTATAGGAGACATCTCATAGACAAGAGTTGAAAAGAAGATGGATACTAGATGGACACTTGGTCTAATACAATCCAGTTCTTACAATATTAAACATGATTCCCCATTGCACGGTTTAGCCTCTATTTGTGAAAATGAAGCACTTCAAAAATTAGATTCAGACAAATGGCTAATATAAATGGGAATATCTTTTTGTATGGCATTTTGAGTATCTTTCCTCTCTATTTCTTGTTCATATTTTATTATAAATATAGTATGCGATCTAAGAGATGCTAGATCTCCTGGACTTCTTGTAGAATGTGAGGATTATATACATTCACATTGAAAATGCTTTTACTGCTCCCATAATATTGATGTATATGAAATATTTGGGATATGCTGAATTGCAGGCATTAAAGCTGGAAAGGAATCATATGCCTTTTAAATCAAGAGAGTTCTGCATCTTGCCCTTAGTTAGATTGGTGAGAAAGATGCTTTTTGACAGCATCGGAAATGCTCAACCATTCCTCTGTCATGAAAACACATTTCTCAGCCATAGTTTATGTTTTCAAAAGTGTCAATTGGTCAATCAGTGGATTATGATTTATTCTTGTAGCCAAGTGGAAGACCCCCTCTGAATGTGTGTGTGTGTCGGAGGGGCGGGAGGCTTAAAGCATCTAACAGCATTTGCAATAAATCTGTTCTGAATATCGAAAGCATGCGGTTAATATGTGCCATATTAGCACATAAAGATGATAATACAGGATGAGCATTCCTTATCCAGAATTTCAAAATCTAAATGCACCAAAATGCAAGACACAGAGGTGTCTGTGATAGTGATACCTTTGCTTTCTGGTAGCTCAGCGTACACAAACTTTGTTTCATGCACAAAATTATTAAAAATATTGTAGAAAATTACATTCTGGCTTTGTGTATAAGATGTATATGGAACAGAATGAATTCTGTGTTTGGACCTGGATCCCGTCCCATAAATATCTCACATAAACACAGGTATTCAAAATCGGGGGTGGAGGTGATGATCTAATAAAATTCTGGCCTCAAATAAGGGATACTCAACCTCTGTATTTATTAGAGTGTCTAAAAAACAGAAATATTAAATATGTCACTATTATGGCAAGGCATGTTCATTTCTACTTTTTTTCAGCTTTGGGGCACTGTTAAGGGTCTTCAGAACAACATGCACCCTTTTCAAAGGACCTCCTGTGGTCCACATGTCATTTCATTTTCAGATCTATGCTAGAAGATGGCGTCTATTATAGATCTCTATCTTCTTTATTGTTCTAGTACTATTTCCATGGGTATTGCATTTCCTCAAAAAAAAACTTAAGAAGATCAAAGCCAAAATGCCATGTTATAATATTCAATTATTTTGTTTTGTTAGTTGCTCAAAAAAGCACACAAATGGAGTCAATAGATAAATACAAAAAAAATCCCTTACATAAAATTCCAGAAATACAAGTCAGCAACATTATTTTGAAAACCTATTCATTTAAAGCAAAGAAATCCCCTTGGCACTTAATGCAATTGTGGGTCAAAAGGTGCCTAAAGTAATAAAGCAAAAGCACTCAGAAGAAGAAAAATGCAAAATTCAGCAAGAAATGAAGGAAGCTTTGAGTAGGCTGATGGCAGGAGTGGGAAAAATGAAGATTCGGGGGTTCTAACCCCATGAACCTTCTATGGGCTGAACCGTGTTTGACGACACATTTACTCATCTTCATTTGTCATTTCACTTTGCCATGAACTGGGTCCGGAAGCTTAGACAATTATATTTTAATACTTTACTTTTTTTCCTTTGGAAGGGTGAAGGATACTGAGCATCAGTGTCTAACTTTCTACAGTCAGTAAAGAAAAACCAAAATAGTAAAATTCTTTTCTTCAAAAGCTTTCAAAAGCTTTCAACACCTGCTTCCTGAAGTGAGATGGATTCTCCATAGAGCTGAAAAAGCTAATAGCTTTTTAAATGGATGTTTAAATTTCTGTTTTTTAATTAATGTTTTAATTTGTTTTAATTGTAATTGTTTTAAATATTATGTTTTTGGGCATCTAATGGTTGCCAATTGTAATGCCGCCCTGAGAAGGACGGGATATAAATGTCTGAAATAATAAATAAATATATCAGAACTAGCAAACAAAATGAAGTACATAGATTCACTATCTGAAGTAGTAATAAGATGAATTCAAGGGATTAGTTATCACAAACTGGGGATGCTTGAACAATTTGCCATCCAAGCTATGGAAACTAATAAAATCGAAACAAACATGTTGCAAAGAGCAAGAGTGGTCAAATTTGCACTCAGTCACAGCTCTACACTTCGGCTACTCATTAGCCCACTATATGAAGAGTTACCTGGGAAACAGAGAAGGAGATAATAATAGGGATCCTCATTTAAGGGCTGGCGGTCCTGCTTTTGTAAGAGCAGGCTATTAATTTGACAAGATACACCCGGATCATTCAGAAAAGGCGTAGAATCACATTTTTGTTCACTTTATATCACACGGGGCTCTTAATGAAAGCAGCTCATTCTAATGTTTATTTCCAAGAACAAGACGAAACACCTGTTTAGGTTTCTACAAGGCAATGTGCCCAAGCATTTTACGTTTGGTGGACAATTCACATTTCTCAAGCAGGGGACATAAATGCTAACATCTCCACTGGTTGCCAATTAGTTTCTGGGCAAAGTCCAAAGCGTCAGTTACTACCTGTAAAGCCCTACATGGTTTGGGTCCAGGTTACTTGAAGGATCGCCTTCTTTCATACAACCCATCCCATACACTCAGTCCTCTGGGGAACATTTACTTCAATCAGCCACAACTCGTCTAGCAACTGTCACCCAGAGGACCTTTTCATCGAATGCTCCTAAACTGTGGAATGACCTGCTGGAAGACATTTGACAGCTTTCTGAATTTCAAGCAGAATGAAAGACCATCATTTTTTGGTAGGCCCAACTAGACCATTTTGAATTATGGAGTTTAAAATGGCATTTTACTGGAATGAATGATTTTAATGTGTTTTAATCCTATATCAATGTCTTTTAATATACAGTGATAGCTTGACTTAAGATTTTAATTTGTTACATGACCAGACTCTTAACTCAAAATGCTCTTATCTCAAAGCAAAATTTCCCATTGAAATAATGTATAAATGCACATTCACATGAAAGAATAAATAAGAAAGATCAACTTTAAAATGGTAGAAGCACAAAGTTGTGGCAAGGAAGCACAAAGTGAAAAGGCAGAAGCATCATTTTCTTCATACTGTACTCATTCCAGCCTCCTTCCCTCTCTTGCTATCTCCCTTTCTCTCTTAATGAAGCCAAACATACCAGGAATAGAAACTACACAAAATCAAATAACCCAAAGTTCCTCAAAGTGGACAGGAGCAAAACAGACAGCAATCTCCCAAACTGGACAAGAGCACGAGGCACAGAGGCTCGTCCTTTGAAGCCCTAAAGCCTTGCACTCTTGCACTAGCACTTCCTCTGGTGCTAGCTCTTAACTCAAAATGTCGCTTTTATGCCATTTGAAACTCGAGCTAAGAGACGGCTTAACTCAAAATGTTCTTAAATTGGGACACTCTTAAGTAGAGGTTCCACAGTACTTGTTTTAATGGTGTTGCATTTTAGCCATATATTTTAACTGCTTACCCTGAGAAGAGGCATGTAAGAAATAACATTTATTATTAAGCTAGTATTTCTTTAGTTATCTGATGAGCGAAACCAGCAGGGTTTTTTCTCAGTTGGCAAACGACTAGCAATATATTTGTGCCTACTTACTACAACTATTTCTTTCTTATCTTAAAATTATCCAATAACTTAGGAATAGCAAAAGTCCTAGTAGCCATATCTTCCAACTGTCTCAATTAAGCAGGTATAGTCCAGATTAATCTTCTGTTGTCCCACTTTTTCAGCTGTTTTTTAAAATGTCCCAGTTTCTGTATCCTTCTCTTACTTTCCCCTTTTTTATCAGCTCCCTTCAATTGCTGCAACCAAGTTCAAAGTGCAGAAGTAGTTTGCACTCAATTAAATCGGTGAGGGGAGTGGAAAGGCTTGGGCAAATGTAAACTACTGTAGCCTCACTTAGCTTATATGTTCTTCTCATTGATAACTTTTTCTTATTTTGATCACATTTGATGTTGTTCAGAGCACAACATGAATGTCTGAATCTGTTTAATGCGATTGATGCAATGCCCCTGAAATGCATGCCATTCTTTCCAGCGCAAGTGATAACATGCAGCGATCATCCTTCATGCAAATGAGAACCAAGAAATCCAATAGACTTTAATTTGTAAAATTTTATTTTAAAGTTTCAGTGATCTTTCATAGATGTCTTTAGAAGCTCTGACCATTTTGCAGGCAATCATTCAATTCCTTCCAACTGCCAGCAGAGGTCAGACAAGGTGGTATCTTCAAGAACCAGCATTCAACGATAAACCCATCTTCTAGACTCATGAGCCCCAAGGAAGCAAATTAGAAAAGCGTTTTAGGGGAAAAAAAGAATGCTCTTTCTGTTTTACCAACCTAAAAGCTGGTTCTTCTTAAAGCCTGTCATAATATTTAAAGACATATCAGAGCAGTGAAAAGCAAATCATTTAACAAAATAGTTGTTACCTGAATATTGCTCTGCATAAAGGGATAGTGATTTCTAACTGCACCTGTTTTTGCACCATCTTTCTCACAAGGGGAATGACATGAATTGGCAAGCATCTTTCATAGCAAATTTGGGCATAGGTTGTATATCACAACCCTAAGCATGTCTACTCAGAAGTCAATTTAAAGGAATTTATTTCAAGGCTGGTCAATGTTGACACCTTCCAGGAAATGTTTCAGGAGTGGTTGGGAAATTCTGGTAGTGATAGTAAAGAAAACTCTTTCTCAATCTGTGCACAGTACAGTACAATCCCGATATCCTCAGGGGATACGTTTCCAGATTTCATGTGAATATACAAAACCACTGATAATAGTGAATGTTATTAAAATGAAGGACTTCTGGCCAAAGACGTCACACTGGAGGACCTAGTAAATGCCCAAGAGGACATATTTTGTTGGACAAAGATAAATAAAACTACAAATACCAGCCTCATGGGTTATACTGTATCTATAGTGTTTACTCAAAAAGCATCACTCTGCCATAATTTAAAGAAAATATATTTAGCCATGAGCTAAAGATGTTCAAACAAGAAGTCCCTCCTTACCTGACAAACACAAGGTCATTCCTGTTACCACTTCCTCCCACACACACATTTACACATGCCACATCAGAACTTCTGCAGAATTAGGTCATGTGCAAAAGAGAAATGTTTGGCCAGGGCTAACACTTTCCAAGGAAATAACCAGAGAGCAGCAAGGATGATTGGCACTTTCCTCGTAGAAATAGAGGCAGGTGTCAAGCCATGGTGACAAGTGCAATTTGACATTTACCTTTGTCTCGACTGAAGAACAATATCAAGTTTGACATTGCAGAGCAGTTTCCAGCTGAAAAAGGTGCTATCTGGCAAGAACAAAACAAAGTGAAATGTTATAAAAACTGGGCATGAGACAAATGGTTAAGAACTTCTTAAAACTCAAGAGTGAATCATCCTTGACTTGAAACATCATCTGCCTCCAACATTCTGAAAGCAGTTCTTTAAAAAGTAACTGGGATTAAAGCCAGCAGGTTTTGGCAAAGTAGAATGCAGAAGACATGCAGGAAAAGATCCCAGATAAGGAGATGAAATAAAGACATCTATATGCCCAAAGAACTTTCGGTTTGAAAAAGAGTGGCATCTGTAAGTAAGTAAGTAAAAATTTATTTGTATACCGCCCTCTCTCCCAAAAGGGACTCAGGGCGGTTTCCAATATAAAATCAGCATAAAACATTGTACAATAAAACACTGAAAACACTATAAAACGCTATAAGAATTAAAAACAAAAACAAAACATAACAATTGACTAAAACAATCACATAAGCAGAGGGAATATAATCACTCAAATAACATGAATCTGCAAAGAAAGAGGAAAAAAGACCACTGGGATGGAGGAGAGGATGGCCTGGAGGGACCACTAGAACTAAAATACAATGTTATATTCTAAGATGATTTCGGGCAGAGGAATATAGTGCAATGTTTCAAGTCAAAGAGATGGCCTGTGCAACTACTATAGCTATGGGCTCGGTTATCCAAAGGCGCAGCGGAAGAGCCAGGTTTTAAGCAGCCTTTTGAAGGAAGCCAGGGTGAGTGCTTGCCGGATCTCCTCCGAAAGGGAATTCCAGATCCGGGGAGCAACAATAGAAAAGGCCCGCTCCCTCGTCCCCGCCAACTGAGCCTGGGATGGTGGCGGGAGCGAAAGAAATGCCCTACCGGATGAACGAAGAGGACGAGTGGGTTCACAGCGGGAGATGCGGTCAAAAAGGTAGGCGGGCCCCAAACCATTTAGGGTTTTATAGGTAAGAACCTATAAAAAATCTGTAGTCCAGAAAGGGCTGTTTTGCCTCTATAGAAGCATCAAACGACCTTATCTCTCTTGGAAAACAAGAAGACGAGTTTCTGCATGGATCCTAGTGCAGGCAATGAGATGCTTCTCAGCCCTTCTTCCACCATATTGTCATTATATATGTCAATTTTATACTCCCAGCATGCCCATTTTTAGTAGTGCTGAATGCTTAATTCATCACACTAATCTGGATCTAATCAGAAAGAAAAGTAGGGCATGAGCAGCTACTGAAAAGGCAGGCTATAGCAATGAACTTTTGTTGTTGCTGTTGTTGTGTGCATTCAAGATGTTTCTTATTTATGGTAACCCTAATGTGAACTTTGGTTTTCTTGGAAATATTTGTTTGGAGGGAAATTTTGTCGTTGTCTTCTCTTAGGATGAAACACTGTAACTTGCCTGGAGCCACCCTTTGAGTTTCCATGACTGAGCAGGGATTTCAATTCTGGTCATATCCCAATACTCAAACCAGTGACTTCTATACTTTGGTCCTCCTAGTGTTTTGGACTTCAGTTTCTAGAAATCCTAGCTCACTTGGCAAATAATCAATAAGTCTGGGAGCTGAAGTCTAAAACATTTGTAGTGACAAAGTTTGGGGACCATAGCAATACAACATGCTTAGGGTCAAAATAGTGTGCTTTAAAAAAATTGCCTCACTAGCCAGCTGTGGCGCAGCTGGCTAGTAACCAGCTGCAATAAATCACTACTGAACGAGAGGTCATGAGTTCGAAGCCCCGGTTGGGGTAAGCCCCCGACCATTAAATAGCCCGGCTTTCTGTTGACCTATGCAGCCCCGAAAGACAGTTGCGTCTGTCAAGTAGGGAAATTTAGGTATGCTTTATGTGGGAGGCTAATTTAACTAATTTACAACATCATAAAAAAAACTGCCAGCAAAACACGAGGAAAGGAATGAGGAAGGACAGCCACTAGTGGACAGTGAAGCAACAGCTCCCCCTGGGGCCAGAATCGTGAAGCTGGAAAAAAATGTTAAGTGCCTCTGTGTCTGACTATATATGTAGTTTGTCTGCTGGCATTGAATGTTTGCCATATATGTGTTCATTGTAATCCACCCTGAGTTCCCTTCGGGGTGAGAAGGGCGGAATATAAATACTGTAAATAAATAAATAAATAAATAAATAAAGATTTTAACATAATCTGAATATTGGCGTAATTTTATGTCGTCAACTGTCAATTGTGCAAGATTTTGGAAATCTTTGGTCATCCTTGTCATAAGTACTGTTTGAACTTCCTTCCTTCCATGGCTTGGTATTTTCCCAATCTTTCATTTCTCTCAGCCAGACCCTTAGTTGATTTCTCTTGTTGACTAAAAGAGACTATTTATTAATCAAACCTTCTATTAATATTTATTAATCAGGCCTTCGAGGTGCTTTCTTAGATGTTTTGCTTATAACAGCCATCACCTCAACTCAATGTGGCTAAAAGTAAGGAATGGAAATTTTATTCAAAAGCATCTACAGAGTTAAAAGTTCCACTTCACTGCCATATTGGATTAAGTGCATAGGTAACAGGAATAAAATGAGAGTCTAGGACCTGTGACAGCTGTCCTATGGGATGGTACCAGATACTGGGCCTCTCCCATTTTGTGGTCCCAGATACAAAGAGACTCTTCCCACCTAGACCAGTAATTCATCTTTTTCAAAATAGGCCTAAACATTTTGGAAGAGGAATCATTGATGCCTAAAAGGATGGCAACTTATGCATCAAACCCTGTGAGCATAAAATATCAAAGTTGTAAATGCAAAATTCTATGTAGATGCATATTGGGGCAGGCGGGGGCAGGGGATAGCTATAGTTTGAAGAGAAATACACCACAACATAGTATTGGAAGGAAATGAATGTTGTGTTTTCCTCAGTCTGCTGCTTCTTTGCTCACTGTTCATGGAAAAAATTAAGGCCACCACTCTCATTTGTTGTTGTTATTGTTGTTTTATAGTTCTCTTTAACCTGCACTTGAAACTGGACAACATTCCTCCCTCGAGCAGGAGATTATCCTCCATAAAGCAGGACATATAGCCATCTGAGGACACCTAATAGATAGATAGAAAGATAGAAAGCTATAACTAGCCATTATCAAAATGACACTAGCAATAAAAGTACTCGTATCCTCCCTCCCATCGCCAGAAAAAAATGAAAATGGCAACAGAGCTCTCTGCTGCAAGTATGAAGGGCAGGGAGTAGCTGATTTATTCTGGCATAGATAGATAGATAATAGATAATAAATAGATAATAGATAATGTGGGAGAACATAAAATCAGGGGTATCTCCTCAACAGACTCTGGCAAACTTACCAATCGCTAGACTTTTTTCAGTTGACCAGAATACTTCATAATAGTGCTAGATCAAGGGTATTGTCAGAAAGAAATAAAGTGTGTCTGTTATAAGAGTGCCCATGAATAAATAAATACATTGTCTGGACAAGAGTGCTGGGCAGAAACAAGCAGGGAGAAGGTAGCAGCCCTGGTAGTTGTAATGCAAATTCCAACTGCACTTCAACACAAATAGTGTGTCTGTATGCTCTGTTCTTTATGAGTTGTGTGGCTTGATGACTCTCAGCACTTTATTCCTATCTGGACAAAAAGAGAAAGGGGAGGGAGAAACCTGGGACTTCAAGGTCTACTTTCTCACATATTTATTGTACTGGTTCAGAGAGAGGTGAGAGTTCACATGATGAAATGCTTCCCCAAAGTAAATGATTGTTGTATGGAGGGGGGCGGTCACATTTCAGGGAGAAAAGTAGGCTACAGCAATTGTCCTTGATGATAAGTTTTCTGTGTGAAGAAAGCTATTTTTAAAGAGCAGCATTCATTCTCACAACCCATCACCTGCCTGAGACAATCAGGATACAGCTTTATCATAACAGTGAAAATTGTTTGATCTTAGACATTATTTACACTACTGTCACAAAAGGGAGAATCCTGAACCGCTCAGGGAAAATGCCACCACGTCAGATGCTTGAAGATGAACAATTGCTCATACCCACTTTCCAGGAACCTCCGGTGGCCTAGGGGATAAAAGCCTCGTGACTTGAAGGTTGGATTACTGACCTGAAAGCTGCCAGGTTCGAATCCCACCCGGGGAGTGTGGATGAGCTCCCTCTATCAGCTCCAGCTCCATGCGGGGACATGAGAGAAGCCTCCCACAAGGATGGTAAAACATCAAAACATCCAGGCGTCCCCTGGGCAACGTCCTTGCAGACGGCCAATTCTCTCACTCCAGAAGCAACTCCGGTTGCTCCTGACATGGAAAAAAAAACCCACTATCCAAAAGCCCAGAAAATAAAACTAGACCCTCTACTTTCAAAGATGTTAGAGGTGCAGGATTCCTTGTGGAAGTAGAGAAACTGTGAGCGAATTTCTCTTTAGGAATCTCTAAGTCCTCAAATGAGATGCTGAAAGTTGACCATGCAATTGCATTTGAGGACCTACAAATGCTTTAGAGTGCTGTGTTTGTAAAATAAATGCTTTCCAGGCTAGTTCCCACCAGGACAGCAGTGGTAAGTCCAAGGCAAAGACAATGTTGCCTTGCTATAATTGCGATTTGCTTGCCTCGTGTGATAAACTCCTTTAATCTTTAATCAGGACTCTACACTTTTTGCTAACAGTTTAGTCAGACTATATCAAAACATTGGTTTAAAAAACCCACATGTTTTGGTAAGTTTTCATGAGTACCCATCTCCTCCACCACCATCACCATTTAGGGTTTCTTAAAGATATTTTGTGTTTCTGCAAATTTTGATATTCCCCTAAACCTTACTTTTGTGTGAGAGTATTACTATTTGGTTACATAAATAACATAGCTCACATCTTTTTAGCTGTTTAGGGGACTGAAATATATGAAGCAGCCAAAAGCCTGTAAACAAGCAAATAAACTTGTCAAAATGTTGTCATTCATTTTGTGAGATTATGCAAAACTTTTGTATTGAAGTGATGCCTAAAGTACAGTAGAGTCTCACTAATCCAAGCCTCGCTTATCCAAGCCTCTGGATTATCCAAGCCATTTTTGTATTCAATGTTTCCAATATACCATGATATTTTGGTGCTAAATTCGTAAATACAGTAATTACAACATAACATTACTGCGTATTGAACTACTTTTTCTGTCAAATTTGTTGTATAACATGAAGTTTTGGTGCTTAATTTGTAAAATCATAACCTAATTTGATGTTTAATAGGCTTTTCCTTGATCAGTCCTTATAATCCAAGATATTCGCTTATCCAAGCTTCTGCCGGCCCGTTTAGCTTGGATTAGTGAGACTCTACTGTAGCTGTAACCATTTCCTGTTGATATCCATTGGTTATTTGAATACTTCTCCCTGTAGTATGACTATGGATTTCCTCCCCCTCATCTTCATGGTGAGCAATCAATAATCGCAGGCTCTGCTGAGAAATTAAAACATGGCATGAATAAATCATTACAGGCATTGCAAAAGCAGCATTGGATGCCAATTGCTTGGAAGAAAGAGGAAGAGATAGCAACGATTAACTGTAAGTAAGCACAGCACAACTGAATGAAGAGGGGTATCCCATTGGCAAAGCCCCATTTATTCCTTAAGGATTAAAAAAGTTGAGATGAAAATTGAGGTGTATGGGAAGTTCTGTAAAAAATAAATAAAGGTATCACTTCATTTCTCTGAAGGCCACTTGCCTTCTTATCCTTTCTTTTGATGGCTCCGAGGTTGCAAAGCTCTTACGATTACTGTTCTTGTTTTTGTTGTGTGCTTTCAAGTTATTTCTGATTTGTGGCAACCATAAGGTAAACCTATTATGGGATTTTCTTGGCAAGATCTCTCCAAAGGGATCATTGCCTTCTTCTGAGACTGAGGACCCATCCAAACGGGTCCATATACTGGAACCTGTCTCAATTTTTACCGGAGGTGTCCAAATGACGCCTCTGATAAAAATGCATTAATTGAGAACAAACCAAGGTTTCCCTGGTTTGTTCCAAATCAACATATGTCATGTTTTTTGTAATTACTTTGGTTTTTTCTTTATTCACTTTGAAACTATAGACATTTCCATATTATTCTAAAACTTGATTCAAAATATCAATATTTTCTGTTGGTTTTTTCATCACTAACATAATATCATCAGCAAAAACACATACTTTAAATGCAATTTTTTAAAAAAATTAGGCCCCTTTTCCTTTTATCTTCTCTTATCTGGCTTAATAATATTTCTAGAACTTTTTTCATGTCAGGAGTGACTTGAGAAACAGTGTGAGAGAATTGGCCATCTGCAAGGATGCTGCCCAGGGGATGCCCAGATGTGTTGAAGTTTTTACCATCCTTGTGGGAGGCTTCTCTCATGTCCCCACATGGAGCTCAAGCTGATAGAGGGAGCTCATCCACACTCTCCCCAGGTTGGATTCAACCCAGCAGTCTCCAGGTCAGCAACCCAACCTTCAAGTCACCAGTCATGCGCCACCGGGTGATATAGGGTGGTTCAAATATTGATAGTTAACTGAGAAATACAGGAATGGCTTAAAAGAACACATTTTTGAAAATGGACGAGCTTGGAAATTGGAAGAAACACCGGAAGTGGAAGAATGGATTATGAAAGTGGCAGAGATGGCTGATTTGGACATTCTGACAGGATACCTTCAGTCAAAGGACCCTTCATAGTTTGGGAAACACTGGGGGAAAGGTTTCTAGAAGGAAAGACGATTTCAATGTGGGGATTTCACATTTAAAATGGAAAGCTTGACCACTATAAAATCTAAATTTCCAACATTTTGTTTAATTTCCTCCTGAAGAAAGACATGAAGAACCCTTTGGAACTATCTGATGTTATTTTTTTTCCATAGTACATGTATTATGGCAGAATTTTTACATGAAAATGTTAAGCTTGTGTTCTGAAAAGATATTATGTATAGTTGTCAAAAAAAACTATTTTGAATGTTGAATTTAATACTAATCGACATTGTTCTCTAAAAAGCTGACAAAAGTCATTAATGGATTTATAGAAGAATAAAATCTGGGGAGTGGTGATTTCAATGCAGCAATGAATTCAAAGTTAAATCGAGTGGAAAATATGCATCTATTAGAATGCAGATATTGCCTAAGAAATTGATCAATGATTTAAAACCAGATGTGTTGAAAAACCTATCACCATAATGAAAGAGACAGCAATTCCTCCTCATACCTTCATAGCCTTTGATTTATTTCTACTGAGTTTAGCTGATGGAAGTATAGGGGGGGAAAGACACAGTTTTTTCCAAAATGCAGTAACAACTGCTCACATTATTTATGCAAAAAATTTGAAATCAGGAAAAATAATTCAATAGGTGATAGTTATTAAAATTGATTTAATTGAAAGAGATAGATAAAGTCACTTGTATATTGAAAGACAAATCTATACAGAACTTCCAGAACAATTGGACACCATTTTAATTGTATTTGGAAAAAAGGATTAGGTCTTAACAGGTTTTGACAATTAAAATAAACCGCTTTTTATATTTCTACTTGAGTTTACAATATAAATGGAAAATGTCAGATAAAACAAAGTCTATTGTTAAGTATGGTTTCTAATCTTTATTTAATTGTCCTGGAGTGGCAACATGGAGTCAATTAAATAGCATGTATAAAAGGATAAGGTGCAGTCATAAGAATAATAAATGTATGCGTTATATAAGTGTATATCATTGTTAACACCAATATTCAAAAATATGACTAAGTGATGTCTTTTTATGTGTATATGCACTAGATGAAATCAATTGCAAATAATATGATCAAAAGCTTAAATAAAAATCTTTTTTTAAAAAAAAAACCTCCAAAGGAGTTACCCAGTGGATTGCCATGGCCAAGTTGGAATTCAAACTCTGGTCTGCAGAGTAGCATTGCAACACTCTAATCGCATTCTTCTTATTGATGATTTAATTCCATTTTAATGTGGACTTTTTCTACTTTTTGACAGTATCCTATTTGTTTTTATTTGTGAGCTGCTTTGATTCCCAGTTCTGAGGAAAAGCTAAGATATAAATAAGTAGGTTAATAACCACGCAAACTGTGTGGATTCAGGTTTTTCTACTACTTATCACATGGCAAGTGTTTATGTAGAGAAGGGGTCTCAATAGTTGATCTGTGTAACTGGCTGTTAGTTAATACAGAGGGGCCTTTTACATGATAACTGTATAACATAATCCCACTGTGACTGTCATAGCAGCATCCTCTATGATCCTAGACTTTGTTGTATGGTGCGGAACTCAAGATGCCTGATTTAAATATCCCCTCCTAAACACCAAGATTTCTGTAACACTTAAAGTGGAATCATAGTCATATAACTGTGTCACATGAGATGTAGAAGAATTGGCTTGGGAAGGGTTACCTTTGGAAAGGATTATGTAAGATGAATGACCTTTCTAATGCTGTGCTTGTGTGTGATGGCCAAAAGACGAAAGGCATGCTGTTTTAAACCTAAGCGATGACTGGAGTTTGCTGACCTCTACACTCTGACAATATCTCTGCAGATGGTACTTTTGCAAACAAAGAGATCTTTACTAAAGCATCAGAAGTATTTGGTAGATTTACTCCAAAAGAACACTAGGAATTGTGCCACATTCCAACTACAACTCCCAGTATGAATTGTGCCAACCTCTAATGGTGAGGATTTTTGGGAGGTACAGCTTAACAATGGGAACCCTTTCACACTACACAGTGGCCATGGATTCAGCCTATGTAATCCTGGGATTTGTAGTTTATGGAGGGGCATTTAGAATTCACAGAACTATCCTAGTACTTTGCCAAACTTTAAACCCCAGAATTCCATAAATTGTTGAAGTCAAAGTGGAATTATACCATAATAATTGTATAGTATGATAGGATAATAATAATAATAATAATAATAATAATAATAATAATAATAATAATAATAATAGCTATTTATATTCCGCCCTATCTCCCCAAGGGGACTTGGGGTGAATCACAGTACACATACACGGCAAACATTCAATGCCGTTTGGACAGACAGGACAGACAGAAAGGAGGTATGTCATGTCGACATCCAGCTTTGGTGCCTTAGAGGTTGTACTCGAATCCAGCCATCAGGACTTCCTCCTTCCTTTTGGTCACCAGCATTTCTGGTCTTTTCTTTATGGTGTCGTAAAATACCTCCCCTGCTTTTTAGCAGTACCTAATTTCTCTACTTATAGCTCTGCGCTGTTTTCGAACTGTTTAGGTAAACAGTGAGCTGGACTGACAATCAGGTGCTCGCCCTGACCTGGGCTTCGAACTGGCAACCTTTTGGTTGGTAGATCTTATTGCTGCTGGTGATTTACCAGCTGTGTTAAATCCCGGCCCCAAGGAGGCTGCATAACCCCCACCCTGCTGCACTTGGGATGAACTTCACCCTTCTTGACAAATGGGAATCAAGCTATACTACAATTTCCAAGAACCTGCAAAATCTATGGGTTTCATAAAGACATCAAATATACCTGCAGCGAACTGCGATTAAATTATTTCTACACAGAACAGCAATGGTTCTTATTAGCAGATCAATAGCAATCACCATCAAGTTTGCTAGCTGAGCAAATTCAGTAAAAATAAGGGACCTTAAGGATGCAATTGACCAATGGCCAAAGTCATTAGTAATCACAGTAGGACATTTCTCGCATTGCCACCCCATGTGTTCACATTATTTGGGAAGCCATGCAGGTGTAATTAATGCTGCGATATCTGGCTGCAGCAAAGCTTAATCTGAGAAAGAGAAGCGGCATGGCGATCCAACACTCCCCCCATCTGGATCAGAGTTGAGCTCCCTTGTTAAAGACAGCACAAGAAAATGTGCAAAGTGTATAAGAAAGAGAAATCTGCTTGTGAAAGATGCGGGCTAGAAGAAGGGGAGGAGAGATGTTCCCTGCTGCAAAACATGGGGGAGGAAAACACAGGCCACGCCACATTTATAAATAGCTGTCACTGAAAGGATTGTAGCAGCCTCATCTCTGCATTCAAGAACGCAGAGCTGCCGCATTAATTATCAAGTAATTTAGAAACTGCTCAAATAAGAAGTGGAGCAAAAACACACCAAGGATAAAAATAACAAGGCTAACATATGAAGCAATGCAAAGCTGCTGATTAAAACCTACCACCTGCCACCTAGAGTGGCACCTGGTATTGAGAGCTACTAGAATAGAAGCCTCGTGCTCTGCATAATGAATGTCAGCGCAACATGTTTGCTCCCACCTCCTGCCGGCATTATGCAAGGCTTGAGACAAGCATGAACAGAAGTGGCTGCAGCATGAGATTGACATCATTATTATTAGCATCATCATCATCATCCAGAATCCTGTGTGGTTTTTATGTATATGTAAGCACTGTAATTTAACTGCTACATGTTGAATCTTAGTGCAACTTCCCCTTCCAATTACTGGTCAGCAGCTGCCATGATCAACAGGAGTCTGTTCCACTGTCCTTTGGGAAACAGATGACTGCCTCTTCCCATCCCTGCATGTGCATTATCCCCATTGCAACAGGCAGAAATGGGGGCTCTGTTGCAATTTCCTCTCATGACAGAGATTTCCCATGTGATAGAAGGTGGCCACAACAGTCAGCTGCTTTCCAGGTACCAGGGGAACAGGCCCCTGTTGATTGCAGAACCTGCTCCCTGGTATGTAAAGACTGGAGAAGCCCCTAAACTAGAGATAACATAGGGATAAGGAATACATAACAGTCAGAGATGTGGAACACCATGTTGCACATTTATAGCTGTGATATAAGATTCTAGCCACTCTTATTAGGATGAAACTTTCATTTAAAATGTTTTAGGAAAAAATATTTTGCTACAATTAAAAATGCAACCAATCCTAGAAAATATTTTACAGGCCCCTGTTTCCATAAAATGAAATTTATCATTGGACTCAAAATAGAGGCTGGCACTCTGCAGGTATCGATCACAGAGGACAGAGGCAATTCCACAATGGGCTGTACATTGAAAGAGGACTTGAAATGCTAGGTTGCAGTTAAACACCAAGAAAACCAAGATTATGGCAACCAGACTGAATCACAACTGGCAAATAGAGGGAGAAATGTGGAGACAGTGACAGACTTTATATTTCTAGGTGCGAAGATCACTGCAGATGCAGACTGCATCCAGGAAATCAGAAGACGTTTACTTCTTGGGAGGAGAGCAATGGCCAATCTCGATAAAATAGTGAAGAGTAGAGACATCACACTGGCAACGAAGGTCCGCATAGTTAAAGCAATGGTATTCCCCGTAGTAACCTATGGATGTGAGAGCTGGACCATAAGGACGGCTGAGCGAAGGAAGATAGATGCTTTTGAACTGTGGTGTTGGAGGAAAATTCTGAGAGTGCCTTGGACCACAAGAAGATCCTACCAGCCCATACCTCAGAAAATAATGCCCTGCTGCTCACTGGATATTAGAGGCAAAGATGAAGTACTTTGGCCACACCATGAGAAGACAGGAAAGCCTGAAAAAGATCATGATGCTGGGGAAAATTGAAGGAAAAAGGAAGAGAGGCAGACCAAGGGCAAGATGGATGGATGGTATTCTAGAAGTGACTGGCTTGACCTTGAAGGAACTGGGGGTGATGACGACAGACAGGAAGCTCTGGCGTGTGCTGGTCCATGAGGTCACAAAGAGTCGGAAGCGACTGAATGAATAAACAACAAACTGACTCTGATCTTTTTGGCTATTAAGTCCAGTACTATTTGTTCTGGCTGGAAGTGATTTTCTAAGGTCTTTCAGCAGTAGCTACCAAACCCTGTCAGAGATGGGACATTGAGATTTTTTATTTCATTTTATTTTGTTTGCAAACAAAGCTCATGCAGTCTGTAGGATGCTTTCATTTCATACTATCATACATGTGTTGAATGTGTCACATTTCTATTGTCCCAGAGACAACAGCATTTGGTGTCATTGGTGGCAGTGAATCCATTGTGAGTTTTAGTTTCAATTTCAAATTTTCAATATGCTGAAGCTATGGGGATATTCAAACTTCTTTAAAGTTCAGACTAAAGCTCCAAATGGGCTTACCAACCCCAAGACATGAAAACCTGTAGCCATCCCTGCCCAGTTAGTACAGTGATGCAAAAGTCATGGGAGGCCAAGCCCTTTCTGTGCCTTACTTCACATGGGAGATTGTCCTTTCACTAGACCTAAAACAGAAGCTTCATTTGGAGGGTTGGGGAAAAGCAAGTTTCTGCACAATATAAAGATACTATCAGTCAAATTACAGGAGAGCCCTTTATTTTAAAAACCTGAGATGCCTCATCACAGCACATCCAGTACATGACTCCACTAAAATGCAATTTCCTACTGTCTGTTCACCTGTGACCTCATTGCATGGCCACCAAAAGTGTCCCACATCACTCTGCTGCACCATGGGGCATAGGGAAGCCAATGCCCCACACCCTGCATCGCCAGGCTCCTCTGGCAGCTGATCCCATGGGGGAAGCGTGGTGTACGTGGCAGTGGCGGCGACACGCCGGTTCTGCCCTCTTTCACCCATGGAGCCAGCATGACGTTGTCTGACGGGAGCCGGCCGGCTCCATGGGTGACCGGGGCTAGATTGGCATATGCCGCTTATTTTAGCCCCGTATGATGAGGTTGTTAGAAGCATAGAATAACAACCTGAATAAGCAAATACATTATTATTCATTATCAGATGAATAATTACCAGGCAGCTCAGGTGGATTTCAAGAGAATTTAGAAACATAGGAGGCTGCCTTATCAGTAAATCAGCAGCACGGGTCCAATTTTATTATTATTAGACAACCAAATACAGGTTATATACAAGACAAAAATCAAGAATAATCAAACATTACAGTAAATTAAAAAAACTAAAAGATTTAAAAATTATTCAAGACTGTATCCAATTATACATTAGCTATCCAATGATACACAGACAAGTCATAAATCTATGAAAGAATTATTACACAAATATTATGCCAGGCTGAATACAGAAGCAATTAGAGTATCTAGATTCTACCTGAGGTATTTAAATGGGGGCTTGTTTAGACTGACTTTAAATAATTGTACTCATAGGTGCTCTTATCCTGGGCTTTAAACTGTTTTTTAAAAACCTTTTACCCTTAGTAAAAGGCAAGGTTTTAGCCAGCCCTCCATGTGGCATCACTTTGCTGTCATTGGAGGGCAAAGTTAATGCTGTGTGGGACTTGTTTGTAGTAGGTTAGCATTCCTTCCAGGGAGTGGCTCTTTACTGGACTGGTGTGTGTGTGTGTGTGTGTGTGTGTGTGTGTGTGTGTGTGTGTTCATTTGGATACATGCATATCAATATATTCATATTAGTTCATCTCCACTAACAGCAACAAGCCCTGAGCTCACCCTATTCTTCGTCCTTAAGGCATTTACCACTTTCCATTTTCAGATTATGAAGTCTAATTCTAGATTCTCAGAGGACTACATGTCTGCCCTTTTGGAAACTAGTACAACTGGTCCAGCCATGACATCAGTACTTATCTACCTAGCTCTGTATAAGCTGGACTGCATTGTTTACTCTGACTGGCAGGAGCCTTTAAAAGACCTTGGTGGAAGTCTTCTCCATTAAGTACAATCTGAATCTCGTATTAGAAATTTCAGAGACTGAAATTGGGAACTTTTGTATACAGAACATGAGCTTTAGTACTAGCCTATAATCCTTCACAGAGACAACCAAGACGCCAAAATCCGAGACCTCAGAGGAATCTCACTTTTAATGATATCAGTTTATGAATGAAGGAAGAATGATACAAACTTGTATAAGCTACATTTCAACCATCATGTTAAGAGGGAAACAAATGCTATTATTATGTTTTTCTCCAATTCATTTTCAATGGAGAAAAACATAATAATTCCATCAGATCAGTGTTAGAAGCACTAATTGACATCATCAATGAAAAGATATATTTGTTTCCCTCTTAACTTGATGGATGAAAAATGAGTTATATAAATTTGCACAATTCTTCCTTCTTTCCTAAACTGGAGTCAATTACCGATATTACTCTTTATTTGTTTCACTGTATAATCCATAGTATGCCCTATATCATGGGATCTTATGTAGGTGTACAAATAATAGCAGTTTTAAGTAGATAAAAAAAAATTTTAAAAAAATTTGAAAGGACAGCAAGCTTTTGAACAGCAAGCCTCCTGAGGATCCCAAAGTCTGTGGATGAAGTCCCATTATGTATAATGGCATAATAAAATGATATCCCTTATATAAAATGGCAAAAATCAAGGTTTTCTTTTGGCTTTTTAAAAAATATTTTCAAGCCCTAGAATCCAAGGATGCAGAATTCATGGACATGGATGGCTGAAAGCATTTCAAACAAACTGACAAGTTAAAATAGTTGAAAAGAATGCACCACCACAACACTTTGCACAATATCATTTAGGCCTCAAAGAAAACATGTTTTAATTTAGTTCCAGAATGAAGATTTCAACAGAGCCAATTGAGCCCCCAAGGAAAGATCATGATACAAGCTGGGTGCCAGTGTTGAGAGTGTTTTAATGTGAAAAATGAGTAAGTCTTAGCCTAATCAAAGGATGTGGGGTTAGGAACCAGTAAGGTGTTTTGACTTACAGATATAAATTCTTGCCATGAAAATTACCAAGATGGCCTCACACTGAAGGAGGATACACTGTGACTTTTCTTTAAGTATTACACTTGTCTTCACTTTAGAAGGGATTAGAGAAGTCATGAGGGATAAGTCTCATGGACTATTAGCCATGACAATTAAATGTGGCAAATGGATTAAAGGCAGAAAACAAGGGGAATATAAAAGAAGGTTTTCAAAACTATAAATAGGACAGAAAAAGACATTTCTCTCTCCTATACAATGCTAAAACTAGGTGTTAGACTGTGAACAAAGAAAGTGTTCTGAGACAAAGAGGGTATTTCTTCATAATTATGTTTTAGAAGGTATTACAGCACGTCATAGAAATCCCACAAAGAATTCCTGGAGGCAGACCTATTAATGGCTTTGAACGATCATAAACTGAAGTTCTTTGTTCAAAAACTGTGGGCCTTTATTCTACTCAGGACCCGTCCATACAGTACCTTTATCCCAGGAGCTTCCGCAGCAAACAGGAGGGTGGCCAGACGTCATTCCCTGTAAACCCAAATGGAACGGCTACAAAAGTAAAAAAACGCGAGATTTCCAGGTGCGGGAATATCGCAGTTTTTAGTTGAATATCTGGATATTCACATGTCTGTATGTCCCTGCAATTGGAAATCATGGGATTTTTTTTTAATCTGGGTTTGTTCCTGGGTTTAGATGCTTATTCCTGATTAGTTGGTTCTGAAAAGAAAAGTTGCACTTGAGTAGAAGGCAAAATTTTTGTCCTGGGAAGAGGAACTTCATCCTTCACCTGTTTAATGAAGTTTGTGGCAGTTCCTGGGGTGCAATAAGTACTTTCACATTAAGTAGTACACAATGACACAGGAAAAGACATTTTCAAACCAGAAACAGAATGCCATCATTACTGTAATTACTCAGACCTTGTTGTATGGCCATCTGTGCAGACAGGTTTCATGGTGTACGTGTGCCAGGGAACAACAGGATGGGTTGTCGGGTTATACATGTGGTTCCTCATTGGGTGTATGCTGACAACATGTATACAGTTTACTAAATGGCAAAAACTTAGTACTGGCTGTTGGGATATGGGGCGGTTCCAGTAGCAGTAAAGTCAGCTTCAGCCCAGGTTTTAAAAACCTGGCTTGGGGCGGATTGTAGTCAACACACCGCCTAGGTTTTTTGCACGTAATGGTACATACCAGGGACTGTGCTGTAAGGCTTAATGGAGGCTGCTAAGTTATTTTTACTGTTTCCCCCCATTTGTAAGGGGTTTTGGGAGGGGGTGGGGGCAATCTCACATTTCTGAGCCCAGAAGGTTCAGGATGGGTGTTTGGACAGGCCGCAGGAAAGTCCCAGGACTCCCCGTGGGCCTGTCCAGACAGGGCTATAGCCCATTAGACTCTGGCCTTTCAGAAAGGTGTGTGTCTAATGGCTATGAAATTAATTCACTACTAACCAGAGTTTTCCTGGCTTGTGGCGAATTAATTTGTGTTTCCCTAGGATGTCATCTGGACGGCTTCCTTTTAATTGCGGGCACTCCCACATTAAAGAGGCTGTCTGGATACACCATGGATGTTCTGGAGAAGAATGTAAATACTGAGAGCCAAGGTCATGCAGGTGGCTAATAGGAAAAGACATGTATAACCCAGGAACAGCACCCTGTTGTTTGATGCCACAAGTGCACAACCAAATCTGTCTGGACAGATGGCCAGGCAGCCAGGCTGTAAAAATAATTCATAATGACAACTTTCTGGCTTAAAAGTATGTGTTCTTGCTTGATCGTGTACTGCTGACTTGGGCAGTAGTGGTCCTATCCCATGAGGTTTGTTTGTGTGGGAGATACTTCATGAAGCATCTGGGGGGCACAGTTTCTCTGGTCAGGACAAATAAGGGAACTTTTGCAGTGGTCCGTGTATCCAAACCCCTGCATATCCGCATCTCTCCTTTAGAAGAAAAAAAAGCTCCAAGGTTTCCAGCAGAAGTCTTGTAGTGGCCATTTTGGGAGCCTCTAAATCTCGGAACAAAGCAGCAAGTCTGAATGAACAAGAGGGGCAGAAATACCAGGACTGAAGTCCTGGGATTTTTTGCCCATTTAAAACCCATGATTTAGTACTGCCTGGGAGTGCCCTCAGTGACCTAATTCTTACAGTCTTGTATTCAAAGGTGGGCAGGAGGTAGACACCAATAGAGGTGTCTCTCTATTCTTGCAGACGTGGCTCACAAACACGCCTTGGTTAGGAAACTTCGGAAAAAGCTCCTATTCCATAGTTTCTTAGGACAGTTCAGCACCTCTTTTCTTCCTTTTCTTCTCTCTAAGTGGAATTTTTTTTACCTGCCTTGGCACTGGGAAAATAGAAAGAGGAAATGGAGCAACAGAGGCTTTCAGAGCCTGGTTGCTTCACTGTTTGTCTACAGGAAACAATGCAATAAAGCTTTTGCTGAAAAAGGAATGTGATTCTACTGCAACCCATCCTGCTGCAGCCTTGTCCGCCTTAAATTTGTCTTTAACAAATAATGCAAAGAGCACCTGCCTCTCTAAAACCTTGCTGAGCATGCATGAATAAGCAAAACAGAGAAAAAGAAAAGGTAGATTAGCCTGCCTTGCCAGCTATCCCTCTTTAAAAGAACCATAGATTACAATGGAAATCATAAGAAATGTGGAGGCTGCTGAAATGGAAACAAATCCATTTTATTTTTGAAGAAGCCTTAATATTATCTACATGAATAAAAACAAACCAACAAATCAGGACTCATGTTGGATCTTAATCTGCAAATTTAAATGGCATATTGCAATACTGACTTCCAGTAGGTATCCCAAATCTTTTGCTCTAAAACTGACTTGCCTTCACTTTAAGCAAAGTCAGATAATATGCTAGAGTTTGCAGGAAATTCCAAAATATATCTGAGTTTTGTAGCTCTCTGAACCGATGGATCATGTTAATTTCAGTCCAGTCCACTGTTCCCCTGATCAGCACAGGGGAATGAGATGGCTTATTTCCATACCATCACAACTGCTCCCACCTGGCCATGTTGCTTCCTGTGAGCACTTGGCCATTGCAGTCTCCTCTCCTGATGTCAGAACGAGACACTTGTGCAACCAACAAGAAAGCCAGGGTTGCTCTATCCCTCCTTGCTGATCATGCAGGTGTCCCTTTCCAGAATCAGCAGGTATAATCACGACAGCCAGGTATTCACAGGGAGCCCTATGTCAGATGGGGAGCAACGGCAGTGACACTGAGGACAATGTGATGACCCAACATGCTGAGCGGCTGGATCATTTGGACACATGGCCCTGATTTAGCAAGTATGTGCCAGATGTGGGGCATAAATAAATACCCCAGGTTAACCTAATTCACGCAGATGTGGCCTGGAAAGCTGAAAGTATTTTTATTTACTTATACAAAGTTTATCTGAACTGACTGTTTCATTTCACGTGTGCATATTATTAATTTTGAATGAAAAACTTGCTGTTGTCTGTTGGATCTATCCCTATCCTTTCCACATTATTTTGACTGCTGGTAACAACCTTTCTATTAAAAAGTAAAGCCCTGAAACAGGTAAAGCTTGTTAATGGAGGTGTACCTATATATTTTTTATTTATAAGCAAGCCTATTTTTCTATTCCCAATCACATCCAGATGAGAAGAATCATTTCCGCTCAGGAGGGAGAAATACCAAGATAGCTTTAAAATACTTTCTATTGGACTTCTTGTTGGACCAAATATTAAATTTGAGATTTAAAAATGAAATGAATGGGAAGAAACCCAGCCTGACAGATTTGTCATTCCAGATCCAAGGCTTTGATTCCTAACTCTTAAATGTCTGGGTTTAAATCCCAGATATTCAACTATGCCTGGCTAACGACTTCTTCTTTATTTTATTTATTTATTTTTGCAGAGAGACTCTTTATCCTTTTTGTTTGGTAGACAGGTACAAACTAGTTCCTTATACACTGGGAATGGCTGTCATATGGAACTTAATGGCAGTGTAAAGTTGGGATCGGTACATTTTAATGCATTTTTGAAGAACTGCACTAAATGTCTTCATACTCAGTGTTGGAGAAAAAAAACTGCAGCCTTAAACATTTTTTAATACAGGAAAAGGTGAAACAGGCAAAATTGTCCATCCCTAGCTAGTGGTAATATTTTTTTTGTCATATTCCATGTTCAGTGAGAAAAGCCTTGCCTAGTTCAGCAAAACTGAGCAAGCATATCATGTTGGTAATAAGAATATTTATTATTTATAAAGCACCTCATGTGCTTTGGCTTGAGGCAGTTATGTCAGACAACATATTTACCAGGACCTGGCACCTATTATCCAGACACCTGAACAAAAGCAAATGATATGAGAAAAGGAATTGGTGTATCTGTGGCCTCAGTGTCTTCTGTCATTCAACACACTTTTTGTTCAGATTTCAATTTCCTTCTCTTCTTCACATATTTTTCCTATGAAGCATGAAGATCTCGGGTGAATGGGATTAATTATATATATGTTTTTAAGGTTTTTATAATGTGTTTTAACAATGTTATTAATGGATCTATATGTATTTTTTTGCTTTTATGATTGCATTTTTGGGCATTAAATTTTGCCATTTTTTGTAAGCTGCCCTGAGTCCCCTCGGGTGAGAAGGGCGGGATATAAATGTTGTAAATAAATAAATAATTAATATATATGCCCTAATTCAGAGATGTGGGAAAGAATGAGGCATTTCGATCATCCAATTTAACACTGTTCTGATCCCATGCTAACTGCCATGGTGCTTCCGAAAGAGTCCCAGGTATTACAGCTTGGTGAGGTAGTGAAAACTGCCAGCTGAATATCTCTAACCGTACTGAATTATCATTACCACATTTCATGGGGAGTGGGAATTACTTTAAAGACTTTATTGCATGAGGAAGGCAAACCAGCATTGCAACTCCAATCATATGACACATATGACAATACTAATTTGCCTCTCCATTGTGATTTTCCTGTCTCTAGCTATTGATGGGTCAAAAGCTCTCAATCCAGCAATGTTCTTTTTGCCTGCTTTGGAATGATGGATACTGTATGCTTCTGTATTGACATGCTGGCAGTAAAGTGATGTCAGGAGGCTTGATTCTCATCTTTTCCCTCTTCCCTTTTGCCATTCAATATATCATGATATTTTGGTGCTAAATTCATAAATACAGTAATTACAACATAACATTACTGCGTATTGAACTACTTTTTCTGTCAAATTTGTTGTATAACATGATGTTTTGGTACTTAATTTGTAAAATCATAACCTAATTTGATGTTTAATAGGCTTTTCCTTAATCTCTTCTTATTATCCAAGATATTTGCTTATCCAAGCTTCTGCCGGCCCATTTAGCTTGGATAAGTGAGACTGTACTGTATAAATCTTTGCCTTTTTGGTCGATTTTGAATGCTGGAATTGGACAATTGTGCTAAAAATAATAGTAAAGTGATTAAGGAATTAAGTCCTTTAGCTAATTTAAAAACCTGGAGGAGAGACAAAGGGGGAAAATAACACTGAATAATAAAAAAAAGAACTGATTCTTCAAATGATTACTCTGGATAAAAGCAAGAATGGGGACTTCTGATCAATTTTGACAGAAATAAATAAAACTACTCTCAAGTCATGCCCTAAACCAGAGGTCCCCAAACTAAGGACAGATATGCCCCCTCCCAAAGGACATTTTCCTGGCCCTACCCTAATCTTTAGATTTAGTGTTGCCTTAAGTCTGAATGGACTTTAAGGCACACAACATAAACAATGCTAATTAACTTGACTATCTCATCAGCTAAAAGCAGGCCCACATTTCCCTTTGAAATACAAGTAATTTATGCTGGTTAAAATTATTCTTCATTTAAAAAGTTGTGTTGTTCTTTCATGTTTGTTGCACTATAAATAAAATATGTGCAGTGTGCATAGGAATTCATTCATGTTTTTTTTTCAAACCTCCCTCCCCCCACACACACACACACCACCAACAGTCTGAGGGACCATGAACCCCACTATGAATCTTTGAATGCAATTTTCCTGCTTCTCGACAGGGGGTTGGACTGGATGTCCCATGACGTCTCTTCCAGCTCTATGAATCTATGATTCTATAAAAAAAAGTTTGAGGACTCCTGCCCTAAAGTATAAGTAAGGGAAAGATTAAGACAGGGAACTATAGGAAGAAGAGGGAACAAATTATTGTTTGAGTCTTTGACAGTTTCAAGAGAAAAACCTTTCCTACTTTCTATAACAGTGCAGCAAGTGCATACAAGGTACAGTATTTGCTTGCTGGCAAAGGATTTTGCTGTTCTCAGCACAGTATAGACAGTATATTATGCTATGTATTCTATTCAAAGGCCTTCATCAGCAGCTGAAGTACCTAGAATGAATTTATCATAGTGCTTGTCAGCTTTACTGCAAACATAGGAAGTAGTCTTAAAAAGAAAAGTAGCCTTAAAAAGAAATAGGAGCTTCAAGGTTGCCATTTCCATCTTCTGTATCACATACAAGATTACTTCTTCCTCCCTCAAAAATTTAATCTATCAGCTGATAAACCAAATGTATACATTTGTATCTCTGTGACTGTTATTGCAATCATAACTTTTAAAACGTTCATTGCTGATATTATTCTGCCTATATTGTTCTATGCTTTAAAAAATATGCTCACACAAATTCAAACAGCAAGAGTTTAAGAACACTATTATTGTGAAGTGAGGAAAAAGAAGAAATAAAAACAGCTCAAAGCAGTAGCAGTACAAATATGCTGAAGGAAAACAAGAGCTCCTTAGCTATAAGCAAACAATATTAGCAATTATTCCCACTAAGAGATACCTGGATCAATAAAAATTATGGATGAATAGGTAAACAACATTTTCCTTCAAGTCTAGGGCCACATCTGGACCAGTCTGGAGCATTATATTCTAGATTGGCCTCAGAGTGACCATGATGGCAGCCACACACACTAGTCTGAAACATCTGGTTGTGTAAGTGTCCAGACAGTTCAATGGGGTTGAGACTCCATTGGCCTCTCTGGGCTATACCCTTGTCTGCATGTTGTCAGTGCTGTTCTTTACTGGCCACAGAGGTCTCTTTGAATGCTTGGCCTGTCACCTCTTAAGGTCATAGCAGAGTGCCCATACCATCACCAAAGAGTGGGTAGAACAGTCCCATCCTTCTTATTGATTACATAGTCACCACATTCTGAAACCAGCAATATCCAGGTGATTAGAGGAAGCTCTTAGAAGGGGAACCCAAGCTCCTTGCCGGCAGGTCCGATGATCCTGGCAAGAGGGGAGCCACTAAAGATCAGAGTTACCCCGTTCCCAATATACAGGGGTAGAGTGATAGCGGTGGTGTGCCTGTGGACAACAGATCGGGCTGAAATGGACCTGATCCAACTGTCCAGATTACCACAAAGCCTACAAATACTCCAGATTTTCATGCAAACTCTGAAGTATCCCCCAGCTTTGCTCAGCATGGAGCAAAGTTAAGGACAAAAAGACTTGATACTTACAAGAAATTGTGTTGTGAAGACTGCAGATTTTGGGTGAGTATGGCCTTTTTTTTTTACTAGTGTAGATAAGACCTAAAATATAAGAGAAAAAACTACTGTAATGGGGAGTATTCCATAACTCCATAGCAACTGCTGAGAAGGCTCTCAGTGCTGAGGGTGCTTCTGTTCAAAAATAAATTGTAGAGTGTCATTAGGAAACTTACATAAGGTGACAGAACTACATGGGCTAAAGTTAATCCAATTTCCTCCTTGAAATCAATGTATACAAAGCCCTATGCACTAAGGATGGAAAATCTTGGACTTCAGCTGGCAGAGGCACTCATCTATCTTGCAGATCTATATAAAAGAGAAAATGGGAGAAATGATTGAGCTTTATGCTCAAGGAGTGCTCTCATGCCAGCCAATCTAATTTGCTTTGCCACCACTTCTCCCAGCTGGGGAGAAAGCAAAGCTGGCTCCCTGACTGAGGTATTCAAAAACTGAAATGCTCCAAAACCTAAATTTGTCCTCATGGTTGACTGAACTAACTACACTTTTGCCTTCTGACAGTTCAGTGATTACACATTTTGTTTCATATAAAAATTATTGAAACTCTATAAAATTATCTTCAGGCTACATGCATAAGGTGAATATGAAATGTTGTATTTAGACTTGGGTTCCATCTCCAGGATGTTTCATTAGATATATGCAATTTTTTAAAATCCTTAACACGTTCAAAACGTTTGAATGAGAAATACTCAATTTGTACCTGTTGGATAGTGCTTAAAATTTGTTTTATCCCACTGTCTTGATGGGAGAACCCCAGAAAAGAATCAATCTTATGCTCAGACCAAAGGTCAGCCAAAGGTTTAAGTTTTAGAAAGGGATCCAGATAGTATAATGAGGTGAGGTGTTGAGAGAATCTCATTCCCAAAATCCAGGCCCTTGGAAATCCAACTAATCAATCCACCTGAACTCTGCATCCCTACTGAAAATGTTTAATTTTGAAATAGGTACCTTAAATAGAAATTCATAGGATTACACTCTCAAAGAGAAATTTAGAATAGAAACATAGAGTTGGAAGAGACCACAAGAGCCATCAAAGCACACCCAAGAGATGGCCATCCAGCCTCTGTTGAAAAACCTCCAAAGAAGGACACTTCATCACACTCCTTAAACCACTGAGTGAGGGACTTTCAAAACCAAGACCCAGTAGAAGATAAAGCAACCTGATCTGTGGACAGGGATGCTTTGACAGGACTTGGAAAATCTCCAAGCGCTTTATGTACCAGACGGATTTAACCCTAACCACAAGCACAAACTTACATGAATTAAATGTTTCCAGTTGATTCGGAAACATTGAAAGTTATCTTAACTCTCTGCAAAATATTTTTCCCAGAGTTTTTCCAGTTATAATAAGGAGCTGCAATGAAATAACATCATGGCTCTGGGATATGTTTTGGGCTAATTGGCATGACGATTTCTGGCAAGGCTTAGGGAGCAGAAGTAAATGTTTTTGTGTCATTTTGGTATGTTGATTCTTTCTTGTGAAATCCAAAACTTGTTTATTTTGCCATGAGGGAAAAAAATAAGATCAAGCAAATTAGAACTAAAACTTATCCTAAAGCCATAACAACATTCTGGCACTATTAGAATGTGTATAGGTTGTTGGGCATACCTTTACGTATATCAGGATACCAAATAAAAACACAAAATATACTTGACAAGTCCCAACTCTAAACTTTATTTTTAACAAGTATTATTTTAACAAGCTAGAAAAAACAAGAGTAACAGGAAAAAGATTGTTCCTTTGTTTGCTATCAATAATTATTCAGACTGAAAAGAATCCGGGCTTTTTTATTTCTTGCAAATAACCAATTTAGCTATCCTTATTCATTTTAATGGGCACTTAACCCGTGAAGCATTCTTGTTTCAAAATTGCTTGAAGCTCTTCACATTTTCAAGGTTCAATAGTACAAAGAAGAACGAATGAATGAAACTCAAGAAACCTCAAAGATTCTTTACACACTTAGAGCCTATTAATGAGGTTTGCGTGGCTGGTGAGTCACTCTGCATAAATGATGCTTTCTTGTAACAATGCAGTTGTATTTTAAGGTATTAATTTCTAGTATTTATGATCTACAGAGATCACATAGCAGAAGTTGTATTTCACATCTAACAACATGTGTTTTCAGACGCTTTTACATCAGCATGAAAATTATCTTTGAGGGACATACTTATAAACTATAAATAACACTACCAATGCAGACCAGGAAGATATGGTGCCAAACAGGTTTTTTTTCCCTAGGGTAAATAAACCCTAGGACAAAGATGGGAAACTTATGGCTCTCCAGATACTGAATTGCAATTCCAAGTAGCTTTAGTCATTATAGCTGATGGGTAGAAAATAATGCTGGTAGCTGCAGTTCCACATCTGGTGGGTCACATGATTTTCAATCCTGCTCTAGGGAGCAAGTTCCACTCAAGTTAGAAGGATTTACCTCCAAGAAAAATGAGGATACCAATACAAAAGTTCAATTTGTAGGTCAACCGACTAAAATGTGAGTTCCGCTAATCTCAATGAAAACTTATTTTTGAATACCATAGAACCTCTGTTGGACAACCTTATTTTATTAAAATACGAATTCATTACTTTTTATTAATACTATTGTGTTAATGGATTTGCTTCATTTCTAACCACTATTGCAAATATTTGAATAAAAAGAGAGATAAATTGGGGAAGTCAGCACAAAGAGCTCCAGAGACAAAAGTTTCTGAAGAGAAGACTTTGCTTGTTTACTCAACAGTAAGCAACCCCACTGATAGGAACTAAATGAATAAAAACAATTAGGCTATAAATTGACTTGGAAATTTGCCCAAATGAGGGCACTTTAATTCATTTTTCAACCCTAGTGATGGTTTTTATGTTGGAATTTCTCCATTAACCTATCTCCAAAATTAACTTTTTAATTATGTTTACTAAATGAGAGTGCTAAAGAGCTAACTAATTTTATATTTACATTATTATAGAGCCTGATTCCTTTGGATTTTTGCTATGGTTCTTCCTATGGTTGGGAAATTATAAGATTCAGTCACAATATTTACAGTGTTGTCCTAATTGAGAAATTGACTGGCTGGCATAGGTTAGAATGAGGCACAAGACACTTGTGCCATCTGAACTAGCCTTGAATTTCCCTATGCTGGCATAACCTCAATGTAAAAGGTAAAGGTAAAGGTTTCCCCTGACATTAAGTCTAATCATGTCCGACTCTGGGGGTCAGTGCTCATCTCCATTTCTAAGCCGAAGAGCCAGCGTTGTCCGTAGACACCTCCAAGGTCATGTGGCCGGCATGACTGCATGGAGCGCTGTTACCTTCCCGCTGGAGTGGTACCTATTGATCTACTCACATTTGCATGTTTTCGAACTGCTAGATTGATAGAAGCTGGAGCTAACAGAGGGTGCTCATTCCGCTCCCCAGATTCGAATCTGGGACCTTTCGGTCTGCAAGTTCAGCAGCTCAGTGCTTTAACACACTGTGCCACCGATAATACCTGGACAGCCTCATTTTCAAATGTACCCAATTTCAGGGGGGGGTAGACCAACTGAAAGCTAAGTGGCTTCCTTCTGAAAAGACATGCCTAGAACTGCATTCTTACTAGGGAAATAAATGCACTTATTAGGAGAAGGAGAAGCATCTGAGTCTATGTGAAATAAGCAACACCTATTTACATGCATGTTTATGCAGCAAAGGTGCTAATTAGTGTAGTGAACTAGTATATTCCACCCTCCAAAAATCTTGGAAATATGTTATTACCTTTCAAATCATATATGTTGTGTCCTCATACATTTCATTATGACAATTTACATATGTATCTGTATCTCTTATAAGCGGTTGATTTACTTCTGGTTTGCTCATAAAACTGAATTACTGTGTTGTGAAATGATGCATGTTTTAAAAGTGAGAGAGTCGGCTAAAATGTAACAGGAGAAAGATGTGAATCGTGTCCTTTGCCCTAAATTTTCAGTGAGCTACAGGTCTTTCAGATCGGTGCAATGGTCATTTAGTGTTAATATTTGGAAGCAATTAATCTCCTTACCAAAAGTCAGTTTCCTTGAATTCAAATTCTCTCTGGGGAGATCCCTTTTTGTTCCATATGTAGAAGCGGAGATATTTGTAGTGTGCCATGAAGCCATTGTCTTTGTTCATGCCTCTGCAAATTAATTGGAATCTGTGAATACAATTATTTCCAGTCTTTTTTTGTAATTTCCTTGTTCAAGGACCGTGACCTGCAAACCCCTTACTGTATGTCCAGATTGGTTGAAATGTTCTGCAATTGGTTTGGTGGTATTGCCATTTCTAAAGCCAGATTTGTGTCCATTAATCCTTTTGCATAGTGTTTCTGTAATGTAGGGAGTAGGAGCCCATAACACTATGTAATACACATTTTGTTCCTGGATTCTAAATGTCATTTCCTAATTGCTTCTATCATAAAATCATGGAAAAATGTATTACACTGCAAAAACGTTGTCTTTGCGAGACACCTTGCAGCACATTTTGCTATAGTTTTCAATAAATATCTCAGACTCTCAACGAATTCAACATAGTTTGTGGCAGCCACAAAACTGAAGTTTATGGCGTATAACAATAACAAGTAAGTACCACGCAATTAAACAGGAAATAACACTTTCAAACAGATTTCAGGAACATATTTTTTTTCCAAAATTTGGTTTATAGTGTTACTGGGATAGAGTGGCATATATGCGAGGGGGAATAGAAACTAAATGTAGCTCTGATGTTGTGGCTGATGTTACTGCCTATTATTCCTCCCAGAACAGATACAATTTGGATAAACATTTGTTAAAACTTGAGATGGAAGAACAACTAAAAACATTTATGATAAATTGGGCATAACATTTGGATGCAACATACAGTCAGAACAACATTGTAGCTGAAAGATACCAAAAGCTTTACATTATGTTATTAAAGAGATTTTCAGTAGGGTGGTATATTGCTGATACTGATACCATAAAAATTAGCCAAAACACATAAAAGCCCTTCTAATGAATGTTTGAAATGCAAGCAATAGATGGGGCCTTTTTACCACATGTGGTGGACTTAAAAATGCTGGAGTCAATTACATGAAAGCTAATTTCCAAATGAAATTTGAATTGTATTCGTTGGGATTGGTGGAGGATCAACTGCAGAAGAAATATGGAATACTACTACAATACATGACTACATGCTCAGAAGTGGGAAATCACAACTACACCAAGTCAAGAAAGACTGTTGAAAATTTAGCTGATACACTAATAATTTTGATTTGAGAAAAATCATGGCCAACCTTTTTTTTAAAGACTAGGCAGCTTTAATTTTTATTTACAGCAGAGTCTTGCTTATCCAACATAAATGGGTAGGCAGAACGTTGGATAAGCGAAAATGTTGGATAATAAGGAGTGATTAAGGAAAAGCCTATTAAATATCAAATTGTTATGATTTTACAAATTAAGCACCAAAACATCATGTTTTACAACAATTGACAGAAAAAAAAATGTTCAATATACTGTAACGTTATGTAGTAATTAATGTATTTATGAATTTAGCACCAAAATATCGCAATGTATTGGAAACATTGACTACTAAAAAATTGACTACAAATAAAGATAGAATTCCATAAAATGAACTTACAGTAGGAACATTGTCAGAACTTAAATCTGTAAAAAGTTCAGTCCTGTGAAGATTTTTAAAAATCTGTGATCCTTGCCTGCCTAGAGAAACAGCTGTGGATCCAGGTGGGAGGCAGACTGCATTGCATAATTAATACAGAACGTTGGATGAGCAAAAGTTGGATAAGTGAGACTCTACTGTATTTGTTTTTGGCAGAGTAATGAGCCCACGGTGGTGCAGCGGGTTAAATCATTGAGCTGCTGAACTTGCTGACTGAAAGGTTGGCAGTTCAAATCTGAGGAGCAGAGTGAGCTCCCGCTGTTAGCCTCAGCTTCTGCCAACCTAACATGCAAATGTGAGTAGATGAATAGGTACCGCTCCAGTGTGGCAGGAAGGTAATGGAGCTCCATGCAGTCATACTGGCCACGTGACCTTGGAGGTGTCTATGGATAACGCCGGCTCTTCGGCTTAGAAATGGAGATGAGCACCAACCCGCAGAGTTGGACACAACTAGACTTCATGTCAGGGGAAAACCTTTACCCTTTACCTAATGAGAACAACATTGTATTAGTCTTATTGCAAGCTGCTTTGAGTGTCTTTTTAGAGAGAAAAGTGCAATATGAAGAACAAGAAGGAGAAGGAGGAGGAGGAGGAGGAGGAGGTGGAGGGATCACATCCTTGAAAAGGTTACGGAAAACGAATACGTAAAACTACTCTGGAACTTCCGAATTCAGACTAACAGAGTTTTGGAACAAAATACTCCTGACCTCATGATAATGTTAAAAAACAAAGTATGGATTGTCGATGTTGCAATATCAAGTGACAGCAGAATCAACAAGAAGCGACTGGAAAAGCTGATGCGATACGAGGATTTACAGATCGAACTGCAAAGACTCTGGCACAAGCCAGTAAAGGTAGTCCCAGTGGTGATCGGCACACTGGGTGCAGTGCCTAAAGACCTTGGCCAGCACTTGAAAACAACTGGCACTGATAAAATTACCATGTCAGCTGCAAAAGGCCGCCCTATTCAGATCTGCAAGTATTATTCGCCGATACATCACATAGTCCTAGACACTTCTGAAGTGTCTGATGTGTGATCCAATACAACAGCCAGCATAGTGATCTTGTTTGCTGTGTACTAATCTTGTTGTGTATCAAATAATAATAAAAACACAGATTGTAGATTTTAATAATTAAATTAGTAAATTGGTTTAAGTAGCAGGAGTGCATAAATGCTAATTACATTTGAAGAAGTTACATGACTTAGTTTTATAATGGCTAGGAAATTCTTTCTTTCTTTTCTTGGTTGTATCTACAGTATTATTTACCATGTATGTCTCCTTTTTGGTATAATTTCTATCTTTGCCTTATTTTTATTGCATATGAAAACATTTAATAATATATTTTTAAAAGGGGACTGGGCACGAGGCCACTTCCGAATCTTTGTTGTTCTTGTTGTTTTCCTTTCATTGTATGGTTTTTAATATCTTTGCCTGGTGAGGAAACCCATTTCCAAAGGTTGCTTTTATGCAAGATTGCCTGTGATGCATTTTGTGAAATTTGGATGTTGTATTTTGCTATATGGCCAGCACCCAGGATGTACCATCAGGACGTAATCCAGAGTAAAAATGGATGTAATCCCACTATAAACAAATGGAAAACCATCTAAAACTATCAGTGCCGTCCCTGTCACTAGTAGAACTTTCTTTTTTGTGGATGAATGGCTAAAGTATTTTGTATTATTTTAAATCTGTTTTTAATTGCTTATGTTTTATTCTTTTGTATTGTTGTATATTGGCATCGAGAAGGGCGGGATAGAAATGATGGAAATAAATAAATAAATAAATAAATAAACTTGCATAGTGAATTGCTGTGAGTTTTCCGGACTGTATGGCCATGTTACAGAAGCATTCTCTCCTGACGTTTCACCTACATCTATGGCAGGCATCCTCAGATGTTGTGAGATATTTTGGAAACTAGGCAAAGGAGGTTTATATATTTGTGGAAGGTCCAGGGCGGGAGAAAGAA
Organism: Anolis carolinensis; assembly: GCF_035594765.1. Classification (NCBI taxonomy): domain Eukaryota; kingdom Metazoa; phylum Chordata; class Lepidosauria; order Squamata; family Anolidae; genus Anolis; species Anolis carolinensis. The sequence goes on from NC_085845.1 coordinate 183,786,926, forward strand.
CTCGTCTGTAGGAAGTGTGAATGTTGCAATTAATCACCTTGATTAGCATTTAATGGCCTTACAATTTCAAGGCCTGGCTGATTCCCGCCTGTGGGAATCCTTTGTTGTGTGGTTAGCTGGCCATGATTGTTTCATACCTGGAATTTCCGTTTTCTGAGTGTTGTTCTTTATTTACTGTCCTGATTTTAGACTTTTTAAAAATACTGGTAGCCAGATTTTATTTATTTTCATGGTTTCTTCCCTTCTGTTAAAACTGTCCAAATTACTTGTGGATTTCAATGGCATCTCTGTGTAGTCTGACATAATACCGTGTTTCCCCGAAAATAAGACAGTGTCTTATATTAATTTTTGCTCCCAAAGATGTGCTAGGTCTTATTTTCAGGGGATGTCTTATTTTTCCATGAAGAAGAATTCACATTTATTGTTGAACAAAAAATGAACATTTATTATATACTCTACAGTAGTTGTCATCACAAACCAGCATAACCAGACAAACTCTGAATCCTATCAAGAATTTCTTGTTACTACCATTATTTCCATGTACAACTGGTATGTACATTTACCAATCCTGCATTCTCTGGTGTTGTTTGGCAGGCGCTGGGCATGCTTCCAAGCAAAAACTTTGCTAGGTCTTACTTTCGGGGGAGGCCTTATATTTAGCAATTCAGCAAAACTTCTACTAGGTCTTATTTTTCGGGGATGTCTTATTTTCGGGGAAACAGGGTAGTAGTTAGAGTGGTCCAGCATTTCCGTGCTCCCAAATAATATACTGTGTCCAGGTTGGTTCATCAGGTGCTCTGCTTTGGCTGACTTCTCTGGTTGGGTTAGTCTGCAGTGCCTTTTCATGTTCCTTGATACGTGTTTGGTCAATGCTGCGTTTGGGGGTCCCTATACTTGTCCACGGCTGCATGGTGTAAGGGAGAACCTGGGTATTTGCGCATGCGTGCTCCTATCAGCCGCTGTAGCATGAACAAGAGCACGCCTCTTGCAAGCGCATGCGCGCAATCTTTCTCCAGCTCGGTGTGGTTTCCAGGAGCGACTTGACGCTCCTCTCTACGCATGCGCCATGGAATAAGCTCTTCCTTTCATCCTTCCTCCGTACGAGGAGGAGGCGGGGACACGAAGGTGGTTTTTTTTTTCCCCTCGTTTACTCCACAGCGCATGCGCAGCCTTACTTGAGTCGCCGAGCGGAAGTGGTGTAGGAACGGAAACCCCTTAGAAGTGTAGGTAGGCACGCGCCACAGGCGGACGCAATAGGTTAATGCCGGGCGTCGGGTTTCTCGGCCCTGCCCCCGCTCCCTGAGTAAGAGCCGCTGGAAGGGAGTCACGCCCGTGAGGCGCCGCGAGAGAGGCCTAACCGCCACCGCGCCCCTTTCCGGCAAAGCCTAGGCCCCGCCTTTCCTTCTCTTCCTCGCCTGAGCCGCCGCCGCATTCCCCCCTCAGCCCCACCCCCCGCCATGTCCGACAAGGAGTTCATGTGGGCCCTCAAGAACGGAGACCTGGACGAGGTGAAGGACTACGTGGGCAAGGTGAGGCCGGGGACGGTGCGTGTCTGCGAGAGAGAAACCAGGCTACACGCTGAGGTTAGAGGGAAGCCCGGCGCCCTTTCCTTCTGGGCCTCGGGCTCCCTCCGCTTCTGCTTTAGCACTTGGCCCTCTTCGTAAGGCCGCTCTGGGGTGCTTTTGTGTTACGTCACCTACTCAAGCGCCGACACCGGAAATATATCCGCGAGGGGTGTGGTGTTGGAGGAGAAGGATCACCGCTTCCACTGGGGATTAGTAAAGCTTTGTTTTTTTCCCTAAAGATTTAGGAATTGTGGAGAGCTCTCAGTCTAACTTGGGTCCTCCGGGTGTTTTGGACTTCAACTCCCATAATTCCTAACAGCCCACGTCATTTAGGAATTGTGGGAGTTGAAGTCCAAAACACCCGGAGGGCCCAGGTTTGCCAATGCCAGATCTAACTCATACTAGTGGAGGAATGACGGAAGAGGTCTTAGTCCACGCCCAACCTCCTGCTTAGACCATGTTTCACATTGGGTCCAGGAGACTAGTCAAGCCCTGTTTAATCTTGAAAACTAAAAAAAGTTCTACTCTTAATTATGTGTTTTTAATACTAACATTATGATGTTTTAATGCCTTGTCTTAGTGTTTAAATGTTATACATATATTGAATGGTTTTAATGATTTTAATTTATAGTTCTATGTTAAGGTAAAGGTTTCCCCCGACATTAAGTCCAGTCGTGTCTGACTCTGGGGGTTGGTGCTCATCTCCATGTCTAAGCCAAAGAGACAGCATTGTCCGTAGATACCTCCTAAGTCATGTGGCCGGCATGACTGCCTGGAGCGCCGTTACAGTACCTATTGATCTACTCACATTTGCATGTTTTCAAACTGCTAGGTTGGCAGAAGCTGGGGCTAATAGCGGGAGCTCACCTTGCTTCCCGGATTCGAACCTGCAACCTTTCAGTCAGCAAGTTCAGCAGCTCAGCAGTTTAACCTGCTGCGCTATGGGGGCTCCACATAGTTATACGTTAGTGTTTAGTTATTATGTTTTGTTTTCTATTATATGTATGTTGGGATTGACTTTTTGCCATTAATATGTTGTAAACCACCTTGAGTCACCATCGGGGTGAGAAAGGAAGTATATAAATATAGTAAATAAATAAATACTTGGAGGGGAAGACTGCCGATGAATACCACACGCTATGGGCTATGTTTCAGAGGAAGGAACTGGCAAAACCACCCCCAGACAGGCCCTATATCCCAGGATATGATCCCAGGTTTTCTGCTTTAAACTGGATTATATGAGTCCACACTGACAGATAATCTGTGATAAACAGAAAACCGGGGATCAATTCCTGGGATATAGGGACTGTCCCAAAGGGCCCTGAGTCTTCCTTGCTTCAGAAAGCTCTGTAAAATTAATGGCACTGCCATGAGTTGACAGGTGAGATTGACATGGAAACTTTCCCACCCTTTGCTACTTTATAAGTGCTTCCTTACATGAAAGAGGGGAATGTGAATGTAATAATAATAAAACTTTATTTGTACCTTCTCACCATCTGCCATAAGGACTTGGGGCAACTTACAAAATAGCACACAAAGGTGCCATATGTAAAACACATAGTATATAAAATAAAATACATCGGCATGAAAACAATAGTAACATTATATAAACCAGGCATATAAATTGCATAAAACAGCTTCTATTAAAGTAGAATCAGTTAAAAGATCTATGTAATCAATATATCAGCCCAGCTGAATCCACAAAATGCAGATATAAAGTGCTAAGTGATTGGCAATCAGTTCTGGTTGCTGTCTAAATGTTATCAAATGCCTGCTGGAAAAAACAAGTTTTTAACTCTTTCCTAAAGTGTTGTAGTGGGTGCTGAAGAGGGTGTTCCAGATCCAGGTGCCCAGCACCAAAAAGGCCCTCTCCCTCATCTTCACCAAACGCACAAAAACGGAAGGCCAGGACCAAGAGGAGGGCCTCCCCGACAGATCTTAGAGTCTGCAGCAGTTCATAAGGGGAGATGTGGTCACTACTCTGGTTAGTATTTGGAGGGGAGACTGCTGATGAATATCAGGTTCTGTGGACTATGTTTCAGAAGAAGGAATTGGCAAAACCACCCTCAGACAGATCCTATATCCCAGGATGTGATCCCAGGTTTCTTGCTTTAAACTGGATTATATGAGTTCATACTGCTAGATAATCTAGGATAGACAGAAAACCTGGGATCAGTTCCTGGGATATAGGGCCTTCTTGAAAGGTCCTGAGTCTTCCTTGCCCCAGAAAGCCCTGTAAAATTAATGGTACTGCCATGAGTTGACAGGTAACATTTGAAGGCGCATGCACACTCACCCTAATCACAGATCGACTTGGAAACTTTCCCACCCTTTGCTATTTTATTAGTGCTTCCCTACATGAAAGGGGAATGTGAACATAGTGTCACCCTTAATTTTCAGGAGCTTGTAAAGTAACTGGAATGTGGTTTTAGAGCCTGCAGCTCTAAAAGTATGACATGGGCCATTCCTGCTCCCACTACCCTGCTAAATAAGTTTGTCATATTGCAGATGAGAACTCACCACAGCAGAATGGATGAAATTTATTTATTTATTTACAATATTTGTATCTTTTTCTACCCTGAAGGGGACTCAAGGCGGCTTATAAATGGCACCTGAGCAGTGCCTTGGGTGTAAAACACAGACACAGAATAAAATTATTAAAATTGAAACAGACATAAAAACATAATTGAAATACATTCCAATATGAGACACGTCATCCAAAGAGAAGGTCTAAAGCTGTTCCATAATCCATTGCATGATTTCCATATAAAATTATTGCACTGCATTATTTATCAAAGGCCTGCTCCCACAGCCACATTTTTACTCTCTTTCTAAGGGCTGGGAGGGAGGGAAACAAAGCTTTCAGCTCTGTTTAGCAGCCACATGGAGAGAATATGACTAGTGAGGTGGTATGGTAGGTGCATCTACACTGCAGAATTCAGTTTAACACCACTTGAACTGCCATGTTTCAGTGCTATGAAATCCTTGGATTCATAGTTTGGTATGGCACCAGCACTTTTGTAAAACTACAAATCCTATGATTTCATAGCATTGAGCCATGGCAATTAAGGTGGTGTCAAACTATTATACAGTGTTCTGCACTTACTCAGAACTTGATGAACCTTTGGAAGAAGGAAGGGCTTTACTGCTTCAAAGCTCCGTTGTGTCCTGGCTGACACTGATTCAGGAAGTTCAGACCCTGCAGTGATGGTAAAGTTTTTTTGTCTGTATTTACATGAATTTAAAGTGGGAGACATCAATCTCCTTTTAGTACAGGCAATTCAGAGATCCAATATATTGACAGGATCTGTCTAATGGTTCAAAAACTCAGTCTTTGTCAAAAAGTACCCATCGTAGCTCACAAGAGATCCCAAGAACCCATAATCCATTTGGCTATTACAACACCATGCACAGACAACCAAAAAACAATCAATGGAAACTTTGCATGCAGACACTGTGATTGCTCCTGACAAACTTTAAATACAAAGTATTTCATATATCCAACTCAAAATATTAAAGTTACCGTACAGAATTACAGAACTTGCTCCTCTGAAAATGCAATATATGTAATTCCGTGTCCCTGCAACCTACTGTACATTGGGATGGCAACCAGATCCTAAAAAAACTAGAATGTATGAACACCATTCCAGGATTAGGAATGAAAGTACTGACTCTATATATTCTCTTTAGGGAGAAAAAAAACATTCATGTCATATTTTTAAATTCTGTGCTTTGGAAAAACTACACACTAAAACTCAGACATTAAGAAACTACTCCTCCAGAGAGAAGCCTTTTGGACTTTTAACTTTCAAACTCTGTTTCCTCAGGGCCTTAATGAGAAAGCTTGATCTCACCTGTTACTTATAACATGCATTTAAGGTCAACTAGAATTATCAGTGGTTGCTTGCAATAGAATATTCAAATCAGAGCCAGTGGTTCCCTACACAAGTTATACGTACACAACTCTATTTCTTATTAGTCTCACGCTTCAGTCTTGTGTTAATATAATGCAATATAGAGGGTGCTAAGGCATATCTTTTTTGTGTATATTAATGTTGTTCATATATATGTATGTAGCGCCAGAGACTTACCTCCTATTGAAATACCAAGCAATACTGAAAGGAACTGAGAAGAACGAATTACCTGAGGAAGGTGTACTCACAACAAACACTGAAACAAGGAAATACTACCCGGGCTACCTTGTAGTAACCTCTGTAACCTTTTAGAAGTCTTCTCTGATACTACTACAACTTCTGATGTAACAAACGGTCCTCCAAGAAACTTAAGATTGAGTTTTTGAACAATTAGACAGATCTTGTCAATATATTGGACCTCGGAATTGCTTGTACTAAAAGGAGATTGATGTTTTTCACTTTAAATTCATGTAAATACAGACATTTACTTGTAATAGAGATAAGATTTATATTCAAATGTTGTATATTAAAATATTGACTACATAACAGCATATTTGATGTTCCAATAATTAACAATAACATACTATTGCCCATGTACTCTGTGATATAGATATCTGTACTCTAAGTATAAGAAAGGTTTTTTTGTCAGGGGGAGGGGGAGCTTGAAGTGCAGGGAGGGTAGGAAGGCACTGCTCATTCCCACTGGCCCTGATGAACAGGTTTCAGCATGTCTGTGCTGTTTGGCCAATATCCTGCCATGGAGACCAGCTTGGGGAGGCCTAATGTAGCCTCCATTTTTATATAGGTTCCAATCACATTATATGACTCTGAGGAAGGACCCTAAGTCTCATCTCTTTCCCAGAACATATTATTTATTATTTATTTATTTGCTACATTTATATGCCGCCCTTCTCACCCCGAAGGGGACTCAGAGTGGCTTACAAATTAAATTTACATACAATATTATATTAGCATAGTACAATACTGGTAATAAATTACTATATTGTACTGTATCAATATATTGTAATATTATTAGTAATATTTCATGTAAAATATAATATATAATTAATATTATATGGTATTATTAGTATTATATCGTATTACAATATTAGATGGGATCAAGGGAAAGGGTCAACTTGGTGGTTGTGCTTAGGCTTTGGAACTCCCTCTTTAGAATGATTCCCTCTTTACCAATACATGATAGAAGCTTTGAGGAATTGACAGCAGTGAATGTTTAATGAAGTTCAATCTTTTTCATTTTTGTTTTGTCTTTCAATGAATTTTAAGTTGTTTTAATTTAATGGATTTTTCAATTGTCTTAAAATAACTTTTATAGATTTTTACTGTTATTTTACTGTTGCTCAAAGTGATGAAACTAAACTTTTGTTTATTAGACCCATATCCATGCCAGCTAACTGAAGATGCCAAAGGAGGGCAGACGTGTTGGATAGTTGAGGTTGAAAATTCTTCTTTGAAAGATTATGTACCAACTTCTCTAAAAGAAGCAATTGTAAAACCTTTATTAGAAAAAAACCCCCTTCATTAGAGCCCTTGATTAATATCCCAGTCTTTAAATCTCTCCTTTGCCACCTAGAGAAAAAGTGGCAACGCAACTTCAAGCTTCCTTGTTTGAAATAGATTACTTGGACACATTCCAGTTTAGATTCAAGCCTGGTTATAGGACATAAATAGTTTTGATCACTTGGTGGATAACCCACACCAGGTGTTTGATAGGAGGAGTCTGTTCTTGTTGATCCTTCTGGATATTTGAGTCGTATTTGATACGATTGACTATTGTATCTGGAGGATATGGTAGAACTGAGTTGTCTGGATATGGTGAAGAACTGGATGCAAGTTGCTAGACTGAAACTTATCCCAGACAAGACTGAAGTGCTGCTGCTGGTCAGTAGGCAGGGGCGGCTCAAGCCATACCGCAAATTACGTGGTTGCTGAAGGCGCAGTCCTCTAGTGGGTGCAGTTGAGGCGCGTCAAGGGCAGCGGAGGCGGATGACCACAGCGGATGCTGAAAAGCCAGGCAGACCATGAGGCTGCGGAGCAGGCAGGCCATAGTCTCCACCATCCTGCCCAGGTGGGCGGAGGCCAGAAGGGGAGCTCACCTTGCTTTTCCCTTCGTGCACATGGAGGGAGGGGAGACCAGGACAAACGCACCCCACGTTACGAGGAGGAGGAGGCTCCTGCAGGAAGGTGCCCCGCCGACAGGTGCAGCCATCTTAGCCCTACCGCAGGTGCCTCTGCCTCTCCTCCCTGCCTTGATTCTCTGGCTTTGAGGCCTCCTTCCTGCCCTTCCCTTGAGTCCTCCTCCGGGCCTGGTGAGAGAGGCGGAGGCAGCGGCCCGGGCTTCCCGGGCAGGCCTCTGGGATTACAGTGCAGGCAGACCATCGCCCTCCTGGCTCAAGGCCTCATCGAGTTCTGCAAGTACAGTGCTGACGAGGACGAGCTGGGAGGAGGAGGACTCAAGGGAAGGGCAGGAAGGAGGCCTCAAGGCCAGGGAATGGAGGCGGGGAGGAGAGGCAGAAGGACCTGCAGTAGGGCTAAGGAGCTAAGGTGGCTGCACCTGTCAGTGGGGCACCTTCCTACAGGAGCCTCCTCCACCTTCTTGCAATGCGGGGCGCACGCGTCATGGTCTCCCCTCCCTCCACACGCGCGAAGGGAAAAGCAAGGCAAGCTCCCTCTCTGGCCTCCGCCCCGCCTGGGCAGGATGGTAGGGACTATGGCCCACCTGCTCCGCAGCCTCATGGACTCCCAGCCTGTGGCCCACTTCCAGCGCCGCTGTGGGCTCTTCCGACGTTTTGCCCACATCTATGGCAGGCATCCTCAGCGGTTGTGAGGTCTGTTGGAAAATAGTCAAGTGGGGTTTACATATCTGCGGAAGGTCCAGGGTGGGAGAAAGAAAGAACTCTTGTTTGTTGGAGGTAGGTGTGAATGTTTCAGTTGCCCACCTTGATTAGCCTTTCAGCTTCAAAGCTTGGCTGCTTCCTGACTGGGGGGAATCCTTTGTTGGGATGATTTATTATTATTATTGTTGTTGTTGTTGTTATTATTATTATTATTATTATTATTATTATTATTATTATTATTATTATTATTGGGCCTTGCTCCCGGGAAGGTTCCTCCACCATAGCTCCCTACCTATCCGTCTACCTTGCCACATATTCTCCACATTGTGTGTATGTCTATGTATATATAAGATACACACATATACTATTCACCTCTACCTTCTACCTTTTATTTTTCAGTGATTGGGTTTTTTTTGGGGGGGGGGCAAAAATACTGCTTGCTTACACAATTACCTAGGGCCGGCCCTGTCAGCAATTCTGTTCACAGTCGGTCCTAGGTGGAGTTGCATTCCCTCTGAAAGAGCATACTTGTAGTATAGAGGTGTTCATAGATCCCGCAATTATTTTTGAAAGTCATGTCATTGAAGTGTTCAGTAGTGCCTCTGTATTTACCTCACCATTTCTTGGGGGTGGGGGAGGGTCTGGCCATAGTGGTTCACATCTTAGTTACCTCTCAATTAGATTACTACCAGTATAACACACTACATACCCTCGAAAAGTATTCAGAAGAAGCTGCAGCAAGTACAAAATATAGTGACAAGGTGTCATTTTAGAAATCGTAACACTGGTCCTGCAAGAAATTTACTGGCTTCCAATCTGCTTCCAGGGTCAACTCAAGGTCCCAGTGTTGCCCTACAAACCTGTATGAGATATCTGAAAGGCAACCTTCCTCATGTGAGCATGCCAAAAATGTGATATCTTCAGAGCAGACCCTGTTGTTTGTCACAACACATTTTGAAGTTAGACTGATAGGTACACAGGTTTTCTTTGGAGTAGTGCCTTCATTGTGTAAAACAAACTGAGGTTAGACTGCCTCCCTCACTTTAGTTACCAGAAGGCAGCCAAAATAATTGTGATGACTCATGGGCCATGTAGTCCCGTTCCTAGTGCTGTTGTGAATGATGAAGAGGAAAACTTGGGTTTTCCACCATTTCAGCCAGAAAAGGAACTATCCCAGCCAGAAATTGAGCCTTTGCACCTGCAGGAGGCTTGTCTTCCAGAAATCTGCCAAACAAGCCCTGAGTCGAGTTCTCCCCCTTTTTCGCGCCGTAATTATTATCTCCAGCAAAAAGGAGTGCAACAAGCTAATCGCAGGAGCTTGAGAATTGCAGCAAAGCATTCAGATGATTAAGCCTGCTGCCATGAGAAATTTTAGGGAGTCATACATCTGGACACAGAGATTGACTTTCGTTTCTGATTCCCCAGAGAAGTGTTCTCTGGTGGGAAAACGAGGCCTATTTAGGTTCCTTGCTCCCGAAGGAATCTTGCGGAGTCAATTCGTCAGCTACTGTGATGAACCATGGGCCTTGTAGTCCTGCTCAGGACATTGTAATCCCTGATGAAGATGAAAACTTGGGTTTTTTACCTTCCCAGTCTGAACTGGATTCCTCTCAGCCAGATCCTTCCCAGGCAGATCTGGAAACCTTGCACCTGCAAGAAAGTTGTGCCCCAGAAGTATGTCAAACAACCCCAGAGCCTACTTCTCCCGTGTTCTTGCGCCGGGAGTTTTGTAAACAACAGAGAAGTTTGGATTCAGCTTCGCGCAGGAGTGCGAGGATAGCAGCTAAGAATGTTGCCAATTAACATTGGTTCTCGTGAGAATCTTTAAGGAGTTTAACATCTGGTCTCAGAGTTTAGCTTTCGTTTCTGATTCCCAGAGAACCGCTTTGGTGAGAAAGTTGGACTCTATATAGGTGTTTTGCCCGCGTAGCAACTTCGCGGAGTCAATTCGTCAGCCTACGGAGCGAGTTGTGTCTGGACAGCGCGCTCCGATTCAAGCCTCGCTTCAGCTCAAGCCTTGCCTTGCTATCCAGCCTTCGCCTTGCTTCCCAGCCTTTGTTTACCTACGGACTTTGCCTTGTTTCCCAGGACTAATCCTTGCCTTGTTTCACGGATTTTACCAAGTTATTCCACGGACCTTGTTCTTGTTCTTAGTTACCTTGTTCCACGTTCAAGCCTTGTTTCAAGTATCAAGTTATTTCCTAGCCACGCTCAAGTTTTATGGACTAAGGACCTTGTCATCTCCCCTCACTTTGCTTGGCAAAGTGAGTGTTTCGGTTATTGGATTACAACTTTGGACCTTAATATTTCTTATTGGACATTGCTTTTTTGGACTAATTCTGACCTTTCCTGAAGGGTCTAATTCTGGACTATTTTCTATACTTGTTTTTATTAACTTTATATATTCCTTCAATAAAGATATTAGTTAGATTCTGGCCTCTGTGTATGGTTATTGGTGCCTCTGCCGCCTGGGTCGTGACAGTTTGACTCCGCCACCCATAAGCACCAACTAACCGAGGCCAGGATGTCTACCGGAGCCGCGCCGGCTGGACAGCCGCTCAGCTACACCATCAGCAAGGACGAAGTGGACCGCATCCGTGACAGACTCAACGCGCAGGATGGAGAAATAAAAGGGTTGAGGGAGCGCGGAGTTCGCCTCCCGGCCATGGCGTTGCCTACCAAGTTTTCTGGAGAAGCTGCTAAGGTTCATGTTTTCCGCCGCCAATGTCAAGCTTATCTAGAGGCCCGTGATGCCGAGTTTCCCCAAGAAGACATCAAGGTGGCGTGGGTCTACAGTCTTCTAGACGGACCAGCGGCTAGCTGGGCGACGGCCCTGTTTGATCAAGCCTCCCCCCACCTAAGTTCAGCACAACGCTTCTTGGATCACCTTAAGGAGACCTGGGGAATCGAGGACAATTTGGAGGCAGCCGGTCACAAACTCCGGCGCCTCCTTCAAGGAGACAGACCCATGTCTCAGTACATAGCCGAGTTCCGCGTGCTGGCCCACAACACCGGCTGGAACGATGTAGCCCTCAGAGGACAATTTCGGGAGGGTCTCAACATTGAAATGCTGGAAGAAATCTCCAAGGTGGATCCTCCCCAGACCCTCGAGGCACTCATTGATCAATGTTTACGGGCTGAAGTCATGATTGCCAACAGGAAACAATGGGTTCGAGGCCAGGGCGGTAGAGCCGGGGCAAAACCCCCCGCTCCCGCCAGTGTTCAGCCACGTCCGGTGTGGAGACCCCCGCCGCCAACCCCATACCCCAGAGGAGGCGAGGAGGAGCCGATGCAGTTGGGCAATGTGCGTCCCAGACTAGATGCCGCCGAGAAGGCCCGTCGTCAACGCTTGAACCTCTGCTGGTACTGCGGGAACGGGGGCCACTTCGCCAGAGAGTGCCCAGCCAAAGGGAAGCCTGCCGCCCGTCTTGCGGCGGCGTCCTCCACGGAGTCGAAGGCGTCTGAGCCGACTGGCACACAGCCGGCGGGGGAAGCCAACGACCGGGTGTAGAGAGGCTCGCCAACCCGGTCAAAAAATCCATCCAAGAGCCGCCAACCGGGGTCCTGTTCCTTCTCGTGGTCACATTATGGTCAGCAAAAAGGGGACCCGTCATGATCCACGCCATGATAGACTCTGGAGCTACCAACAATTTCATCGATAGAGAGTATGCCGACTCTCTGGGATTACAATATCATGATTTCAAGAATGCCCGTGTGGTGCAAGCCATAGACGGCCGTCCCCTCAAGACGGGCCCCGTAAGCCAGTGGTCGGAACCCACCAGGATGTGGATAAGGGAACATATGGAAGAGATTTCCTTCTTTGTTACCGAGGTTCCCCATTTCCCTGTGATTTTGGGAATTCCATGGCTGACACTCCACGACCCTAACATCTCCTGGTCCAACAGAGAACTGCAGTTTGCTTCACCGTACTGCCAAAACCATTGCCTCGTAGCCAAGGTATGCCATGCCACAGACTCCGAGCCCATCATCACCTTGCCAAAGAAGTACTCCGAGTATTGGGATGTATTCAATGAGAAAGAAGCCGAAAAATTACCCCCACATAGACCTTATGACTGTGCCATTGACTTGGTGGAGGGGGCCCCGATCCCGCGAGGGCATCTCTACTCCCTGACTGAACCAGAGCAAGAAGCTCTCAGGGAATTCTTAGAGACAAACCTTCGCAAGGGGTTCATCAGACCCTCTCAATCCCCAGCCGCCTCCCCAGTGATGTTTGTGAAGAAGAAGTCAGGGGAATTACGCTTGGTGGTGGACTACAGAGCATTGAACAATATCACCAAGCGGAACAGCTATCCCCTGCCCTTAATCTCGGATCTACTGGACCGACTTCGAGGAGCCAAGGTCTACACCAAGCTGGATCTTCGGGGGGCTTATAATCTAGTTCGCATCAGAGAAGGGGACGAGTGGAAGACCGCCTTCCAGACTAAATTCGGATTATTCGAGTCCCGAGTTATGAATTTCGGTTTATGCGGAGCTCCCGCAACGTTCCAGCATTTTGTCAACGATATTTTTCAGGACTATCTAGACAGATTCTTGATAATCTACCTGGACGATTTTTTGGTGTTTTCCAGATCACAATCAGAACATGAGAACCACGTCAAAATGGTGTTGCAACGACTGCGGGATCATGGACTTTATGCCAAGCTAGAAAAATGCGCTTTTGATCTACAAGAGGTAGATTTCCTTGGCTACCGCATCTCGCCTCTAGGGCTTTCCATGGATCCAGCCAAAGTTTCAGCAGTATTGGAATGGCGGGCGCCAACTAACAAGAAAGAGGTGCAGCGTTTCTTGGGGTTCGCGAACTACTACCGCAAGTTCATTCCAGATTTTGCCCGCTGGTCCGACCCCATCACTAGCTGCATCCGTGGAAAGCAGCCTTTCCGCTGGACTGATCAAGCAGAGAAAGGGTTCCAGCAACTGAAGAAACTATTCACCTCCCAGCCAATTCTACAGCACCCAAATCCTGGAACCCCTTTTGTGGTGCAAGCGGACGCCTCTGATGTGGCAATTGGGGCTGTACTCTTACAACCGGTGGGAGATCACCTCCACCCCTGTGCCTTTTATTCTCGTCAACTAACCACACCAGAGAGGAATTACACCATTTGGGAAAAAGAACTACTGGCCATAAAGGCAGCCTTTGAAACTTGGAGACATTGGCTAGAAGGGGCCAAATTCCCCATTGAAGTCCACACTGATCATCGTAATCTAGAACATCTAAGAACTGCCCGCAAACTAAATCAGAGGCAGCAACGTTGGGCTTTATTCTTTGAACGTTTCAACTTCCAGATCCATTATGTGACCCCAGCTCAAACCAAGCAAGCAGACGCCCTGTCACGTAAACCGGAATACGCTGCAGGACGCAAGGAGACCTTTGAATCCCAACTGCTACAACCTGAGAACTTTGCCACGCTCACAGTGGGGAACACCAAATCCAGTCCCATTGGTTCAACTTCCCCTACTCCAGGACCCATCTGTGCTCAAGAAATCAGGGCTAGTCAGCAAGCAGATGCCTGGGCGCAGGACCAACTTCGCCAAGGTCTGCATTTTCCCTTTTCGCTTAAAGATGGGCTGCTCTGCTATAGAAATCATGTTTATATCCCACCCGGACCGGGCAGGGAAAAAGCGCTTCGTCTGTGTCATGACTGCAAACCAGCAGGACACTTCGGACTATTTAAAACCATGCATTTGATCCTAAGAGATTTTTGGTGGCCCAAGATCCGCAAGGATGTGGAAAAATATGTCAACACCTGCCCAGTATGCCAGCGCTCCAAGATACGAAGGGAGAAGCCCTCAGGGCTTTTGCACCCCCTTCCTACCCCATCTCGCCCATGGGAAATAATTTCCGCGGATTTCATCACTGACCTACCACCTTCCTGTGGATTCACCACGATCTTAGTGGTGGTGGACCTATTCACCAAGTTAGCCCATTTCATTCCCTGCGAAGGCCTCCCCACGGCCAAAGAAACTGCGGATCTATTTCTTCAGCATGTTTTCAGACTACATGGATTGCCCAAGAGTTTAGTCACAGACCGTGGATCTCAATTCACCTCTCGTTTTTGGAAGGCACTACAAAAACTACTGGGCATAGACTCTCGCTTATCTTCAGCTCATCATCCCCAAACAGATGGGCAAACGGAGCGCACCAATGCCACTTTGGAGCAGTATCTTCGCTGTTATGTAAACTACCAACAGGACAATTGGGCTTCTCTGTTACCACTGTCTGAGTTTGCCTACAATAATGGAGTTCAAGCTTCTACAAAAGAAACGCCGTTCTTTGCAAACTACGGTTTCCATCCACGTTTCTTTCCCCCTGTCATTGAAACTTCAGAAGTTCCCGCAGCAGAGGATTGGCTGCAGGAACTCACAGCGGTGCAACAACTTTTGCTCCAGCAACTGGACCAAGCCAAGGAGGACTATAAACGCCACGCTGACAAACACCGCCAGCCGGGCCCCGAAATCAAGGTAGGAGATCGGGTTTTTCTGTCCACTCGCTTTCTGCCCTCCCACCGCCCATGCCGGAAGTTAGATGCCCGCTTCATTGGCCCCTATCCAGTGGTGGCGCAATTAAACCCCGTGACTTTCAAACTCCAACTTCCGCGTTCAATGCGCATTCACCCAGTGTTTCACCGTTCCCTGCTCCTTCCGGCGGATGGTGTGCGTCCTGATACAGACCAACCGGCCCCCCCTCCTGTTTTGATGAATGGGGAGGAGGAGTTCGAGGTTGAGGACATTTTGGATTCTCGCTTTCATCGCCGCCGCCTACAATATCTCATTGACTGGGTGGGTTTTGGGCCTGAGGAACGCTCTTGGGAAGACGCCTCCACAGTCCATGCTCCTGATCTAACCCGTCGCTTCCATCTGACCTATCCCACCAAACCGCGACCTCGCGCCTCGGGGAGAGGACCCCAGTTTGGGAGGGGCCCTGAGGAGGGGGATAGTGTGATGAACCATGGGCCTTGTAGTCCTGCTCAGGACATTGTAATCCCTGATGAAGATGAAAACTTGGGTTTTTTACCTTCCCAGTCTGAACTGGATTCCTCTCAGCCAGATCCTTCCCAGGCAGATCTGGAAACCTTGCACCTGCAAGAAAGTTGTGCCCCAGAAGTATGTCAAACAACCCCAGAGCCTACTTCTCCCGTGTTCTTGCGCCGGGAGTTTTGTAAACAACAGAGAAGTTTGGATTCAGCTTCGCGCAGGAGTGCGAGGATAGCAGCTAAGAATGTTGCCAATTAACATTGGTTCTCGTGAGAATCTTTAAGGAGTTTAACATCTGGTCTCAGAGTTTAGCTTTCGTTTCTGATTCCCAGAGAACCGCTTTGGTGAGAAAGTTGGACTCTATATAGGTGTTTTGCCCGCGTAGCAACTTCGCGGAGTCAATTCGTCAGCCTACGGAGCGAGTTGTGTCTGGACAGCGCGCTCCGATTCAAGCCTCGCTTCAGCTCAAGCCTTGCCTTGCTATCCAGCCTTCGCCTTGCTTCCCAGCCTTTGTTTACCTACGGACTTTGCCTTGTTTCCCAGGACTAATCCTTGCCTTGTTTCACGGATTTTACCAAGTTATTCCACGGACCTTGTTCTTGTTCTTAGTTACCTTGTTCCACGTTCAAGCCTTGTTTCAAGTATCAAGTTATTTCCTAGCCACGCTCAAGTTTTATGGACTAAGGACCTTGTCATCTCCCCTCACTTTGCTTGGCAAAGTGAGTGTTTCGGTTATTGGATTACAACTTTGGACCTTAATATTTCTTATTGGACATTGCTTTTTTGGACTAATTCTGACCTTTCCTGAAGGGTCTAATTCTGGACTATTTTCTATACTTGTTTTTATTAACTTTATATATTCCTTCAATAAAGATATTAGTTAGATTCTGGCCTCTGTGTATGGTTATTGGTGCCTCTGCCGCCTGGGTCGTGACAGCTACCGGAGCAGCGTGTGTGGACAGCTACTCCTGCTTCCAAGCCTTTGTTCCTGTTCCAAGCCTTCGTTCTCAGCCTTGTTTTCTCCCCGGATCTTGCCTTGTTTCCCGGACCTCGCCAAGTAATTGCCACGGATCTTGTTCTTGCTCCTCGTTCCCTTGTTGCCTTGAATCAAGCTTTGTGTGCCAAGAATCAAGTTATTTCCTAGCCTTGCTCAAGTTCATGGACTAAAGGACCTTGTCATCTCCCCTCACTTGCTTGGCAAGTGAGTGTTTCGGTTATTGGATTACAACTTTGGACCTTACTATTTCATATTGGACATTGCTTTTTTGGACTAATTTTGACCTTTCCTGAAAGGTCTACTTCTGGACTATTTCCTATACTTGTTTTTATTAACTTTATATATTTCCTTAATAAAGATATTAGATAGATTCTGGCCTCTGTGTATGGTTATTGGTGCTCTGCAGCCTGGGTCGTGACAATAATATTGGCATCAGTATTTGAAATTGATGTCTTAACACTGGATTCTAGAATGACTTTTAGACTGCTATTATGAGTTTTTCAATAGTATTGTAATGCATTTAAATTGTTTTTATCTTTCTATTGTTTTAATTGGTTTTTATTTGTACATCACTTTGAGAGCCCTTGTCTCGGAGGCAATACAGAAATATGATAAATATTTTGTCAGCAGTCTTAACGCCTCAGTATTGCATTGGGAAACGGTGGTATAGAAATGAGCAAATAAAGTAAGACCTGTTGCACACAGCTCTCTGTCACCAGAAATATCAGTAGCTAAAAGTGTAATTAAGATCAGGAAGAGGTTATACAGAGTCATCAAACATGGAACCTTCAGCTGTGAGACCTCGCTGCAAAATTCTGGGTAGTCTTAAGACCAAATGCCGAACTGGGTGAATTATTTCTGAAGATAAGGTGTTAAACAGCAAATGTGTGTACGTCTTAAGCCATTCAGATTACATCTAGTGTTGGAGCTCTCCTGAGACAAAATATATTTATGGACAAAACTAGCTGTACCTGGCCACGCATTGCTGTGGGCATGTGTGGTTTAATGGTAATGAAAGAAAAGAGTAGGAGCTGGGTTCTGATAAATGTAATTTTTCCTCCCTTCCTTCTCAACCGCTTTTTCCCCTCTTTTCCCTCTTTGTTTCCTTCCTCTTTCTCTCCCTCCTGTCTTCCTTTCTTCTCTACCTCATTCTTTCCTTCCTTTGGTCTTTCTCTCCTTCTTTCCTTCTTTTTTTTTCTTCCCTCCTTCTTTTTCTCCTTCCTTTCCTCCCATTTTCCTTCCCTCTTTTATCTTTCCTTCCTTCCCTCGCTCTTTCCTTCTTTTCCCCGTTTTTCTTGCCCTACTTTCTCTCCTTTCTTCCTTCTCTACCTCTACCAACTGTAAAACAGGACAACAGGTTTAGCATGGCAATCTGCTCCTATAGCAGGGTTTTTCGTACACAACTATTACAGATGTGTGTGCTTCTATCCTTCCTACTAATTGATAAGTGTAAAAGCAGCAGAGAGGATGCTGTATTCTGAACTGTATGCTTTTTAAAGATTAAAATCAGTATTTTTCTCTGTGATCCGGGAACTTCTGTCTTTATAATGCACAATGCACTGGCTGCTGAGCTAATGCGACCATTTAACTGCTGTTTCATGTAATACAGAAAGCAATACAGTTATAATTCAGTTAACAAATAAGTGTGTTCCTGGATGTTGCTACTATAATGGCAAATTTAGTACTCAGGCAGAAATAAAATGGAAATGAATAGGGATAGTTTCCTACAACAAAGAGGAAAAAGAAGGAGGAGTTCAACATGTTTCTGAAAACATTTTAATCAGAACAATTTGCAGATGTGCAATGAAATGTCCAAGTCAGAAAAAGCCTTGCGTAATTATACAGAAACATTCTGAATTTTTTAGAGACAATTTGAATGGTCCTTCCAAAATGTGTCTAGGGATGAGTTTTGTAATTTGGTAGTCAAACTTACAGGTCAGTGCTTTTTAAAGCATGCTGAGAGCTTATCTGTTTCCCCCGTTTCTCCTGTTTCTGTTTCCATGTTCTCACATATTCAGTAACAGATTTTGAGGGCCCTCTTTCCTAGTTCAGGTTTAATTTCATTGCTTTCTACAGATATGTTGCTGCAACCCAGCATCAAGAACATGTTTTTCTCCAATCCTCCTCCAACTTTCCAGTGCTGATCCTGGTGGGAAAAAAAATTCAGCTAGTGAGATGATTGGGCAAAGCTAAACATCAAAAAGCTTCTTCAAAGACTTCATTAACAACTTCTTCATCACAGCCTTTGTTAACAGTGGTATGTTTGTACATGGATCAGTAGTTGTGTTCCATAGAAGTCGTAAAAGTTGGAGTAACGAATACCTTGTCTGCTGGTGTTGGGAAGGGGGAAGGTGCATTTTTAGACATATCCATTACATGCTAATAAAAATGTAATGAAACATTCTAATGATTTGTGGATGTGTGGTAATTTTCAGTATAAACTGCAATATCTTTTTCATCTTTGCATCACAGTCACATGAAATATATGCATTCATCTACTTTTCTGTCACTTTCTCTGAGGTCACACAAAAAGAAATCAATCCTCTGTAGGCTATATGGTACGCAGAAAGGGCCTTTACCTGATTGCACCGTTTGCCAACTTTCTATAATTTGATTTTAAATCTATGTGATTAGATGAGCCAAACAATTCACAATGTTACATAAATTGCTTGATAATCAAATGTCATCTAAATCTTTGTTTTTAGTCCTGGCCCACTATACTTTAAGGAAGAATGTTACCACATAAATTCAGGGGGGGGGGGGGGAGAAGCTGGTCAGCAGGATGAAAATGAGGCTTGTTTGGGAGAATGAAAGATAATAGTCTTCCAGTAGCTAAAGGATATCATTGGAAGTCAAACATTTTTCTTTGCTGCTCCGAAGAACAAGACTAAATTTGATGGGTTTGAGTTCTAGCCAGGTTTCAGTTGAATATCATGACTTTTTATGATAAAAGCAGTTTAACTAGATTCTCTGCATTAAGCAAAATAATGAACTAGAGTAGGTGTCCTCAAACCTTTTAAGCAGAGAGCCAGTTCACGGTCCCTCAGACTGTTGGGGAGGGGGGCTATAGTTTGGGGAAAAAAATCAATGAATTCCTATACAAACTGCACATATATTATTTATATTGGAGAAAATTTGTCACCAACATAAACGTACCAATATTTGAATGGGAAGTGTGGGCCTACTTTTGGCTGATGAGATAGTCATGTTAATTAGGATTGTTGTGTGTCTTCAAGCTGTTTCAGACTTAGGGCGACTCTGAAGTCTAAAATTTAGGGTGGGGGCAGGCAAATGTCCTTGGAGGGCTATATGTGTCCTGTTGGCCTTAGTTTGGGGACCCTTGAACTAGATCACCGGTCACCAAACCAAGGCCCGGGGGCCACATGCGGCTCATCGAAGCCATTTATCCGCCCCCCGCGACGGCGGCTCCCTCCTCTGCCTTTCCCACCTCCTCCCTCACCTGTTGCGCATCTTCTATAACTTTGCTTGTTTATAATGGTATTTTAATTATATTAATTTGCTTGTGCTTTTGGTGCACAAAGGTAGAAGGGGGTTGGACAAGATGGCCCAAGGTGTCTCTTCCAACCCTCTTTATTATTTTTTGATTATCATTAATATTGAGGTTGTATTTCTTCCTTTTGGTTTTTTAATACTTCAAAATAAGAGGTGTGCAGTGTGCATAGGAATTTGTTTATAGGGTTGTTTTTTTTCAACTATAGTCTGGCCCTCCAACGGTCTGAGGGACCGTGAACTGGCCCCCTGTTTAAAAAGTTTGGGGACCCCTGAACTAGATGATCAATAAGATCTCTTCTAGATTAGTAGCTGTGAGAACATCAAGGGTTGCTAAAATACATTGCCTAACATATTTCATCTACAAAGAAAGGAGTGGACTTCTTTCTTTCCTGACCGGCCTCCCTGCAGCTGCCCCGGGAGGGAAGCCTCGTCCTTCTCCTCCTCGCAGGGTGGAGTCCCTTCTTATATGATCTGTTCCACAGGACTGCATTGCAAAATATCCTATACTAGAGGTTTTTATGTGCCTATATTTGTATAACTATCTCCACATCTTTGGAAGGTGCAGCTTGTGTGGTTAGGGGTAGTAGTAAACTAAAACCTGAAAAACCATTTTTCATGGGAAATGAGACTTAGTTTCAACAATATAGGTGTAATTTTTCTTTCTTTTTAACCCACATTTCTCAATAAATCTACTGGTTTTCAGATGTCCGTTGAATACATTTATCTGACTGTTGAGATAACGTTAGAATCAAAATGATATCTTAGTTTTAAAACAACTGTATTTTAGCATAGGTGTACTCAAAGTGATGGTTCACTGACTTTTTGCACCACTACTTTATGACCCTGTTTTCTGTGGTTTATTCTTATTCCCTTTCTCACCCCAAGTTTTTAACCCAGTGTTCATGTGGCCCGCCCTTGGTTTTATTGTTCTTTTGATTTTGCTTAATGTAGTGTATATTATCTTTTATTGTATTGTTTAATGTGTTATGATTTGTTGTTTTATTTATATTATGTGATATTGTATTGTTCTGGGCATGGCCCCATGTAAGCCGCCCCGAGTCCCCGTTGGGGAGATGGTGGCGGGGTATAAATAAAGTTTATTATTATTATTATTATTATTATTATTATTATTATTATTATTATTATTTTCTCATTCCTAAGCCAAAGGGTGCTTCTTTCTGACAATGTAGCCAGTGGGCATAAATATGGGACTGGTACCTGCTAGTTTCCCAAATCAGATAGCTGGGTGTGCACTATTTCACTAGATAAAATAGAATAATGCATCAGTGAATTTTACCTTGTAAAGTTATTTGCTCAAGGTTCCTTGAATCTGCTCTCCACCTGATGTTCAGAAAGTGAAGAGACCCGATTGTCCTGCTTTTCTTATTTAAACACTTACGTGATGTGGCACACACAATGTTCCATTGCCTTCTGTTCATCAAAGGAAAATGACAAATATATTATCTGTCCAGTATGTAAACATTTTCTTTGCCTTAAATCATCTGGTTTTGCATTTATCAGATTATCCAAAACTCTTCCATCTGCCTAGTGTAAATTTTACCATTGTAATTCTTCTGGTTCAATATCTCACAGACTCTCTTTGTTGCACTCTCTAACATTTGCCATATTCTTTGACATAAAAGGAACTGAATATGTGTCCCAAGTTAAACTATGGGGTGTATCGGTACATTGATAAGACAACGCCTCCAATTTGGGACTATAATTCCCAGATTGTGGTTTGTGGTGGTGTGAGTGATAGTTTAGAGTATTCAGGAGGCATCAGATTAAGGAAGGGATCTATTAGTGTATAGCAGGAATGGGCACACTTCAGACTTCTAGATGTTTTGGACTCCAACTCCCACAATTTCTAACAACCAGTTGGCTGCTCGGAATTGTGGGAGTTGGGAGTCCAAAACACCTGGAAGGCTAAAATTTGCCCATGCCTGGTCTATAGCAACATACTGGATTTTTGTACTTTGTATCTTCTCTAACTTTTTTCCCCATCAGTAAGGTTTGACCTCCTAAAATCTTTTCCTATTATAGCCAGCTCGGAAACTTGAGATAATGTAAGATTTTTGTGAAAATGTTTCCAGTCTTGAGATACTTCAGAAACTTTAATTAGTGGTCAAACTTTCATTTCAACTTCTTCCTGAAGCTTTGACATTCTTCTAGCCTGAATTAAGTTATGTCTTAATTAAGTTAAGTTATGAATTAAGTTTTTCTGATCCAGACACATATTTTTCTTAACAGGTTGTGTGTTACCTATAGGGGATAAAAAAATGTTGTGAAAAGAGCCTTTAAGTGGTTATTTGTGAGATTGTGAAGAATTAGATGTATTGCTGTTCAGAAAAGGTATCAGACCAAAAGGTGTGCATCCAGCAGTCTCAGGGGATTAAGGCATTAGTGTTGATGAGCGTTCTGTAACAATTTGACTGAATTCAGTTTTAAAAGAAATAATGTTCTAGTGGAACAATAGAGAAATGTAAAAGGCAGAGTCAGAAGTACAGATAGTTGGCTTGACTTAATAATTGGAATGAAAAGTAATAAGCATTTTAAATTATAAACTGAGAGTTGCACAATTAAATGATTTATCATTAAATTTATTCATTGTGTTTTTAATGGGCTGATGCCATAGTGCATTGAATGGATAAAGACAATAAAATTTAATTCACTCCTATAATTTGCGATGGCAGATGAACAGAGGAATTTAAATGATTAGACTTTATCAAGAGTGTTACTCAAAATGAGAAGCACAGTATCTTTCATTGAGTCTTTGAATTCTTAGAACTGAAAGGTATGTTGAGCATTTCTAGAATTCTCAATCAAGAAAGAAGTAACGATTAGGGTTTTTGTGAGTTGGTTCTTTCTCCTTGCTTATTAAAGAAACATGGTCAGCCCATATTTGGAAAATGGTGAACTGCATTCTTAGAATGTGCAGCCAATTTCTAGTTGGGGATTGTAGTCCATTGTGTCTCAGTGTATAGTTATTAGAGTTAGAGCTCTTAAAACATGTTATCTATTGACCACAAGCAATGACTACCACCAGGCAATCATTTTTATTTCACATATATGCATAATTCCTTGGTGTTCATATTAATGGTGTGTATTTTCCACCATTTGGGTTACCCATGTAATTTTTTGTACTGTACTTTTAATTAAAATAGAGCATTGCCATTTTCTGTCCTTTACCTAAAATACACTAACGGCATGCCTGTGGAGAAGGTTGTAGATCTCAGTTTTGTGTCTAAAAATATTATCAAAATGTGGAGTTATAAGAAGACCATTTTAAGGTATTCAGAGTTTATGAACTGTTGTAAGATCAAGCTGACAGATTGTCTGCGGGTGCATCTACACTATAGAATTAATGCAGTTTGACACTACCCTAACCGCCATGGTTCAATGATACAGAATCATGAGAGTTTGGCCTTCTCTGCCAGACACTACTGATCTGAAGGGTGAAGATGTTAATTCGAAATTGAAAAGGGGGAGAAAAAAACTTCACCAAACTACTACTCCCATGATTCCATAGCATTGAGTCATAGTAATTAAAGATGTCAAACTACATAAGTTCTGGAGTCCAAATGCAACGTGAAAATTAAAAGAACTGTCTGGATACAGCGGTAAAATGTGATTTCTAGGTGAATAATTACAACAAGTATTGCAGTTGATGGACCTTTAGATTGTGAACAGTTGGCTAGGAAAATATGATGACTACCTCTGAATGGTAGGCAGGAAGAGTTGTATAAAAATGAAAGTGAGAACACTTTATGCTTGGTAAAGTCAAGTAATGAAATAGAACAACTATCACATGGGCAGTAGTAATGTTCAAGGCATAATGGATTTGAGTAATCTGCATTGAATTCAGGGTAATTTAAGTGTCCAGTTTCATTGCATATATTAGGTTAGAATATTCTATCACCGACGTTAATTTTCTTGCGGCTGATGTTTGTTTTTTTAAAGAAAATCAATACAAATGACTTGACTTATCTATGAAAGCAATAATTGTGCTTTGATTTTTCTCAGATTTTTTTACTGCATTCATATACAAAGCAAAAAGATTTTAATGTATTTTGTGTACCATATATACTTGAGTATATGCCGGGTTTTTCAGCCCTTTTTAGGGCTGAAATATAGCCCTCCTTGACTTATACTCAAATGAAGGTCCTGGCCAGCTTATATTTGGGTTGGTTTATACTCGAGTATATAGGTAATCAGGGTTGGACAGTCTTATCTTATTAAAGTTTTATTATCTTAAATTACAGTTTTATGTAAATATTCAAAAGCATTTAACCTACTGATGCCTCAATTACTGTAATTTTATTAGCCCCTATTTTTTATTTTTGAAATTTACCATTACCTGCTGCATTTCCCATCCACATCTTATATCCGAGTCAATAAATTTTCTCAAATATTTAGGTGCCTCTGCTTATATTCAGGTTAGCTTATACTGGAGTATATACAGTAGTTTGTACTGTTAAAAAACCACTCAGAAAAAACCACTCAGGGGAGTGGGGGTGTTTGGAATGAAAGTTATCTCACTTTTCTGTGCAAATGCACTCTTTAGTTAACTATGCTCTCACCATTCCACTCTCATACTGTATGCTGATGACACCCAAATATATTTCTCCATATCTTCAAAAACAGCTTTATCTTAGGATAGTATGTCTCCTTGGAATCAATGCCTGGAGCAGGTAATGGGCTGGATGAGGAAAAACATATTGAAACTGAATCCAGACAAAACAGGTGTGTTTGCCATAAAGGGTCCTCATCTGGGGTCAGAGGTGTGTCAACCAGTTCTGGATGGGGTTACGTTCCCCCTGAAAGACTGTGCTCACAGCCTGGGACTGCTCCTGGATCTGTCTCTCCAAATGTCAGCCCAGGTAGATATATAAATAAATATGAGGCCCCTAGAACCATAAGAAATGAATTCACTGTTAATAACACATTTTCAAATTTCCCCCCTTAAAAATCAAATCCCCTTGTGGCCTATGTTGGGAACCAGGGCTCTAGTGCGTCTGAAGTGGTATGAAATCTACAAAAACTCATGCTAAAATAAATCCAATTTCCATGGTGCTGCTAGATTTAAAAAGACCTAGATTCTTGACATAGGATTGTTTTGCCAACAATCTTAACTTTGCTATACCCTCTGGAAATATCATTTTATGCGTTTATTCCTTGATTTACTGTTTGCAAATAATGGTTTAGAATGGAATTTTAAGATTTTTTTTTCTTATGGTACTGTTTCCATTCTTCCTTTTCCCAGTAGCCTTTTTTTTGTTTTTGTTTTTTGGAAGAATGGAATTAAGTAATTATATGCTTTTAAGCTTGTATAATGTGTTTGTTTAAACATATTGTTGATTTTTATTGATTTTGTTGGGGCATTGAATTTTGCCAGTAGTATAAGCCGTCTTCAGTCCCCTCGAGTGAGAAAGGCGGGGCTAAAATGCTATAAATAAATAAATAAATATTCATCATCAGTTTCTTGTTTTGTAGCAAGGAAGATGAAGGTCCTATTGCTTGAACCGGCTTGTATTCAAGCAATTGAGAATTCCCCTTTGATTATGTATCATTTTATTGCTGTGATAACAAAAAGTTACATTTCACAAAGGGATATTTTTAAAAATTATTAACTTTTCTTAATGCTGAAGGGTGAAGATGTTAATCGGACATTGGAAGGTGGGAGAAAACCTCTTCACTATGCAACAGATTGTGGACAGCTCGAGATCCTGGAATTCCTTCTACTAAAGGGAGCTGATATTAATGTATGTTTATTAAAATCAGTCAGGCTTGCACAAAGTTCTGTTTGGGGGTTGGAGACAAATGGTAGTGTTTAACATTCATAATGATATTGAGGCATGATTGCCCCAATGCACACACAAATTGTTTTTATTTTAGTGTTGTAACTTATCAAATATGTTTTGCATGTGTTCTAAAATAATACAGAAAGTGGATAATAGAGAAATGGTGGCAAGTGAGTATATGCTATTGACAATAATGTTCCTTCTACTATGTTTAGTAGTTTGAGGAACCTTTCTATCTCTAATCTTCATTGTGTTGGTGGTTACTCTTGATAGTTTAAATATCGGAACAGTTCAACAGAATATCACACATATTATTGGAGTAGAGGTTTTTACCTTAATGATAGCATATAATATAATCCACTGTGATATCTTAAGAGGTCAAATAAATTTGCTTTCATATTTTCTATTATTTTGAGAAGTAGAAATATATCCGTAGCTCATTTGAAGTCACATATTTCACTAACCTTGTGATGGATCTCTTTGATACAAGGCAAAAAATTTTCCCTGCCCTCCCTTTTTAAAAAACATGGCTGGTGATGGCATTATTTGTAGGGAAGGATGAGCAAAGAATGCTTGTGCTTTTCTCCCTGATCACCATGTAAAGTCACTTTTTCCCGAGCCATAATCTGAAATAGAAACTAAGCTTTTCTCAAGAGTATAGTGTGTAAAGGAAAGGCTTTTGTGGAGTAAAGGACCAAAACAGTCTCTTGCCTACTGCCTTTTCTGTCAGCACCCACATTTTCATTAAACACAGATTTAGTCAAATGCTTAGGCAGGAAGTATTCTGGTTTTAGTTATAACTGATTATAAATAGATTTTCTGGACAATAGCATGTTTTTGGAAGATGCCAAGAATTAGATTTCTATTTCACCAAGTAAGAGAAAAGCATTGTGACACTTTCTTGTGCATCCAGCGTTCTGTGTATTCATTCTAATGTCATTCTGTTTTAATACTGTTACAGCTGTATTACAGCTAGTCTATAATAAGTTATACATGGTCCACTAAGAATTCTTCAACTTCAATTCTTCTTTTTGTAGGCTCCAGACAAACACAATATCACTCCACTTCTTTCAGCAGTTTATGAAGGCCATGTCTCTTGTGTGAAGTTGCTCCTGTCAAAGGTGAGAACTTTAAATGTGCCTGATACAGGACTTGCATTTTGTTTTCCAAAATGTCATAATAATTACATTAATAAAATGCTGAATATACTATAGGTACTATGTAAAATAGTGTAACATCTATAGGGTTTTAATTTTAAAAGAGACAAAATAAGAGATTGCCTAGTAATAGCCATCCTGGGATCATCAGTTTATAAACTGATTATGCTATTTTACTACGATTTGGTCATCAAAGTGTCCAGATAACCATTGTCTAAGCACAGATTCTACTTTGCATAGATCTTTCTGTATAGGCACTACAGCTTTTTCAAACTGGAAAATACAAGCATTTTTAGGAACCTTTCCTCTCACAGGTGCAGGACATCTCTTTGCTTCTGTTGAAAAAATATTGTAGTGTTGTAAATTCTAATTATAATGCTTTATTTATATTCTATATTAATATTTTAATATTTAATTTTATAGAATCCTTATAGAAATAGCTGAGGATTCATTGGTCTCCACAATTACTCATGATGCCAGTCTTGCTCAGTAATTTTTTATTTTAAGTATCTATCAGGTTTTACAAACTTCACATTGACTGGTGAGAAAACAATGAAAAAAACAGAGGCAGTTTACTGGAGAGATTCAGTTTTTTTCAATCAAGATCAATAGTTTATGACCTCAATTTACAAAGTATTTTAATCACATCAGTGTGAATCAGCTGTGTTAAAAATAAGTTGTGATATTGCCCAAATTTATTACTAAAAAGCTACATAGCTTTTGACATCTTACGTCTGATGAAATAACTACTTCCTATCTTCTACAATCCCTTTCCCCAATCACGATTCCAGGCATGTGTTTGCTGCATCCATGAATTGCTGTCGAACACCTGCAAAGTGGGGAAGGGCATACAGAGAAAAAGCAATGGATAGGGGAGGTATAAATTTTCCTTGCCTGTGCTAGCCACTTCACAAGCTGAATGCCAAATGTCTACTTTGACCCTGCTGTAGCCATTTTGGATGGGTTTGTTTTGTTTGCTATTACCACCAAACTGTTGCCAATCATGCATGATGATATTCCTCTGCCATACTATTTTATTGCTAAATAATCATTCTCAAATCACCTAGCCTTATGGACCTTTTAAAAACATTATTCCAGTTCTCTTTTGAATGCTTCCCTATATTCTAGCAGCATTGCTGAAATTTCTACATCAGATAGGAATCTTCTCTTATTCTTTGCCTTAAAGGTCAAGATGCATCATTTCAACTTGCCATGAGCAATTTTTAAAAAAGAATTCTATATAGCTTTCATAATATAATGTGAATATAAACATAAAGACCACTGTACAATTTAACAGAAACAGTGCTTATTCTTTTCAACTTAAAGCTGTTTTTGCAAGTACTGCATGAACACCCAAACTGTATATTGTTTCTTTCACCCTTTGTTCCTTTTGTGTTCTTCCGTGATACTACTCTCCTGAAATATTTTTTCCTCCAAAATGTAAAAAGTGACAGGTTGAAATAGATTTGTTATTTCACCATAAAATAAGGTGTACTTGGAAAACTTCAAATGCTAAGATTGCAGGTGATTGAGTGTTCTCAGATGATGCTGACACACTAATCATAGTGTTTGGCTCTAGTCTATTACAGCTATGATTTTGACAGAGTGGAGTCATTAAATATCTTTGGGCCGCACTTGTATGCTTGTAGTGCTTCAACCTGCCTGACATCTTTAAAATACAAAAGTAGATAAAGCAATGGAAAGGCCATCTAAGTTGAAGGACAAAAGCAACTTTTCTTCTAAACTGTTATTAGACCATTCTGTGTGCATGGATCAGAACTCAGACCAGGGTGACAGAATCTCCAAAACATAATTTAGCTCTCATGCCCACCTAGATTTTGTAGTCCAGCATTTGTACAGTTACTGTATGCACGCCAAAATCAATAATTGGAGAACTACTGACTATAACATCATTTTCCTCTGAGAAGAAAAGCTACCACTGCTTAAAATCAAGGTCATATTTTTAGCCCATATTAAGCTTCAAATCAAGCAAAATTCTGAAATTCTGACTTTTAGGTATCTAACAGAAATTCAGTATATAATCAAATCTGATCTAAAAGTGTAGAAAAGGGTAACTTTCAGTAAGACACAAATAATAAAGATAGCTTTTTGGTTTTATTTAAAGCAGAGTGCTCACATAGTTTCACATTACTCTGATTTTTAAACAAGGTTTTATATAGGATCACACCTATAAATACATGTTATAGCAAAAGTCTGCTGCCTGGTATTTGGCCTTTGATGCCTTTGAACATATCTTCTGAAAGCTGTTATAAATCTCACAAATAATTTTGTCTTCCTAGCAACGGGAACACATTTTCACCCAGAAAGTGCCTGTCCCTTTAATATAGTCGTTATAGTTTCAAAAGATCCAAGTGCCAAATCAAGGAGCCACCACTAGATACAGCAGGCTCAGGAATGCATCTGATTTTAAAAATGGATTTTTAAAAGAGAGAGTTTGAGATTCCTGTGTGCTATTTAAGCATAAAACGTATACTTCCTGGTGACCCTCAAAATTAAAAAGGCCCTTTTTTGTTCTCTCCTCCCACACCCCAAGTGGAGAACTGTAGCTGAAAAAACAGCAACAGAAGCTATATACTGCTTGTGCACTGCTATTTGTCCATCCCTACTTTAAACATTCTATACAACGAACTACGCTCACTGTGTCTTGTTCCACTGGCCTTTTCCCCCAATCTGCTTGTCTGCCAACTGCAGCAAACTGGATTCAGTTTTTGCCCAGGGTTAGCATTTGACAGGTCAGAAAGCATTAAGTCACAGACAGCAGCAGTCCAGAAACATGGCAAATGATGAATAATATTTTCAAGTACATTGTAGAACTGTAGAAAACATGCCCTTCCTTCTCACAACAAATGAGGACAGCGGTGATAGAATTTTAAAAGTATTTGCTGAAAACAAAGAAATCTACATGATCTTACATGTGTTGTACGTATTTAAAATATCCATGCTATCACATATTGCATTTACAAAATCCTTCATTTGCTACACAATACACCTGTAGTAATTCGATTTGTTTTGGCTTCACATTTTGTGATTTATTTATTTATTCATTGTATCAGAAGCGGACTGAGAGTACAGTTCAAAAACACAAAGTTAAAAACTTGGCATTATGCTAAATGTTCTTTGACCAGTACCTGGCCACTCTGGTGTTGCTATAAGAAGGCCCTCCATTGTGCATGTGGCAGGGCTCAGACTGCATTGTAATAAGTGGTCTGTAGTTTGTTCTTCTTCACACTCGCATGTCGTGGACTCCACTTTGTGGCCCCATTTTTTAAGGTTAGCTCTTCATCTCATGGTGCCAGAGCGCAGTCTGTTCAGCACCTTCCAATTCGCCCAGTCTTCTGTGTGCCCAGGGGGAAGTTTTTCATTTGGTATCAGCCATGGCTTGAGATTCCAGGTTTTAGCCTGCCACTTTTGGACTCCCGCTTGCTAAGGTGTTCCTGCGAGTATCTCTGTAGATTTTGTGATTAAAGAAGTTTAGTTTGAAAAATGGCAAGTTATCAACATCACAAAAGTGGTTCCCAGATTCTATAGATCAGTCTTAAAGTGTTATTATTCCATCACACACATTTCTCTACCTATCTACATTTTGATAACGTATATTAATGACAATAACTGAAAAGAAATTTCTTGCATTATTATACTGGCCAAACAAAAAAGGTTAATCATCTTCCATCCTATTCATGATAGTCCTTTTAGACTACATAACTTTCTAACTTTTATATTGTTCCCCTGTGGTTTATCTATCAACATAGTGCATGCTCTTATTTTATTCCTTGTCTAAGTAAAGTTCACAGAATTCTATGTCCTGGGTGTTTGATTCCTGGCAGAATTAAGCCAGAAAGGTTTTCAGTCTCTTGGACAGAAAGGAGAATAATTACAATAATTATTTTAATCAATTATTTGTGCTCTGCATGTGTATTTATTCTTCCCTTGGCTTCCTGCAAATTGTGGCTGCTCTTTTTACAGTCTGAATGCTCCCAGATTATTGCACAGATGTGACTGTGGTAGCAATCTGCATTTTGTTTGCATCTATCATGTGTTTGAAGTATTTTAAAGGATTTGGAATTTTCAAAGTTTAATTATCTCTTAAATTGTTGCATCTCCCAGATAGTAACTGTTGGAGAATGTAATATTTTCAGACTGCTTTAAGTTTGCACGTTGGAGTACAGGGAATGCTACACAAGGCTGATTTTATAAAGAGCTCCAAAGGAGGTTATAGTTACTTGGATTCCATTTTTATTGTATTTTTTTAATTTCAGCATAAACTATACTTTGAGTCTTTGGTGTTATTTACTAGTCTTTGCAAAATACATGACCGAATTCTAATGTATATACATTTTAATTGAAGCACAGATTGCTTGAGTATGAGTAGTGAGTATAGCTATATTTGGAAAGTATTTTTAATTCACTTTCTTCTATTCTTGGCCATGATTGTGAAGCCAATTGCTGTTCTTGCCTAGAAAATATCCAATGTGGCTGAATGGTAAGCCAACATTTATGTAAACTCTATTGAGTCAATCTATTCTAGCTAGTGCAAGCAATTGATTTTAGTCCATATTAGAGGTTAAACTGTTGTTGCTGCTGCTGATATTATTATTTACATTTGTTGAGTTCTGGCAGATAATGTTTTCCTGAATCTTAGCTGGCACCTTAAGACAACTGTTGCTGGATAGTTTGGTTAAAATTGGTGTGTGGTAATACTTTTAAAACCCTCTGGATTATTTAAGTACCTGAGATGTAAAAGTGTGTGCATAGGATAATGAAATAAAGTTTTCACAAATTTGCTTAAGCTACACTTAATGTGCTGTGTGAAGTGTGGAATTACTTAAAACCTATCTTTCCAATGCTGAATGGTTTGGAAGTTACCTCTTTCAAAGCTCATATTTAAATACAGTACTAATCAAACATGTGCAACCCTAGCTGAAGAAATTCCATGTAAACTGTAAAGTAAGAAAACCACAGAAATTATTTAAAATACTTAGCTTAGATAGATTTTTTTTCCGTGTCAGGAGCAACCGGAGTTGCTTCTGGAGTGAGAGAATTGGCCATCTGCAAGGACGTTGCCCAGGGGACACCCGGATGTTTTGATGTTTTACCATCCTTGTGGGAGGCTTCTCTCATGTCCCCTCATGGAGCTGGAGCTGATAGAGGGAGCTCATCTGTGCTCTCCCCGGGTGGGATTCGAACCTGGCAACCTTCAGGTCAGCAACCCAACCTTCAAGTCACAAGGCTTTTATCCCCTAGGCCACCAGAGGCTCCACAAAGATAGATGACTACACGTGTGCCAGCATTTTCTCATTACAAAGTGTTTCGGTACATATAATCCCCCTTGTTCACATAGGAAACTTTGTATCTATGCAATTTTGAAAAAAAAAAATGAAAATGTTTAGGAATCTCTTGCACAGATGGCCATTTGAAGAACCATAGTTACACAGGTAAGCAACCTGTTCTTTCACCTCTTTCTCTAAAGTGACAGCTCTTATCTCTTTACAGGGTGCTGATAAGACAGTGAGAGGGCCAGATGGACTAACTGCCTTTGAAGCCACTGACAATCAGGCAATCAAAGCTCTTCTCCAGTGACGGATGGACTGAGATCTAATGTCTCTCCTGTGGCCTCACACTGCTGCCTGTCTATCACTCTTTGTATCTTCCAGCTTCTTCAGCTAAATATTGGAGAGGGAGGAAAAATCACAGTAAATCAGACTAGCTAGGTACCTTTATCAGAGAAGAGAGAGTAGAAATCCATATAATTGATGTCTTGTCAGGACTTTGTTCAGGGTACAGTCTTTCCCCAAAATTGAACCTTCTTGAGCATCAGGAGAAGAATGTGATCTGACATGCAACCTAATGAGCTTCTCTTGTTCTGCTAAGACATGCTGAAAATTTGTGAGATGGATGCTCCATTCTGTATTTTTTCCGACTTGTGAAGGCAGGGGTTGCCCAGTGCTGTTCTGCTGCTACCTACCAATCAAGGCAGTGGAGCAGCTTTTCTGTAGTCCTTGTGCCTTAAGCAACAGTCATTTGCTTCTAAGGTCCAAGTACTTAACAACTGGATGCCATGCTAATTTGTGACTGCCTGTTTTAATAAGGACTGTACAGTAAAAGTAGGGCTACATCTCCAGCCAGTGGTACTAAGCGGGGTGATCCAAATCATGGGTTTTTTTTCCACCATCCAAGACATTTAGTTGAGAACCAGCCAGATGATACACAATGCTTAATTATGGAAAAGAGTTACCCTTAAAGGCGCCCAGATGGAACTTCCTCACCCAGCACATCATAAAATATACTGGAACAAACTTGACTGCTCCAGACCCATTGGTGCTAGAGGATGATTGTTTTTCCCTTCACGATTTAGTCACAAAACATCTTAACTACTAAAGAAGAAATTGCTATCAATTTAAGTTCATTTATTTTCTTAAAGAAGGCAGAAGCTTTCTTTGTCCTAGCTTTAACCTTTATCTCATAAATTGCATGAATTTTTGAAATGAATTCTAATTCACTATTGTGGCATTGGGTCTGGAAGAATAGTACAGGTTGAAGGGTCATGTTCCCAAAGGAAATAATGACATGTTGCATTTACAGCCTGGTAAAGCCTGTTTGTTTATACAGCTCATTTCGCAAATATTCTTCATGATAGCTTTTTAAGGGACATTTCATGCATAAGGCTTTGTAATATACAAATATGTGGATTTAGGGATGCCAGGGCAATTGGATATTCATATTCAGAAATGTGGGTAGGTTTTGTATCATAATGTTAAAAACTTCCCAGTGAAACTTCCACTGGCTTTGCATCTATCTGTGCAATATTGTATCTCGATTGTCATCCATTTATTCTGGTGTCCACACATTTCATTGTATTGAATGTATTCTTTTTTTCCAATTTTTAAAATATTTCCTTTGAATTCAAGAATGCAAGCAAATATTTACTGTAATAGTCTTGTCAAAACAGAATTAAGAATACATTCTCCATAGGCAATGTGTAATTGTGACTAATATTACAATTTAATCAAAATTTTATTTGCCCCTTATTACCACCCATAATATTCATGCTATGAGGTGAACAAAGTTAATTATCTAAACACAGTCTTACAAGTGCAACCATATAATCTATTTTTTAGCTAAGGCAGGAATGTGAAGTTAAAATAAAAGTGTTGCATGCCAAGTGTGTGTAAGCACACATGTTCTCTTTTCTGTTTTACAGCCAAAGTGCTGTTCAAAATCTGATTAGATTATAATCCAGATATTGTTGCTTACAGTTGACCTAGTCCACTTGAAAATTCTTCTCACATGAAATGAAATGATTTTTTTTGTTTTAAAGGTGAAATTCTTAACTATTGCTTCATAGCTAAGTATTACAGAAGTCATCTGTAGTCCTTATATAAAATTGAATCATTTTGAGCTTTTTTTCTAGCAGTTCAGTGTCTGAGCTGCTCTACCTACTTACATCTTTTTTCCCCATAGTCATCTCACTCCCCATCCTACACATTTCATTTAGGAAAATTGATTATGATGAATAGTTATCAAGTAACTTTTAGTCATTTAAACATAATTGTTAAAATATACACAATACTTGTTCTTTAAACCAGTGAAGTGTTTCTGCAGTTCACTGCATCTAGGCCGCTGGGTTCTATAACAAACATTAAGAAAAAACTAACTGGGCTTTTTTTAAAACTGAGAGATCATGTGCTATTGATATTCTGTTTTTCTGCAGAACTAAAAATGGTAGCTACCAATGTCTCATACTGCTCTTATATTGCAAAAACTCTTTTGAGGCCCTTTATCTAATATGAGGTTTCAAAAGTATTCCAAGTTAAATCCAGCAGTAATCTCCCTCCTTGCAGATATCATTTTAAAGTTCTGTCTTACAGTCTTAAAGCTTTTTGCTTCCCTTTGTATAAGCATTGCTTTCATAACTTAGTTTTTGTTCTTCAGTGCAGTACTGAATGGGTTAATCGGTCAATAGAAGAAGCTGGTAAGAGTGGAATGTCCTAGTTGAGCAGTTGCAGTGTTGCATGCAAAATCTCAAACAGAACAGTCTAATATTTTATAAATGGAGAAACAATCATATCTTTCTACCCAGTGACAGAAGAAAAGTAGTGCTTTGTGCATTTTGATATTTGACCTTTCCACAATGTAACTATTTTGACACAGTTTGGTTTATCATTATCATGGTTCATAGAAATCAGACTGCTAAATGATACTGTGTTTGTGTTGCAAGAATGAATGGAATAAACTTGAATTGTGTTATAGAAAATTCAGTCTTTTTTATTTACCTCTGTACCTTTTCCAAAGTTATCTCTCTCTCTCAACCATCTTTCTTAGAGTTCTGCTGTACTCTGTATTTAAGACCTTGACATCTAATTTAGATTTTGTGTTGAGCTATAACCAATCACTCCTGATGTCATTTTATGGCCAGTTAGACTGTCCTAAAATTCTGGGAAATGTCTTTCTTGCTTGTTTAAACAATTTGAAGGTTGCAGCTGTAAATGGAAACTACACTGGCTTCTGAATGTGATACATGATCATCATGCTGTTGCTGATATAAGAAAAAGTAAACCTGTCTTTTTCCTTCCTTGTTGCATGTCCCCGGAGACATTATTCAAACTGGCCCCATCATATTGTGGCTTCCTTAAAAGAATCCTGAAAAGCATATATTTGTATTTGAAATCCTTCATTGTCGCCCTACTGTTCACAGCTTATACTTGAATGTATTTGAGCCTGGTGAAGCTACAAGAAAAGGTTCCTAATCATGTGTTTACAACATGTGAATTAGAATTACTGGTTGCTCAGCAGTTATGGCAGTTTGGGGCAATTAGTCTAACAACAAAACTTTGTCATTATGTTTCGGCTTTAAGGATGTATACTTGTTATAAGGTACCTCTCAGCTATTAATTTGTAGGCATATATATGAACCACACACACTTAACCTGTCTTATTCTATAGCCTAGTTTGGGGAAAATGTACCATGAAGGAGAACTATACAGGCAGTGGCTGAGTTACAAGGATTCGACTTATAAATGACTCATAGTTAAGAATGGAGGTGAAACAATAGGAAGTGAAAGAAATCTACTAGAAAGGGAAATTCACTACTGGAAGAGTTTTCATGGGAAAAAAGTGTCTCCATTGAAGCTTTATCATCAGTCATTGTTTCTAAAACAAGCCACATTTTTTGAAAATTAAATTGTCAGGGACAGAAATGTGAAATCTGCCCAGACACCAAAACAAACACCACAGGGGTGTTAACCCTTCCCTATGCTATCCAAAGCATATTCATATTCATTCTCTCTCTCTCTCTCTCTCTCTCTCTCTCCCTCTCTCCCTCTCTCCCTCTCTTCCTCCCCCCCCCCCCCGCTATAGGTATATGGCTGGAGTTACACTTTTAAAATGTACCTGTTCTGATTTACAAACGAATTCAGTTTAAGAACAAACATACAGAACCTGTCTTGTTAGTAACTTGGGGACTGCCTGTATATATTTCTAAAAATTAACACACAGATCATGTGATACTCTTCCATATTATGGTGAGTGTGCTTGGTCCCAAATTTCATAATCTCTCTCAACGGCACCAGTTTAAGCAAATTCATGAAAAATTGATTTCAGTGGAACTTACATGTGACTTGATTTAACTAGAACCAAACAGCTGTTTTCTGAAAATTGTTCTTATGATTCTTTAATGTGTATAAGATATTTAATTCACTATGTAGATTTTTAAGAAATGTAGACATCATATATTTATATTCTGAATTGAGTTTTTTCAAAACATTTTAGTGGACAAGTCAGCCAATCCTTCACTTCACCTTAGCCTTGTACTGTGACAAGTGTATAAATATGACTGCATGCAGTTCAGTAAGATCATAAACACTTCCATTATAATCAGTGTTTGGGGCTAATTTGTCCAAACAAAATGTAAATTATGGTGGCTGTATCAAATGTTGGGCAAAAATCATTTTAGAGGGGCATTGGTGTTCCTTTTCTATATTAAATTTAAATTAAAATGAAAGCTCTCCAGATAAGGATCCTATCATCTTTATGTTAAGTGCTCACTGTTAGAAATAACTAAAACATTGAAAGCATCAAAAAAATCTTTCAATACTAAAGTGGCTAAATAGGATATGGTTCATAGCTCATTCAGAAAAAAAAAATGAAGAGGTTAAGACTGGCAAGAAGGGACATAAAAGAAGATATGGTTGAAACTATTTGGAATCCATTAATCAAGGCAATATTGTACTTCATGTGATCAAAAGAAATTTTGGAAACATGATTGTTGAAGGTTATGAGCAACATACAGCATGTAATAATTTGGAAGACAGTGTATGTATGGTGATTGACAGGGATAGGGTCTATGTTTATTAATTGGGCAAGGGAGGATTAGAGGGAGAAAAAATTGTTAAAACAAATTTTAAAATATATTTTAAAAAATTAAAATCAGCACCAAAATATGAACTATAGCTTGTGATAATATGGTAAAATGCCGTGTGGAATCTTGGTGTGCTCTGCAATTCAGCATTGCTCTTTTTTCAACTGTCTTGCTGTCCTATAATCCATGGAAGCCCATGAGAAAGACACCATT
The DNA here is from genome assembly GCF_035594765.1 of Anolis carolinensis. NCBI lineage: Eukaryota > Metazoa > Chordata > Lepidosauria > Squamata > Anolidae > Anolis > Anolis carolinensis. Next base: position 183,824,312 of record NC_085845.1, read on the forward strand.
TCAAACTAATACAGTTTTCCAGTGATCATGGTGAGCTTTATGCTGCCAGCTTCTAGTTCAGGGGTATCGAACTCATTTTCATCGAGAGCCACATCAGCCTCATGGTTTTCTTCAAAGAGCCATTGAATCTGTGGATGAAGAATCTGTGGATACAGAGGACCAGCTATAATTTTTTTACGTAGTGTTCTTTACTTTTTACCTAATTTGGGTCCTCAGATGTTATTGAATGACAATTTTCGTCACTTTTGATTTTCTGCCATGCGGACTAAGAATAATGGTAATTACAACCCAATGGCACTTGTGGCTCAGGCTGGGGCATTTTAAAGACAGACATAGTATCCACAAGCCTTGTATCTAAATTCAACCCCCACTATCCTGACTAAGCAGAACAAACTGCAGCCTTACAGATGTTACTGTATCACAACTGCCATCAGCTCTAGTCATGATACCTAATGATGAGGAATATAGGAGTTGTCCATCATCTGGAAGTCCACATAAAACCACACAGTGGTTGGGATTCAACCCACGATTCAACCCAAGAGCCTTGAATTTGACACATGTTCTAGTTGCAAAAGTCAATTAAAACCCTAAATGCTTTTCAGATATGTGTAAAATTCTGGGAGGTCCAAATAATGCAGGATAGTGAGGGCATTTTACATTCTGTCAGTAATACTATATAGTTCCAATCACACTACACACTTTCAATGGTGCTACCGTGAGTAATATACTGTAAAGCTGTAGACCGTTAAGTTATGAGAACAAACTGGGAAGCAGCTATTTAAGTTTCAGTTCAGAGATTACAGTCTTCCATAGTGATAGAATTTGGGTCTCTGTTCATTCTGTAGTGTGGTGGGTAAGTAGTATAATTTGAAAAAGGAATGCTGTAAATTCAGTAGGAGTGTTGTAAAAAGCCAAAGAATGGAAGGCATGAAAATTATATTCCAGAGAATTGTAACAGCGTACAGAAGTGAATCTTGGAAGCTTTTCTGTTGAATGTTGTCTTGTATAAATAGCCATATTGTAACAGACTCTGAGTAGGTTGTTGTGAATGCTTTCATTCTGCATGAGTACAGATTTTGGAACTATTTCAGCTTTCTCTTTTTTTTTTAGGGAACCAAATTTCTTGCCCTCTTGCATTTCTCGTTCCACTTCCATTGAATTTAATGATGTAAAATGAACTATGCAAGTATGTGTGACCTGTACAAGAATTAGAATTTTGCCTTTGGGTACAGAGATTTTAAAAAAGTATTCAGTGTACATAATCGCCCAGAATGAAAAGCAGATGATAGTGTATGAACCATCCTGTTGAAGGAGAGCACTGCTATATAAAAAGATAATAGAAGATTTTTGAAAAAAGCACCTGGGTCCAAAAGATGCAAGGCAGATCTCTGCTTAATGGACTTTCTTGTCTCCATCTCACTGCAGTATTTTCCTCTCCCATAAAAAATAAGTCCTTGGAGTTCAGAAGGACATGCAAAATGACCTACCATATGTCCTGGGGATGAATAAGATTTGAAGAAACTGACAAACATATTGCTTTGCCTGAATGGAAATCTGCAATTTCAAATTTGTGCAGATCAGAAGTGTTTAAGATTAAACTTCTTGAGTTCTTAACAGAATTGTCATAAAATAATTTAGTCCGAATGATTCATTGTAGCTACCAACATTAGCACATGATTGCCAATATTGCATTTAGGTTTATAACTATGAGGCTCTTGTGTTTCAATTAATTTTATAAAAACTTTTCCAAGCATAGCTTCTTATCACTGACGGAGCTAATGTTGAATACGCCTGCTGTTATGCAAGAAGAGACACTTCACTCTTCCTTCATAATCCTGAGATGCAGTGAAGCTATGACACAGTGTAGTTTTATGGCTTTGCTTTGTAATGCAAAATAGAGGGTATGTCATTACTTTCTTTTGTAACATCCTGATGAGTTCACTTGTAATTAACCTAACTTGTCCTTAAGTGCACTCAGAAAAAATTGTCATATTTTCTAATTTTCTCCGATTATGATACTTACTGGCACTTGGAAGCAAAGAGTCTGTTTCATATTTCATATTCTGGAATAAAAATGTTTAAAGAATAGAGGGAAGAACAGAAGTCCGAGACAGTATCAGCAGAGGGTGGGTATCCCTCTGCTGTATCCTTCAATAGAATGCAGAGATTTCCAGCTATTTCCAACCCACTTGCAGCCCCACACCCTCCAAATCTGGGAAGCATTGAGAATGATGTGAGAGAGTATCATGAGGGACAATTTATTTTTTCCAGTTCTTGCCCAGTTCTGCTGGCAAATGTCTTGTGTCAGTCTAGTTCCTTAGGCAATGCTTCTGTCATGGATTGAGACCAACAGGATAACACATGTTTACATCAAAACCAACTGGATAATACAATTAGTATACCAGGCAGAAAGCTGAGTTCTCTGGATGAACGTAGTAAAGGCTGCTTATATTTTAATATTTTTAAATTCTTTAAATATTGCTTTTCATTGGTTTAAAAAGGTATCATATACTGAGGTAAAGTATCATGGAGCAAGATTGTAAGGATTTTGTTTTATCTACTGTGAATGTGTTCTTAAGGTGCTGAACTCCAGGTTGTCTAAAGGACATTTTCAGCGTGTACAAGCCTGTATCTCAAGCTTACTACCTTCACAGACACATTTAATGACTTCCAGAAGAGGACATGTTCCTAGCATGTCAGAATTTGCTCCCCAGGAAAGCAAGAGTAGCTACCTATTTGCCCGTCTGTTAGCAAATTAACTGCATGAGCTTTCAGTAATTTAACAGTGATATTCTGCTTTGTTTTAAGTTATTTTAATTCTGTGAATAGTTTACTTGCATTTAAAAAAACTTTAAAGTATATTTGTGGTATCTATATTTGGTTTCACTGTTATAAGCACCTTGAGTCTCCATTTTGGAGAAAAATCTTCTTGTATATCAGTGATAGTTTTAAAATGGTGTTCGCTACCTTGAACACTATTTTCCAAAATACTCAAAAATCTGAAATCGTGCACATAGCTGGTTGAGAGGATAACACCATTACTTCCTGATGGTTCAGTGTACACAAAATTCATTTATTCATAAAATTATTTAAAATTATTTAGCATTTTATATAAAATTACCTTCAAACAGTGTATATGAAGCAGAAATGAATTTTGTGCTTAGACTAAGGTCTCATCTCCAAGATAACTCGTTATGTACATATATGCAAATAGAAGTACTCAAAATGCAAAGAAAGCAGCCACTCCCAGCTGAGTCTCAAGTTCTCATCTGACACATTTAGAATCTGTGATACTCAACCTGTATAGAAATGTAATAATACAGAATACCAGTGTTATAAACATGATCAAACAATGGAGTAGAAATTGACATTAGTTTACTTTATTAAAGAAATATATCTTTAAGTTGACAGTAGAAACAGCACACACTGGCTGTTTATAGAATGACCTGTTTGTTGAGGTAAGTACAAATATCATATATCTTCCAAATTCTATCATACAGTTCATCCTGAAGTATCATTCCACATTGATATCTGGGTTAAATTTGACCATGCATTTCTTTGTCCCTTTTATTACATGAGTGTGGCCATGTGGCTGGATGGATAACTGCAAAGCTGCAACAACATACTATGTTTTGTGGGAAAGATTAGTTTTCATCTGTAACCATTTTCATCCACCTTTTTTTGTGACAGAAAAGATTTCCTGCATCTTTGTGTTTGTATAGTCCGTTCTTTTAATGATCACTAGCCAGAAGAAGAAGAAGTGGCAAAAGATTTCAACTGCTTGCAAAAGTACAGGATCAATGTCTGCATCGCTTAAGTTTTCATTCTCCTGGATCTGAGGTAGGAAGCAGGGGGCCAAATGCAAAAAGAGGGGGAGGAATGTGTGCCCATTAGAGATCAAAGTTTTTGCTGGTCTCATTCTTGTGTGAGAGGCCAAGAGCCGATAAACATGTTCACTTTGTTTATGAGCTGAGAAGTTCTTGCATTTATGAGAACCACTTTGAACAAATGGTGCACAGTTGCTGCTGGGGCATCCACAGACTCAACCATCCATGGCTTGAAAATGTTAAGAAAGAAATTACCAAAAGCAAGGATCCATTTTGATATTTCATATAAGTGTCCTTTCTGGATAGCTTCAAAGCTTTTGAGAACAGTACCTGCCTGTTACATGATGTTTTGGAGAATGGGACAAAATGGCAGGAACTGGCTTTTCCTTTCACTCAATATCTCATTCAAATGTAACTCCGGAAGTGTTTTCTCCACTTCTAAAATCAAGCCCGCATTGTATGAAAGAGTTGGCAGTGGTTGCACAAAGTCAGAATTACTTATGGCCAGCTAAGTCAGAGTGAGCTAGGGAAGGGTGAACTAGAGGAACTCAAAACGGAGGTCGGCACAGAAATTAACTTACAATATTAATTCCAGTTCTTTTTAGTGGTTTGTGCTTATTTAATAGGAAACAAAAGGGAGGTTCCAAGATGCTAGCAAGAAGTAGCTACAAATAGCTCATTAGAAAACTGAAGTTGCAGTCCCCATTTAAACGGAGAGATGTCCCACTGAAGTTCTTGCAGCTTACTTCCAAATCAGCTCCCTGTGGCACAAGATTTATGAAGCGACAGTTTGGTCTCGCATTCTATAAGCCCTTATGTAATGAGGACGTGTACTGGCTCTAATGTGCCTTAAATAATCTCAGAAGTGGTCTACCATTTACTTGAATTCTGGAAAAGAGCCATTGGCTTAACGTTGCTTGATCTGTATTCCACATAATCTTGTGATCAAGAGGAAGCCTGTGGAGAACTCTCCAGCTGCTTGGCCTGTATAAATAATGAGGTGCTTAGGAGGATTTACCAAACAGTGCAAACAGTTGGCTCGCAAATTGGTTATTCTCTCCTGTCTATTAAGGAAATTCAGGGCTCACTTAACGGATGGTTGCTTAGGGAGAAGGAGAGGGCTTTGGTGCCTGCTTTGTTGAGCTTAAAAGGTTTCTCTGTCACAGGTGCTATTCTGAAAGAGGTGTGGGGAGCAAAATGCACTGCAAATTAATGTCAGAGATATCCCTTGTGTGCCATCAAAAGATGAGCTTCTGTCAACCAGATTCTTCCTTAGCCTTTCCGGGTTGACCTGTAGCTTTCTCTTCCCCACTTCTCCTCCTCCTCTCCCTCTTTCTCATTTCAACTTCATCTCACCTGGGATTTTTCTTTTCCTCCCTCTCCTAGAGATTTGGAATAGCTGCCTTTAAAAATTATTGTCAGTATGCAAAAGTATTGAGTCGTATCTGCTGTGAACAACTACTTTGCTTCAATCTGCCGCTCACCTGGAACAAACTCTACAGATTCTTTGAGTTATAAGGTGGATATTAGGGTGGAGAACAAAAGGAAATGCATTAGATACACAGAACCCGTATCTTTTGATGCAGTGACAGATTTTTCTTTTGGAAAGGGCATGTTTTTTTTAAACCAATACAAAACCCTGAAATGACAATCATCAAAATCAAAGCTTCTTGAGAAACAGAGAGATTCTTGTATTCAGTATTCTTTGGCAGCAGCCACAGGATATGCAAAACACACCTGTATTTCTCCTTGAATGCAGTTCCTCAAAAGCTTTCACTGTTAAAAACTATGGTGTCCTTGACAAATATTCATAAAGCTGGAGATTTTTACAATTTCTTTGTGTTCTGCAAGAGACAATGAACTCAACAGAGGCCTAGTTTAGCTGTAGCCAGGTTTAGAATAGTTCTCCCTCCAGTCCAAAGTATGGATAAGTTACTTTTTTATTGCAACTCCCAGGAACCTTGCTAGCTGAGAGGATTCTGGGAATTGTCATCCAAGACTTATAGTTGCCTCTTATCTCAGTTTGATAGAAAGGTGAGATATAGCTTCAAGAAAGAAAACTTTTCCAAGCTCTTCTCCAATACTGTGGCCGAGAAGGCTGTATATGTGGACAACCTTGTCCATTGGCTACCAGGCAAACAAGTGAATGTCAGGAAGAATGTCTAAAAGTGGGTCCTTGTAAAGTTCATATACAATGGAAGTTGCTGATTAGCTACTATTTTAATTGTTGGGCCAGTATACTATGCTCTGGGAAGACTTTGTGAAGGTTATGTTTTTATGTAGTGAAATGTTTATGTCAGGACCCAGGCTGCAGTACACCAATAACCATGCGCAGAGACCAGAATCTATTTAATATCTTTATTAAGGAAATATATAAAGTCAATAAAAACAAGTGTAGAATATAGTTCAGAAGTAGACCTTTCAGGAAAGGTCAAATATAGTCCAGGAAAACAATGTCCAATATGTGATATTAGAGTCCAAAGTTATAATCCACTTGACCGAAACGCACACTATTTGGCAAGCTGGAAACTGGAAAACAAGGCTTGAATCTAGGAAGCAAGGTCCGTGGTTTAAAACTCAAGGCAAGGCAAGACTTGAAACTTGGCAAGATCAAACTTGAAACAAGGCAAACATGAAACAAGAACTGAGTCCATAGAAGTCCGTGGAACAAGGCAAGGCTGGAAACTTGATCCGGGAAACAGGGAACTGGAGTACGAAGTCTACACACGATCTCACTCCTCAAGCTGACGAATTGACTCCGCAAGGTTTCCTTCGCGGCAAAACACCTAAATAGGGTCTCGTTTCCCGCCAGAAGAACACTTTCCCTGGAGAACTAGAAGTGAAACTCATCTCTGTCCAGATGCATGACTCCTTAGAATTTCCCAAGGGAAGCAGACCTAATCAGCTAATTGTTTGGCTGCGATTCTGGCGCTTCGGCGATTCGCCTCCCTAGCGCCTCTATCTTTATTATAATTGTCCTTTCGAGAAAACGGGGGAGAATTCTGCCCAAGGCTTGTTTAGCTAACTTCTTGAGGGCAAACAGCCTGCAGGTGCAGGGGCTCCGTTTCTGGCTGAAACGGTGTAAATCCCATGCTTTCCTCTTCGTCTGCCACAATAGTACTAGGAACGGGACTACAAGGCCCATGAGACATCACAGTTTAATTCATTGTTGCAATGTAAGTGTGGAAATTTGCTCTGGTAAGCACTCCAGTGCTGAAGTAGTTAATTGCATAGAGCATTGATTTACTGCTAGAAGGAGACTTCCGTTTTGCATACATAGAAGGAAGACATGTCATAGACAATGGAATGTGGAAGGTGTTTTCTTTACTGATAACGAATGCTTTCTGTCACCATTATGAACTGCTTGAGACAAGACGTGGTTAGTAGTTTGTCTTTATGTAAATAGTTGTAGATAATATCAGTAAAAGGCTTTAAACTGCCAAGATTGACTGATGACAATTTACTTTTCCGTGAGACTGGATAAGCATGCCATGTCTTCGGAAGGAGAGGAGACTGAGACGGAGAAGAGGTATTTGTCTCAATTAACCTCTCATCACGCACCCATAGACTTCCTTTCTTGGGTGGTAGCCTCAAAAGATGGCACACATTGGAGCTGACTTGACAGCTAGACAGGGTATAATGCTTAACCTATATTGAGATAAAACCTTTTTATTAGCACAACAAGAATACACAAAAATATTGAAGTTGTTTCATGGGACATGATATTGCAAACAGGAGGGGGAATGGTAAGAGAAGACATATCTTCCAAAAATCCAAACAAACTTTATCCAATTTTTTTTGTCTCCATCATGTCTTCAGTTGTGATGCATCCTTCATCATCATCTATGTTGGGTAAAACTGATGGGTGTTCCAGGCCAAGAGCATCCAAACCCTTCCGTTGTCCCCTTCTGTTGAAGGGCACTACAACATGGGACACACAACCTGTTCTGAGCAGCCTAAACCGGGCAGGTTGATTGTAGATAAATCCAGGTAAATCTTAGAGCCTAAATGTTAAGGTCTTTGGGAGAAGCTTTGGATTTGAAGTTACTTTGCAGCAACTGTTGAAGCTGAGCAAAAAAGTAGAAAAGTGAGAGAAGAAAAGATAAACTGGAATATTTTAAAAGCAGGTAAAATGAGAAGGACAAAATTAAGTTAAGACTCTTCCTCCCAAATTGGGGCACTGAAGTTAATGAAATTAAAATCATCATTGCCATGCTCCAGCTAGTTTCTCTCTGCAGGAAACCAGTAAAATCTTGTTCTTTATATGACAATAACTTGGCTCGGCCCTGTATATATGTGTGTGCCCATGGATAAAGGGGGGAGGTACACAATTTTTGCAAGCAGTGTCACATTTTTTTGTGTATGGGTATAAAATCAACAATATCAGCATATTGAGGAAGTCTCTATGACGGATAATAATTTCACAACTACATGTTAAACACCTCCCACTGTACAAACTTAACAAAAGCTGCTGTATGGGTGGATCTTCTTTGTACCCATCTCCTTGAACAAAAGAAGATGTCATTCAGCTGGCAGTGATGTAGTCGTCACTTGTCACTTTTTTTTCTTACGATAAACTTTTTGTGTCACATTAAAACAGATTGACTCACGGCAACGTGGCCTGCTTTTAAGGTAAGTATCTAAGTGGGATCCTGCATGGTATAGTGGTTTGAGTGTTGAACTAGACTCTGGAAGACCAAGACTTGAATCCTTGCCCAGCTGTGGAAACCGACTGGGCGACCTTGGGCAGATCACACTCTCTAAAAAAGGCAATGGTAAACCTTTTTTGAATAATTGTTGCAAACAATTCTATGCTTGGGTTGCTCTACGTCAAAATCAATTTGAAGCCATATAGCAACAACAAATCTCTCCAAGCTGAATCTATAATAGTTTGTATATGCACAGCATTTCTCAAAATATTCTGATTAAGAAACGTAGAACAACAACAGGTTGGGGGATCTTGGAGCTCTGCCTGTTCCTGTGGATTGAAGTGGGGGCAAATTCATACACAGCAACAAATATGATACAATTAAAAGCTTGAACGTCAATTTAGAATACATACTCTTCCAAAATAACATTAACATCATTTAAGCCTGCATAGTAAAAAGAATCAATTCACAATTTAAAAACTTATAATTTAAAAATCATCTAGATAGGCCTTCTGGAAGAGAATGGTTTTTGTTATTTTAAACTCAGGCGAGTGAATATCTTCTAGCCGGTTATTCCATAATTTGAGGGCAGCTGAAGGAAAATGTCTTGCAATTAATCATTCCCAGCCTAGCCCTGGTCAATTGAAGTATGTGGCAGCACATTTCTTGGAAGTTTAAATATGTATTTTGAGAAGAAAATATTGAAATATGCACACTTGTGAGAAAATATGCATTTAAATATGTGTTTTGAGACTTTAAAAATCCAATTTAAGATAGAAGCAGAGTGGAATGGCATAGATGATCATTGATTATTTTTATTATCTCCATTTTTTCTGCAAGCCCAGAACTCAGAATGGCTTACCAATTAAAGCACATACAATATAGCCAAAATATTAAAATGTAATTAAACTGTCAGCAGCATTTTAAAGCATACAATTAGGAATAATGAAAGTACAGTTTAATACAGTGCAATAGTATCCTTTTGAAAAAAAAACCCTTTAAAAATGTTCAGGGCTCAAAAACAGTTGGAATAGAGGAGTCTTTGCCTGCTGACAGAAAAGCAACAAGGAGCAAAGGTCATTTTAGCCTGTCATGGAAGCCACCAAGAAGGTATTCTATAGCATCCCCAACAGATGTGTCTTGCAGGTTGCTCCTAACCAGTGATTTTTTCAGGGGTGGGAACTGAAAGCTTACTATTTTTCTCAGGGTCCCTGAAGTCTTTCTAGAGCAGTGGTTCCCAACCTTTTTTTGACCAGTGCCCATTTGACCAGGGATCACTCTGCAACATTAGTATCAAGCGGGTTACGAATCAGTTTTTGGTCATCTTTAGATTCAGTTTGGTTATTTGAGGTGCTGATTCAGAAAATTGTATTGGATAGAGCACATCAGCTCATACAGAACATGTGCCATCTAGTAGCTTCCATCTGCTCACCCACAGAAAACCATATTTAATAATCTAGAGCTGATATTCTCTATCCAATGCAATGGTTAGCTCTGCGGAAAGGAGCGGAAATAAAATTAAATATTTTTTTGTGCCAGGATTGACTTGAGAAACTGCATAAAATGAATAAAATAAAATAAATAAAGAGGAAGGATGTTTGCAGACCGTATTTTGTTCTCGCGGCCCACTGCTAGGCTGTGGCCCACAGGTTGGGAACCACTGTTCTAGAGTCTGGTAGGACTTAGCCACCCACAACACCATTTCTCCCACCCTCACACCCTTTCTACCCGATTTCTTTTCTTTTTTTCTTTTTTCTTTGTCTTCCACCCAGAGGTTCTCCCTCCCCACCTATAGTGGATAACCAAGGCTAGCCAGAAGATATTTGGGATCCACTCTTGGAGGCAAAAGAGCTGAGGAAGAAAAGACAGGGTAGTTCAGACTGGCCAAGAGGAGGTTGCTCTTTATCATCCCAAGCAGCAGAGGCTTTAGTTGGTTTATTACCCCCAGATCTGTGTTGTCATCATTAGAGGTCTTGCACTTCACATGTAGTTTTTTTTCTGATGCTAGGGAGTGGAACCCTAATCCACTCCCTTTTCCCTTTTTCCTTTCCTCTCACTTGCTGGCATTGTCATATTCTTTGCTCACCCATGGCTTCTTTTCCCTCACTTGGGTCTCCTGTCCCAGTCCTGTTCTCTTGCAGCATAGAAAGGCCTCCTTTGAGATTTTCAGACCCCTGCATAATTTTTACTGGTTTCCCTCCCCCTATACTCAACCTTTACACCCCATTTGACTGTCCCGGTTTGATAGTCTTGCAATCCCACATTTTCAGCTACTTTTAAAATGCCTCCCTATCTTTCTTCTATTCCCACTTTTCCCATTTGCCCTCCAGTTGTTTGAATGTGTGCAAACTAAATTGAAAGACAAAAGGAACTCCAACTCCATTGACTCAGTTGAAAGAGGGCAAAAATTTGTCCTTCCCTGTAGGCTCAGACTAAAGCAAACTGCTGCATCCTCTACTAGTTGATGTGTCCTTTTTCTTTTTTGCCATCATGACCACACTATAATATACCATAACTTGGCCATATTTGTCCTGGTTTTCACCTATGAAATGTCAGAGGGAATGGAACTGAAATTAAAACAACTTTAGGAGCTATTTGATCAGTATGTGTCCCTGCATGTACATCCACCTTGAACATGTTTGTTTCAATTAAACTATCCAAAGAGCTGGTTTGATTGCCAAATGGTACGGCCTGTGTATAAATTCCAAGCTTGCCGTCATGTGCTGGAGTGTTCCCTCCTCAAAGGACAACTGTGACAGAATGTAAATTTTCAGATGGCATTTTTCCCAGGAGCTGCAGTGAGAACCAATTAATAATTTCATGGTCATTTAGGCAGAAAACCATCACCTTTTTAAAAAGGATTCCAACTCGATTGTTCTTAACCTCAGAGAGTTGTGGCTTACAGGGTGAGCAAATAACATTGAGAAAGAATTCAGCTGAGCTTGAAATAGATGGTGCTAGGGAAACAATGTGAGATCTTCTTCCGAGGAAATTCTCCAGAGTGCAGAAAGGTTATGCACAATGTGTCATAGAGCTTTACAGCTCTTTCTTTGTGCAGCTGATATCCTGCTTTTTTACCTCTTTTTTAAAATATAGAAAAAATGTAAAATGATTAAAGTTATTAACCATTACAGTAGCTGATGTTGAATTTCCAGTCAATACTACAGGGAAGCATCTGCACCCTTTTTCACTTTAGAAGGGGCGTGCAAAAGTAGCATCTCTTCCAATTTTGTTGAACTACATCTCCCATCATTAAAGCTCACTGAGTATATTTGCTGGAACTGATAGGAACTACGGTTAAAGAGTAAACCTGCATAGATCTGGACTGTAAGTGTGGGCAGAGATTTTGAAATATTGTGCTTGTATGTAGCAAAAGTGGCTTCTCCCTAGATAGGTGCTTTCACATGTTCTCGCCAACGTATGTTCTGGCCTACAATCCCCCAACTACCCATGGTTGAGCCCAGGCTGTGGAAAGCTGCTCTAAAGCAGGGGTTGGCAAACCACAGCCCTCCAACTAAATTCCGTTTACCATCAATTGAGTAAGGTGTGCTTTGATTTCAGTCAGTTCCATGTGACAGAACACTGCAAGTAGAATCATAGAGTTAGAAGGGACACCAAAAGCCATCCAGTCCAACCTCTTGCCATGCACGAACACCTAGTCAAAGCACTCCTGACAGATGGCCACCCAGCCTCTATTTTAAAACCTCAGGAAAAGGAGTCTCCCGTCACACTCTGAAGTAGCCTATTCTTCTGCAGAACATCTCTTACTCTCGTGAAGTTATTTCTAATATTTAAGTGAAATCTCTTTTCCTGAAATGTAAATCCATCTCTCTGCGTCCTAGTCTCTGGAGCAGTAGAAAACAAGTGTGCCCCCTCCTCAATATGGCATCTTTTCAAATATTTAAACGTGGCTACCATGTTTCCCATGTTTAAATATTTGAAAGGATGTCATATTGATGAGGGGGCAATCTTGTTTTCTGCTGCTCCAGAGACTAGGTCACAGAGAGATGGATTCAAATTATTATTTAATTTGAATAAATCAAATTATTTAAACATGGCTACCATGTCTCCCGGAGTCCCCGTGGCACAGCGGGTTAAACCACTGAGCTGCTGAACTTGCTTACTGAAAGGTTGCCAGTTCGAATACGTGGAGTGGGATGAGCTCCCGCTATTAGCCCCAACTTCTGCCAACCTAGTAGTTCAAAAACATGCAAATGTGAGTAGATTGATAGGTACCTCTCCAGCGGGAAGGTAAGAGTGCTCCATGCAGTCATGCCGACCACATGACCTTGAAGGCATCTACAGACAACGCTGGTTCTTTGGCTTGGAAATGGAGATAAGCACCATGTCAGGGGAAAACCTTACCTAATGTTTACCTACCATATCTCCCTCAACTTTCTCTTCTCCAAGCTAAACAAACTAGTTCCCTAAGCCGCTTTTCATAGCGTTTTGTTTCCAGGCCTTTGAGCCTTTTGGTTGCCCTTCTCTGGACATGTTCTAGCTTGTCAATGTCCTTCTTGATTTGTAGTGCCCAGAACTGGACACAGTCTTCCAAAATTTAGGAATCAATAAACTTCTGGGTTCACAAAGTATTCCCTTAAAAGAAAAGAAAGTGTGTTTCACAACATGTTTCAGAGAATGTGGAAAATGGGCAATATGTTTGGAAAATGTGAAAAAACAACTCTGTCTGAATACATGGCTATAATGTGCAGAAATACATCATAGTCAATGTAGGAGTCAATGAACACACCCATTTGAAAAATTCATTCAAATACACAAATGGAATGGACTTATTGATGGGAAGAGAAGAAATACCATGGAAACAATGAGTCTTTCCATAGTCCATAATCTTCTCTTTCTTTCTTCTGAGATTATTTCAAATTTTTGTTTCCTCTCCATTGCCTGTCTTTTGACAGCTACAGCCCTGTCTCAGATCACAGACTCAAATCCGGCTTTAATATAAATTCCTCTGTTCATTATAGAAAAATGACTGAAATAGGGTAAAGTGAGCCACCCATATAGTGCTAATATTGCAAAGGAAAATTACTAGTATCACGGTTGAAAAAATAATAAAGCACCGGAGATATTGAAGTGATACCAAATAAGGTGGTGAAACGGAAATCTTTACAAGTTCTGTCACACTGAGAAGATCTTCATTTCATCTTATATTCATAGGAGATGCATCTATTCATATATAGCAGGCAACCAGGGGAGGGTGGGGGGAGTATGTATGGAAGTGGAAGGCAAAGAGAGCCCCATTCCTCTCCACTACAGTGCCCTTGCTAATGAACTTTGGATTTACACTGCTGGATGAGTTCTGCTCCAAGGAATTTTAACTAGTTTGCTATAAACTGACAACAGCACTTGAAGATCTTTCTGAGCCCTGTTTGTGCTCTTACTCAGGAGAGACAGACAGACAAATAAGCTTAGGCTTGAGGACTTTAATTAAAAAAAACCACCAGCTTCACATTATCATTATCGCTCAAGTGAATGATATTTTTCATTCGGCTTTAATGTATTAGTTCTTTCTCCCCTGCCATTTTAAAGTAGATCAATTAAAGACCAATGTAAACACTCATTTAAAAACAAAAAAGGAAAGAGTGAGAGTTATGTTTGATTTTTATAAAGCTGCAAATGAAGCTTTTAACATTTATCTTTCTAAAGTTACTCGAAAGATATGATTTTGATTACTTCTGAGGAATAGGAAAACAACAATTTGGCATTTTTTTAAAAAGTGAGCATAACGGTAATAAGATTATGTGTGGCATAGTAGGAGGAGGCTCGGTTTCAAATCCTCATACAGCCCAATAGCAAAATTGTCATAATCTCAACTAGTCTGTACATTCACTGCCCACACATTCCAAGATTGCATTGAATTGGACTGCAGCAGTGAAAGTGATATGAATCTACTATAATAGTGCAGTGTGGATACACCCAAATTTGCAAGAATCATCTGAAATCACATTTCAGATACTGGTGTGCTGTTTGTATTTTCTCCGGCAATACATGAAAGAAGTTTTGTTCTTGTTGTTGAATTTCCTCATTAACATACTGTAGTACCTCAAATGAGGTTTTGCTTCCTGAAAAACATTGCTTTTCTTCTATAGACATCAGAGTTCACAACAGGGAAGCCAAATCTTGTGCCAGGAACCAGTGTTTGTGAGTAAATCGCTGTTTAATGATAAAATTAATGCGATGCTAATGGGATGCTGCTTTGGAGATCACAGTTGGTAAATAAAATTAAGACTTAATTGGAGTTGTCATTTAATGAAAAGAAAGGAACTGAATGTTAGCAAAGAAGATAAGGATCTGAACCAGAATTCTATACCACTTTTTACTTAACATAACTTCATGAATACTTAGGAAGTATGAGATGAACTAAGTCACCATCTTAGTGAATTGCAAAATTGTGTATTGGAATACTGGCAAGAGTGCCCAATGTGCATTGGTGTGTTATGTGCATTGGTGCACAATGTGCATCAAGCAGTTTGACAGCCATGTTCAATAGTGGTGTAATAACAGCCCTTTATTGGATAGGGGCATTACAAAATTGTCCAGTTCTAATAGTATTATGTATATATAAGCCCATTTAAGAAGACGCAAGTCCCCAACAGGATTTCAGCTCTTGTCTTCTTCACATTCTTTCCTCTGACTTACTACCTCATTGAACATGTTTGTACAGTGCCAATCTAATCCCAGTTCAAACTTCCATTTGAGCAACTCAAAGTATAAAAACAAAAGCTTTGAAATATGACCGCATTTGACCAGATGCATACATCTTCCATCTCCTTCTGCCTAAGCCTCTGGTGTACTCTAATTCAAAAAAAGCTAGATCTGGATTAATTTTACTTCCTGAAACTTCATCATAGCTTGGATCTAGATTTAGTCATGTTCAGTAACAGTCCCAAAGAAATTCAAGTGTCTTGAGAGCATTGTGACTAACTTGTTTTATTAATTTCAATGATTCTGTTGTAAATCATAATTCAGCATTGGATGAATTATACAATAGTTCTGCAATATTGCAAGATTTCATTTCCATTCTGTTTCACAGAATTTTTTCACACGCTTTAATAATGGCATTTGTGGAGTTACTATATGTTGTATGAGGATTAAACTTTCACCGCGCACTTCTCTATATAGTGTTGGACTGAGTGGAGGAACTTACGTGTTTCATGAAATCCACTTAACCAAAAGCAACAACAAATCTTGTGGCACCTTGAAGACTACTACATTTTATTAGGGCTAAGGCTTCTTGACTCACTTCAGTTGTCCAGACAAATTTGGCTGTCAAAGTTAGACATGTATAGACACACAAAAGTCTCTATGTGTGTGAGAGAGAGACAGAGAAAAGAGTGAGTGAAACGATATTAGCAGAAGACATAAGACTTTTGTTGTTTTTGCTGTAGACAACAAATATGACAATTAATCTGGAAATGTGTCTGTTTGAGCCTTGTTAAAACAAAACTTAGCTAAAGTGTTTTATTACAAAAATTTAAAAAAATCGCTAACAGAACTATTAACAGCAGCTAGTAGGCTTGATCGATCCATGAAAAATTTGATTCTAAACTCGTTTCAAAACTAGAGGGGGCAGTTTTTCGTTTTTGTTGCTAATAACGAATTTGGCCCCCAAAATTTTTTGAAATTAACGAAAATTCGTTATTTTCGAAATTAATTCGTTAATGGCAGACGCGCATGCGCGGTGGCCCAAAAACAGCCCGAAGGGGGGGGGGACTTAGGGGGCTCTCCCGCCCTCATTTTTTGAGTGATCTTCTTCAAACTTGGTACAGTGGTAGAACACATTTAACACTGATAGCTCACCAAAATGTGGAACGTTTCCCTTATCCTCTGATTTTTGGCAAATTTTCATAGCTTTTATAATAAACCATTTTTTAATAATTGCAGAAATCTGTTCCTGGTTTGAAAGTCTTATTTCCTGTTAAATTGGGTTGTCTTTACTGTGAAAGTCATTGCTCTACTTTAGAAACTTTGTTTTTGTGGCTGAAACTTTGTTAAATTGGTGTAGTCCCTGCATATGTGTGTGTGTAAAGGTATCCCTTGACGTTAAGTTCAGTCATGTCTGACTCTGGGGGTTGTGCTCACCTCCATTTCTAAGCCCAAGAGCCAGTGTTGTCCATAGACACCTCCAAGGTCATGTGGTCGGCATGACTACATGGAGTGCCATTACCTTCCCGCCACAGCGGTACCTATTCATCTACTCACATTGGCATGTTTTCAAGCTGCTAGGTTGGCAGAAGCTGGAGCTAACAGCGGGCGCTCACTCTGCTCCCGGGATTTGAACCTGGGACCTTTCAGTCTGCAAGTTCAGCAGCTCAATGGTCTTTGCCTTGGCTGCCTTCCAGATCAGGCTTATAACCAGCCTATTATGGGCCACAAATTAAAGAAAATTCAATCCCATTTAAGCACAACATGAACAGTTTTGATGCCAAAACCATAAACTCTGTTTATTAAACTCTACGATCCAAACTTTAGAACAACTTGCAAACAATTGAAGGTTAGACCACAGTAATAATAACCAATTCTATTCCTTTCCAAAATTTAAACATAAAATAGTATCTTTCTTTCCAATAGCATATAAACTTTTCCTTTCTTTACAAAACAAAATTCTAGACAGTAGCCATTTAGAAGATATTTCTATATTTTCCCTGCAAAGGATAGGGCTGCATCCCTCTGGAGACACACATGATAACCCGGACATGATATAAGGCACTTATATACGTTAAATAAACATGATGTCATTGCATATATAAAAGAAGCATGATATTAGGCAATTATAGTTGCAAATAATATAATTAAACATGTAAAAATTATACATCCATACATAAAAGAAACATGTAAAGTAACTGCATATATAAAACACAATATAAAATATGATATAAGGCAATTACAGATGTCAAAGGAACGTGATATTACATATGTAAAAAACATGATTATATGTATAAAAAAGCATGATACAAGGTGTCAGGATCTAGGCTGCTGGGCACCAATAACCATACACTGAGGCCAGATTCTATCTAATATATTTATTAAAGGAATATATAAAGTCAATAAAAACAAGTGTAGAATAAAGTTCAGAAGCAGACCTTTCAAATGAGGCCAAATATAGTCCAGCAGATTATTGTCCAATATGAAATATTAGAGTCCAAAGATTATAATCCAATAACCGCAACACACGCTTTGCCAAGCAAAGCGTTGGGAAAACAGAAAAAGTCTTGAATCCAATGAAGCTTGACACAAGGCTGAAAGTAACTTGGAACGTGGCTGGAGCTGTGGCTAAAGGCAAAGCAACTTGAAGCATGGAACAAGATCTGTGGTAAATCCGTGAGACGAGGACAAGGCTTGGAACTAGATTCAGGAGGCAAGGAACAGGATTCGAAGTCCACACACACATGACCTCTCTCCAGGAGCTGACGAATTGACTCCGCAAGGAATCCTTCGCGCAATTTCCCTATATTGGGTCTCGTTTCCCCAAACAACAATCACTTTCCCTAGAGAACAGGGAGCGAAGGAAACCAGCTTGCAGGTGCAAGACTCCCCGTATTTTCTCAGGGGAAATACTTCTAATCAGTGGCATATTTGGCAGCAAGGCGAGCACTACTTCTAAATTTTTCTCTCGATCCTCTATCAGTCGTGTAAGCCTGTTTTCTCCCATAAGGGGGAGAGTTCCCACCAAGGTCAGGTTTAATTGGTTCTTGGACTAGAACTTCAGGCAGCTGCCAAGGCTCTGACTCCGACCGGAAATCTGGGGAAAACTCCATATTTTCCTCCTCATCTGCCACAATACTGTCAGGAATAGGACTGCAGGGCCCATGAGTCATCACACTAGGCAACTGACACATCTAAAAGAAACACAATATAATTAACCTAGGTACAACAAATGTGAAAGAAGGCAACAATATACATAAAAAAACATTTCTGGACTCACAAATGTAGTCTAAGAGAATTGGGCTTCCATTCTCCAAACCTGAAACAAAGTGGGAGGAAATGTAAAGAGTGTTAATGATGCTCGAAATCAAATGTTGTTCTTTTACAAAGTCAAACTAAAACTAAGAATAAATGCTTCGGTCTTCTCCTGATCTTCTTATCTCCTCACCTTGCGTCCAGCCGAGTTACGTCCGCACTTGCGATACAGCGACCTCTTCCCTTGGCTCAGTGGGCAGTATTTTAAAGTATGGGCCTTTTCGCCCGTGGCACCGCAGAGCGGACAGGTGTATTTGCGCAAGATGGGGCACTCCACGGTGCCGTCCATCCCCTTCAGCCGGTGGGACGAATAGACCTGCTTGGATTCCCCGTTGTGTTTGCAGAAATTGCAAATCTCCTTGTTTTGGGAAGCCTGGCCATTGGCACTACCTTTGGAGCTCTTGCTGCTGGAACTGCTTCCATTAACCCATTGTGATGCTGTTTCAAAGTTGTCCTCGTTGAGGACTAGCTGCATGTCGTACTCCATTGTGTCCCAACTCTGAGATGGAAATGGGACCTTCTTGCGTTCCGCGATGATCTCCGTAAACACTTTCGCAAGGCTCAGATAGCCCTTCCATCTGTCAAACTCCCTGAACATGGAAGGGGCATAATGTGGCACGTGCATGGCTGATCTGGAGAGCATGGTGCCAATTCTACCCTGGTGTGGACACACACTGAATGCCACATATTGGAGGCGGAGTCTTTGTTTTATATATAAGGGGAGGGGTTCCAAACCTTTCACATTGGACCCTCCCATCTATTTTTACCCTCCTTTGCCCTAGATTTAACCCCCACATGTCTAGACAATCACAGCTTTTCAAGGAAGAGTTTGGTTTTTCCAATTTTTTAACTTCGGAGGTAATGCCACAGTTTCTCCCTTGAGGCAGTGGTTCTCGACTTGTGGGTCCCCAGATGTTTTGGCCTTCAACTCCCAGAAATCCTAACAGCTGGTAAAATGGCTGGGATTTCTGGGACTTGTAGGTAAAAACACCTGGAGATCCACAGGTTGAGAAACACTGCCTTAAGGGAACGTTAGCAGTTGTGGTTCTGTTTGTCCATCCAAGAATGAGTTGAATTTCTGCCTTGGATGAAATAGCAACATTGCACATCCAACGTTTGCCAAAGTCCTGAAGGACGGATCCAGTAATGATGAAGCCTGCAAGAGTGTTATATTGCTTTTGCATGGCAGAATAGCATTGGACTGGATGGTCTCTTCTACCTTTATGATTCTATGATGTTTGGCGCCATGACTCTATGATTCTATCATTTTAGGATTCTAGGACTTTTGGGATGATTCTGTTACTTGGTTCTTTGAGTCTATGACTTTAGGGACCATGTTTCTATTATTCAATGACTTATGTGACCATATTTCTATGACTTTTGTGACCATTCATGGGCCATCTGGCTAGTATTCCGGGACGGTAAATGATATATCGGTTACAGCATCAGATATTTCTGGATACAGTAGAGTCTCGCTTATCCAACATTAACGGGCCAGCAGAACGTTGGATAAGCAAATATGTTGGATGATAAGGAGACATTAAGGAAAAGCCTTTTGAACAGCAAATTAGGTTATTTTACAAATTAAGCCCCAAAAAATCTTGTTTAACAGCAAATTAGACAGAAAAGGTAGTTCAATACGCAGTAATATTACATAGTAATTACGAATTTAGCAACAAAATATCACAATATATTGAAAACATTGACTACAAAAATAAGTTGGATAATCCAGAACATTGGATAAGCGAGTGTTGGATAAGTGAGACTCTACTGTATATTGTTTTTGCATGGCAGAATGGCGTTGGACTGGATGGTCTCTTCTAGCTTTATGATTATATGATGTTTGGTGCCATGTTTCTATGATTCTATCATTTTGTTGTCGAGCAATTTAGAACAGTATAGGATACCGCTAACTGTTTCTTTGAGTGGTGTTCTGTGGAAACACAACCCGCCCATCCTCCCCCGCTGATTTCATGAAAATAAAAGAAAAGAAAGAATAAGCCACATCCGGCAAGGCCCACACACTGAAATACTAGGCCGGCCATCGTTGGCCGGCAAGCTTCCCTGACTGGAAGAAATAGAGGCCGCCGCCCCAAAGAAGGGTTCTGTGCAAGATTGCACCAAGGGGTAAAGAACGACAGCCGCGAGAGAAGACAGAGGCGGTGCATCGTGGGAAACACGTCGACCACGTAGGCCGACAAGGCCCACACGTTGAAATACTAGGCGTGCCACCGTTGGCCGGCACGCTTCCCTGTGAGGAAGAAAGAGGGGCCGCCGCCCCAAAGGAGGCTTCTGTGCAAAATCGCATAAAGGGGTAAAGAACGACAGCCGGCGAGAGAAGAGAGAGGCGGTGCATCGTGGGAAACCCGACCACGTAGGCCGAGAGGCAGCAAAAAGAAAAGAAAAGAAAAGAAAAGAAAAGAAAGAAAAAAGCCACAGGCAACAAGGCCCATACATTAAGCCGGGCCGGCCACTGTTTGCCGGCACGCATCCCTGAGAGAGAGAGAGAAAAAAAAAACCAGAGGACACCGCCCCAAAGGAGGCTTCTGTGCAAAATAGCATAAAGGGCTAAAGAACGACAGCCGGCGAGAGAAGAGAGAGGCGGTACATCGGGGAAACTCGGCCACGTAGGCCGAGAGGCAGCAAAGACCAAAGAAAAGACAGAAAAAGCCACCGCCAAAAAGGCCCACACTATAAAATACTAGGCCGGCCACCGTTGGCCGGCACGATTCCCAGACAGGAAGAAAGAGGGGACGCCGCCCCAAAGGAGGCTTCGGTGCATACTCGCATAAAGGGGTAAAGAACGACAGCCGAGAGAGAAGAGAGAGGCGGTGCATCGGGGGAAACTCGGCCACGTAGGCCGAGAGGCAGCAAAGACCAAAGAAAAGACAGAAAAAGCCACCGCCAAAAAGGCCCACACTATAAAATACTAGGCCGGCCACCGTTGGCCGGCACGATTCCCAGACAGGAAGAAAGAGGGGCCGCCGCCCCAAAGGAGGCTTCGGTGCAAACTCGCATAAAGGGGTAAAGAACGACAGCCGAGAGAGAAGAGAGAGGCGGTACATCGGGGAAACTCGGCCACGTAGGCCGAGAGGCAGCAAAGACCAAAGAAAAGACAGAAAAAGCCACCGCCAAAAAGGCCCACACTATAAAATACTAGGCCGGCCACCGTTGGCCGGCACGATTCCCAGACAGGAAGAAAGAGGGGCCGCCGCCCCAAAGGAGGCTTCGGTGCAAACTCGCATAAAGGGGTAAAGAACGACAGCCGAGAGAGAAGAGAGAGGCGGTACATCGGGGAAACTCGGCCACGTAGGCCGAGAGGCAGCAAAGACCAAAGAAAAGACAGAAAAAGCCACCGCCAAAAAGGCCCACACTATAAAATACTAGGCCGGCCACCGTTGGCCGGCACGATTCCCAGACAGGAAGAAAGAGGGGACGCCGCCCCAAAGGAGGCTTCGGTGCAAACTCGCATAAAGGGGTAAAGAACGACAGCCGAGAGAGAAGAGAGAGGCGGTGCATCGGGGGAAACTCGGCCACGTAGGCCGAGAGGCAGCAAAGACCAAAGAAAAGACAGAAAAAGCCACCGCCAAAAAGGCCCACACTTTAAAATACTAGGCCGGCCACCGTTGGCCGGCACCCTTCCCAGAGAAAGAGAGAGAAGAACAAAAAAAAGGAAATGTGGGCCCAAGCCCCTCAGACCCGGGGGGCCGGCCACCGTTGGCCGGCCCCACGCCCACACGCCGCAACCCACGGGGAAGGGCAGGCTTTCTTCACGTCTGCTTGCAAAATGTGGGCCCAAGCCCCTCAGACCCGGGGGGCCGGCCACCGTTGGCCGGCCCCACGCCCACACGCCGCAACCCACGGGGAAGGGCAGGCTTTCTTCACGTCTGCTTGCAAAATGTGGGCCCAAGCCCCTCAGACCCGGGGGGCCGGCCACCGTTGGCCGGCCCCACGCCCACACCGCTGAACCCACAGGGGGAAGGGCATGCTTTCTTCACGTCTGCTTTCAAAATGTGGGCCCAAGCCCATCAGACCCGGGGGGCCGGCCACCGTTGGCCGGCCCCACGCCCACACACCACAACCCATGACACAAAGATACACTCCATAACAGCAAACCGTCTAGCCTCTGGAAAAATCTAGCCATTTCTGTAGTCAATGATTCCATTATATTGTGATATTTTGCAGCTAAATTCATAAAGTAAACAATAGCAACATATCATTTCAGCATATAGAACGACTTCTTATGTCTCCTTGGTTGTATAACATGCATTTATGGTGCTTTATTTGGAAAATAATAACCTGATATGATGTGTTATATGCTTTTCTTCAACAAGTCCAATCCAAGAAATTTGCTTATTTCAGCACTGGTAGGCCCGTTCGGCTTTGATCAGTGAGACTCTTCTGTGTTCATGTTGGGTCAATAAGACATAAGATATAACTGAAGTCACAGTCAGCATACAGCATTACCAGCTTAAAAAACAGTGGTGTAAAAACACGGCTCTAGTCCGAGGACTGAAGAGGAGGTAGTTTGACAGTTAAAAAACTATACAGTGCGAAATACTATTGGCCTGTCAAGCTATTCTTAAATAGGCTACAAACGACCACACAGACCTATAATGCTTTTTGGAGGAGGAAGGTTTTAAGGCTCTGATGTTAGGCACATGTTTCCATGCAGTTCCACTGCAGGTAAGACTAGTGTGTTCTTCAGGGGTTATTAAAGTTCTCCTGCAGATGACCTGGATAGAGGGAAATGACTTCAGTTGGTATACATACAGTTTAAGTAAACTTGAGGAAGTACAATTATGAAAGATATAGTGTGTAATGTAGTAGAAAGTAATTCAAAGTAGAAACAAAGCAGAAATGTTGATTCCAAAGGAAACATGAAGGCATTATTAAGTAATTGTTTTTAATAGCAAAAGAGATTCTGAGTGGATTGATTCTCTACTTCTTACTCTGCGTAAGATTATCATCACATGCTCTCGACTACACCCGCACAAGGCAATGGTACAGTAAAAGAAGACAATTTTGAGAAGTGGTAAAGGCCAAGGTGTCCCACTTCTTTCAGTGATTCCGCGTGCGCGGCCAGAGGGCGAGGGGAACCAAAGGCGGCCGTTCTGCCGCCACATCGTTGAGTACACTTCCTTTTAAGGTGAATGGGACACTGTCCCACAGTCTGTGATCACTCCACCCTCGTTATTACCAACAGACCAGCAAGAAACAGTTTCCACGAGACGGAACTTGCGCCCACTCCTTGAAAGCAGCCGCAAAGGCACACGCCCTGACGGGCAATCGGCAACGTCCGTGTGCGCGGACAGTGGGCAAGGGGAACCAAAGGCGGCCGTTCCGCAGCAACAGCGTCAATCACAACCTCTCAGGGTGATGGGAGACTGTACCACTGTCTTTGATCGTTCCACCCTCTTCTATCGTTTTACCCAAAGGCCAGCAAAAGGCAGTTCCCACTCTGGGTAACCTGCGCCCACACATTGCAAGCAGCCGCAAAGGAACACGCCCTGAAGGGGGAAGGGCATATACCTCTAGAGTCTGGCGTCACGTAGTCCGAGAGGCAGCAAAAAGAAAAGAAAAGTAAGGGGAAAAAACAAAGGGCAGCAAAGACCCCACCCTGAGCCAGCCGGCCACAGTTGGCCGGCATGCATCCCGGAGAATTCGGCACGGCCCTCCCACAAAGTTTTTTGTTTTTGCGACTTAAGCCTCTACCCACAGCAACACTCCACCACCCCAGGGGAAGGCCGTGTACCTCTTCTATCGTCCTGCCAACAAGCCAGCAAAAGGCAGTTCCCACTCTGGGTAACCTGCGCCCACACATTGCAAGCAGCCGCAAAGGAACACGCCCTGAAGGGGGAAGGGCATATACCTCTAGAGTCTGGCGTCACGTAGTCCGAGAGGCAGCAAAAAGAAAAGAAAAGTAAGGGAAAAAAACAAAGGGCAGCAAAGACCCCACCCTGAGCCAGCCGGCCACAGTTGGCCGGCATGCATCCCGGAGAATTCGGCACGGCCCTCCCACAAAGTTTTTTGTTTTTGCGACTTAAGCCTCTACCCACAGCAACACTCCACCACCCCAGGGGAAGGCCGTGTACCTCTTCTATCGTCCTGCCAACAAGCCAGCAAAAGGCAGTTCCCACTCTGGGTAACCTGCGCCCACACATTGCAAGCAGCCGCAAAGGAACACGCCCTGAAGGGGGAAGGGCATATACCTCTAGAGTCTGGCGTCACGTAGTCCGAGAGGCAGCAAAAAGAAAAGAAAAGTAAGGGAAAAAAACAAAGGGCAGCAAAGACCCCACCCTGAGCCAGCCGGCCACAGTTGGCCGGCATGCATCCCGGAGAATTCGGCACGGCCCTCCCACAAAGTTTTTTGTTTTTGCGACTTAAGCCTCTACCCACAGCAACACTCCACCACCCCAGGGGAAGGCCGTGTACCTCTTCTATCGTCCTGCCAACAAGCCAGCAAAAGGCAGTTCCCACTCGGCGTAACCTGCGCCCAAACATCTAAAGCAGCCGCAAGGCACACGTCCTGAAGGGGGAACGGCACCCTCTGCGTGCCAGGTCAAAGGGGGAGGGGACCCAAAAGCGGCCGTTTAACGACCACAGCGTAGACCACGGCATATAAAGGAGAAGGGACACTAGACAACCATTTGGAGAAATGCTGGCAAAGGCGGAGGAGTACCACTGTCTTTGATGATTCCCCCCTCCGAGTTATAAAGGCACCCTCCGCGTAAGCGGGCAGAGGGCTAGGGGACCCAAAGGCGGCCGTCCCATGACCACTGCGGCAACCACACCCGCTCTAGACAATGGGACACTGAAAGATGACAATTTAGAGAAGTTCTGTCCCAAGTCGAGGTGTAGTAATTCCAGTGGATAAAGACATCCTCAAAGGTTCAGATGGACAGATAGTATACCTCTGTAAAGTGAGAGTCTGGCGTATTCCTACACCTGAAATGATTATCTGAAGTATCCACATCAAATATAACAGTGCTCTTTCTGTACAGGAGCTGCGAGGATCTGTAGAAGACCAAACAGTCATGGCTCGTGATGGTAATATTTCCCCCCCCCCCCAAATAAAAAGGGAATTGAATGAAATCCGAACAGAACACAAAGAGGAAGCATTATCTACCTTGGCTTTTATGGTCTAATTTTCCACAGAATATCCTTCAACCTCTACAGAGCCAGTATTACATGAGAGAAAACGTTTTGTAACTTCCGAATACAGAGATGGGCCAAAAGTATATTAAGTTCAACAGGGACAAATGAAAGATAGTACTTCTCTCCGCGATGGTTGTTCGGGAGTGGAACTGTCTCCCCCGGACTGTGTTGGAGGCCCCTTCTTTTGAAGCTTTTAAGCATAGGCTCGATGGCCATCTGTCGGGGATGCTTTGAATGATACTTCCTGCGTCTTTCTTGGGGGAGAACTCGATGGCCCATGAGTTCTATTCCAACTCTACTTTTCTATGATTCCATGATTACATGATTCGTGAAACGGCCCCTTGAGATGGATGAACCCAAAAACGTCAGTGGGGCAACGTTGAGTGATGAAAAAGAGGAGAAAGGAAGGGAAAAGAGAGAGGAAAGCATTGTAGGATAGAGGAGAGAGTTGTTGGACAGAGTCCAAAGGGGCCACCCCCCCGCCCGGACGCCCAAAAAATTGGCCAAAGTTACTCTGAAGCAGAGTTGGTTAAAGGAGGAGAACTGTTGCTCTAGGAGCAGTCGGTCTCAAAATCCAAATCTGGGAAATTCAACACAGGAAGGTTGGCCTTCAGGAAAACAAGTTTCTCAACTGTTTGAGGGTCCAGCAAGCTGCGGTGGGGCGTGACTACATCTCCCGCTATGCTGAAGACCCTTTCGCTCTGGACGCTGGTGGGAGGACAGCTGAGGAACTGGCGGGCTACGTGCGACAGATCCGGCCACATGTGTTCGCGTGAAGCCCAATAGGACAATGGATCACAAGAAATTATCTCAGGAGGCTCCTCAAAGTACCTGTTGACCGAGCATTCGGCCGAGTCTACCTTTTGAGCAGAAGCCAGCAAAGAGGATTCTTCAGAGCAGGCAAGTATGGCCACTGTCTCTGCAAAGAAAACGTTTCCTGTTCGCGGCTGGAGATCCGTATCCCTACGGCAACCCCCTACCGGCTCCGCGGGACTTTCCGTCTCGCCACTAGCGCTAGTGCTTGGGGTGACAGGCAGTTCTGGAAGAGGGGCCGCTGTGCCCGTTTCCTCCACCCTGGCAGCAAAGACCTCCCTCACAAGGTCAACAAGTTGGGCCTTCCACATGGTAAAGTCTTTTGGGCAGACGTTGTACTTTAGCCGTGGATCACACAAGGCCGCCAGCATATGGACCTTGCTGGAAAGAAGTGGCTCTAGCCGTTTCCGTACAGCAAAGGACAACCTCCTCACCACCTCCTGGACCGGCGGTGTCAGCGGTCCAGCCAGGGAGTCCATTGTTCGACCGGCCCCAAGCCTTTCTAGGTGCCTCCTTAGCCTCAAGACCATGGGCACTGCCTGGCTCAGAAGAGCTTTTGATTCCGAAAGTGTCTCAGTGGCATGTTTGAATGGCTTTAGTACGTCTACTAGCTGGGAGATGGTGTCCCACTCTTGCTTAGTTGGAACAAGCTTGCTAACAGGCGCAACCAAAGTGAGGGAGATGCCGTGTACCGCCTTCTGCTGCTCGACCATGCGTTCGAGCATTTTTAAGGTTGAATTCCACCGAGTCGAGACGTCCTGGAGCAGCTTGTGCTGCGGGAGGCCTTCAAGGCTCTGCCTGTCTCTCAGCTGCCGGGCTGCCTTGATGCTCCGGTGGAAGTAGCCCGCGATCTTTCTACAGCGCTCGATCAGCAGGGAGATGTTTGTGTTGCTGCCCGACTGCTCTTCCTGGCTCTTTAAACCTTCCTTGACGGTATTGTGAAGCAAGTGGGCCATGCAGGACACATTCTGAAACCCGGCACTTTCAACCGCTTTGATCATATTTTTCCCTGCGTCCGTCACCATAAAGCCCCTCCTCATTTCTTCCGGCCTACACTGCATCCATTCCCCCATCATGTTTTCCAGATAGTTGCAGATGGTCTCTGCCTTGTGATCACGATCAACTACCTCCAATGCGAGGAGTGCCCAACGATGGGATGTATCCATAGTGCCTTCCTTCTCCCACCAATGTGCCGTGAGAGAGAGGTAGGAGTGGCCTCCTCCCAAGCTTGACCAAATATCAGAGGTAAAATGGATGTGTCCTCCCATGGCGGTACGCAACATCTGGATAATGCGTTCCTTACAGCCCTCGTACAAGCCGGGGATTACTTTTCTGGAAAAGGTGTGACGGGAGGGGATTTTGTAGCGGGGGCACAGTCGTTTCATAAGGCGTACAAAGCCTTCTTGTTCTACCAGGCGGAAGGGATGGTGATCTAGGGCAATCATCTCTCCCACAGTTTGGGTTATCTGCTGGGGTGTGAGCAATGTTTCCCCCGTTTTCTTTCTGTGTAATGGAATGGCCCAATCCTCCAAGGTGGACTGTGTCCGCCTTCCACTATCTTCACCTGGTGAACTTTGCGTGCTAAGGCTGCCACTGGAAGGGCTTGCAGTTCCCCCTCCCAGCGAAATGGAGGGATGGTGTCGCTTCATGTGAGAGCTCAACCCCGAGGTCGCAAGATGTCTCGTGTCTCTGCCTCTGCTGATATTTGCCCCACAGTGTCTACAAACTGCCAAAGTAGAACTCTGAGAGTGGACATGGAAATGGTCCCAAATAAATGACCTTGGCCTCCCCACAGCCACTGTGGCGACGCCCTCAGAGATGGGAGTCGTGGGCACCCTTTCAGCAGCATGAGAAAGTCTACGTTTTGATGGTAGTACCTCCTCTACCTCCTCCTCACTGTCAGTAGCTGGGGGAGGGGTGGGGTTATCTATATCCTCACTATCCACCACCTGTAGTTCCAGGACGGCAACACCTGTATGTTCCAATGATCGTCCAGTTGTCTCAGCTCCATGCGACAGCCGGCTCCGGGTGGATGCCTGTGAACTGTCTGCATTAGAACAGCCTGGTTCTTCATCAAGTCCACCCACTCCCATAGTTCGGCGTTCCAGACGTATGGGACCCACCTTAACTTTTTTGGCCCCCCACAGTGTCCTGGCCGTGGCTTGACCACTACTAGGACTTGCTCCCCCAGACCCGCGTACAGCTGAGCGCTTCATGTCAAGGGGAGTGTTTTCAGGTAACAGAAGGGATGATGGTAAGGTGTTGTGTTACTGGTGGGAAATATTTGTTGAATCTTGATTGGCAACGTGTTATATTCTGGCCAATTTACTGTTGCAAAAGCGTAGTCTATAACATTTAGTTAGTTTTATTTATTTACAAGGGGATACCTGTACTTTCCAGTTCTACAGGAAAGTATGGGATATGCAACTCTTTCCCAAAGTTGGCTTGGGAAAATCAGGAAGCGTCCCTGGCAGACACACACCCACGCAGCCCTGGAGGTGTTTGAGACTGGGAAAGGCAAGGCACAAAGGCAAGCTTTTATTTTCCCCGAAGGAGTTGTATTTTGAACAGGATGGGATATGCAACTCTTTCCCAAAGCATCCCTGGCAGACACACACACAAGGCAAGGCACAAAGGGAACCTTTTCTTTCCCCAAAAGGAGTTGTATTTTGAACAGGATGGGATATGCAACTCTTTCCCAAAGCGTCCCTGGCAGACACACACACACCCGTAGCCCAGGGGAAGGCAAGGCACAAAGGCAAGCTTTTATTTTCCCCGAAGGAGTTGTATTTTGAACAGGATGGGATATGCAACTCTTTCCCAAAGCGTTCCTGGCAGACACACACACAAGGCAAGGCACAAAGGGAACCTTTTCTTTCCCCAAAAGGAGTTGTATTTTGAACAGGATGGGATATGCAACTCTTTCCCAAAGCGTTCCTGGCAGACACACACACAAGGCAAGGCACAAAGGCAAGCTTTTATTTTCCCGAAAGGAGTTGTATTTTGAACAGGATGGGATATGCAACTCTTTCCCAAAGCGTCCCTGGCAGACACACACACACCCGTAGCCCAGGGGAAGGCAAGGCACAAAGGCAAGCTTTTATTTTCCCGAAAGGAGTTGTATTTTGAACAGGATGGGATATGCAACTCTTTCCCAAAGCGTTCCTGGCAGACACACACACAAGGCAAGGCACAAAGGGAACCTTTTCTTTCCCCAAAAGGAGTTGTATTTTGAACAGGATGGGATATGCAACTCTTTCCCAAAGCGTCCCTGGCAGACACACACACACACGTAGCCCAGGGGAAGGCAAGGCACAAAGGCAAGCTTTTATTTTCCCCGAAGGAGTTGTATTTTGAACAGGATGGGATATGCAACTCTTTCCCAAAGCGTTCCTGGCAGACACACACACAAGGCAAGGCACAAAGGGAACCTTTTCTTTCCCCAAAAGGAGTTGTATTTTGAACAGGATGGGATATGCAACTCTTTCCCAAAGCGTCCCTGGCAGACACACACACACACGTAGCCCAGGGGAAGGCAAGGCACAAAGGCAAGCTTTTATTTTCCCCGAAGGAGTTGTATTTTGAACAGGATGGGATATGCAACTCTTTCCCAAAGCGTTCCTGGCAGACACACACACAAGGCAAGGCACAAAGGGAACCTTTTCTTTCCCCAAAAGGAGTTGTATTTTGAACAGGATGGGATATGCAACTCTTTCCCAAAGCGTCCCTGGCAGACACACACACACACGTAGCCCAGGGGAAGGCAAGGCACAAAGGCAAGCTTTTATTTTCCCCGAAGGAGTTGTATTTTGAACAGGATGGGATATGCAACTCTTTCCCAAAGCGTTCCTGGCAGACACACACACAAGGCAAGGCACAAAGGGAACCTTTTCTTTCCCCAAAAGGAGTTGTATTTTGAACAGGATGGGATATGCAACTCTTTCCCAAAGCGTTCCTGGCAGACACACACACACCCGTAGCCCAGGGGAAGGCAAAGCACAAAGGCAAGCTTTTATTTTCCCGAAAGGAGTTGTATTTTGAACAGGATGGGATATGCAACTCTTTCCCAAAGCGTCCCTGGCAGACACACACACACCCGTAGCCCAGGGGAAGGCAAGGCACAAAGGCAAGCTTTTATTTTCCCCGAAGGAGTTGTATTTTGAACAGGAAAAACACCCACAGGACAGCCCTTTGCAAGTTTGCAACAACAAAAGAAATAGAAAGACCTAAGACCCACACCACCAAACTCAGCCACAGACCACCCAACCTTTTCTCCTGTCCTGGTCTTCACACAGCCATGCTGTGACGCAGCAATGTTTCCTGCCTGCCTGCACCAATCTACCCTTCCACCCTCTCCAAAAGTCCCAGTGCGACTGAGCCACGAGGCGTGTGCACGCTGTTTTCATTAAGCACGTCCTACCAGCCCCTCCCCCTGGTTAAACGTGCTCTCTGATTGGCTACAAGGTGCAAACAACACACTAGATTGCCCCAGTGGACTTAAAAAAGTTTGGATGATTTGACAAAGCATTTTTTAAAAACGAAAAAAAAGGCGCCATTACGGAAAACGGCCAATCGCGGTTCGAAACCGCGATATCCAGGCGTGTGGACAGCCAAGATTCAATATTGCTTCAAAAAATCCGAAAATAACGAATCAATAACGGTAAACGGGGAAAACGAATTATTTGAGCAAGCCTAGCAGCTAGTTTAGAACAGTTTAAAATACATTAAAAGATAATTGGAAGCAATCAAATACATTAAAACATAATTGGAAGCAATCAAGATACATCAAAGTTCTGGTAAAATCTTATTTCACAAAAATTTTAAAAGTGTTATTTTGAGAATTAAAATCTTCTATGTATCCAGAAACGAACTGTTTCCCTTTTTCTCTCTCTGTCTTTCTGTGACACACACACACACACACACTTAATTTCCAGTCACCTGTAACTTGGAAGTTAGCACAATTATGTTTAATGGGGCCTGCTCTATGGAAAGACTTTTCATATTTCAGCCTCAGCTACTTGATTGCCTGTCCCTTTCCTTGCTGTATTGATCCATCCGCATTCTGTTTGATATCATTTCTGGCTCTCCTCCTTCTGGAAAAAAAATTAGGGGTTTTGGCAGGCCTATGTGTGTATGTATATATACACCCACCCCACCCACACACCATGTGCTTGCCTCTTTTCTGTAAATGGGAGAGCTGTAAGCAGAGAAAGCATCCACAGAAAATAGACCCAAGAGGCTTCTGTTCAACACCAGAGGTCATTTCTGCAAATCCTCCTTGTACAATCCATCCTAGCTTATTGCAACTGGCTTGTCCCTGCTCCCATCATATTGCATGAGCTGCAATCTAATCGGCAGCAAAAACGTATCCCTGTCAGACCTTCCTTCCCTAACCAGAGGAATTGCTGATGTTCAGTAAAATACCCCCTCCTCTACCCCAATTCTAAGATTACTTTCAATACGAATCTATTCCCAGTTCTACATTGCCTCCTGAGCTGTAGTGCTGAACTAGCTTGACACCACCATCAATTTGAAAAACAACATGCCTGTGGGCTGCTGAATTTCTCAGCTATTTAAAATTCCACCCACTTGCCAGTCTCTGCAGCACCCTGATCATTTCATCAACTGCCTTTGCCCCATAGTTGAGAGGTCCTATAAATTGCCCAGGAAAGGACAAATCCTAAACAGAAACATATACCTATACAATAAGACTGGGTCATTCATCAACAGAAGTATCCCTGCAGAAAATATTGCTCACCCAAACAAAGACAAGGCAAGATCCTCCACTCCAGACATCAGACTCGCATCTTCCAGCTGATCACAGAATACTAAAAGGTGCTTGAGTTCTCAGTGCTCACCCTAAAGGCACCAAGGGGAGACTACTTTTCTTTTGCAAGATATGGTCTGGCAAATTGTGCTTCTAACTTGGTTTGAGCAATGCAAAAGTGAGGCATGGTGCCCATTTTAATTGAGCACCAAAGCAGAGCTACCTCAGGCCTCCTTGGTATAGCAGAAAGTGAAAAGATTCATATTGATACCAGGTTTAACACCAGGATGAACAACTGCGACTCTTCAGATTATTATTCCCAACAGTCCTAGGGACGTAAATGTTCATGCAGGCAAGAACAAATAATTATCTCTTTTTTTTCTCCTTCCTATGAGAAAGTTGCCAAAGACTTACAATTTTCAAAGACTATTCATAATTCCAGACTTTTTGTATGCAAAAAATTGCACAGAAAATATGTTTTATGCAGAAAACAATTTTTCTGCCTAGAATACTACACTTTCTGCAAAAGATAAATACCCCTGATTATTATGGTGTTGTTTTCCTCCTATTAGCTGCCCGTCCCTCCCTCCTGTCTATGCTGCAAGTACTAACAAATGGTACAAGCATATTCTCTCTGCTCTAGAAATTAGAAAAAGATTAGCAACTAATTTTTAGTGCTTAATGTATTATCTCCATTTGCCCCAATTTGGCTGGGACAATCCTGATTCCCTGTTATTCCACTTTTCCAGCTGCTTTGAAAATGTCCCAATTTCTCTTTCCTCCTTCCACTTTCCCTTCTCATCCTTAGTTGGTGCCAACTGAATTCCAAGTGCAAATAGACAAGAGGAGAGAGTGACGCAGAATCTTACCCTTTCTAATAGATTCAGTTGAAAACAAACTGCTGTAACTTCTCCTAGCTTGTTTGGTTTTTATTAATATGTTTGTTATTTTGATCACATTCACGTGCTGACTGGCCCCATGTGTCCCAATGTTCATCTGCATTAATTTGTTGGAGAGTAAAATAGGTACACCTGACTTTTTGGAGCTTCTGCATTATTGACTGTTGTAGAATCATTTGACAGATGGTGTCTCCCTATGAAATAGCCAGACATGCTTGAAAAGTGAGTTTACAGGCACCCAATGCTCTGATACCATTGGCAGAATTAATTCAGATTTCCTCTGCTTCTCATTCCCACCCTTAGCCATGATGCTCCACTAGTCCTCAGGTGGCTGGCTCCCTTTAAAATTGAATGTATTTTCCCATTGTTACTACAGTACTCCCATTGGCATATAGCATATAAAAGAATATAAGAAAAACTTGCTACTGCAGTCCTTGATAACAGTTTGTCATGATTGCAGGTACTTTGGAGAGAGTTTACAGACTACCTTTTGAAACCATTTATGATTAACAAGGACTGGCTAGCAGCCTCTGATAGCTGCTTCGGAAACAAAACAGCCAAAAAGAAACTCAGTCACAAATGGAAACTCAATTTTGCTCCTTATCATGGTGCCTTTTGTTTAAGGAAGGTGGAACATCTAGTGAAGAGTTGACTTCTTAATGCACTATGTGTCCTACATGAATAATCCCGAGGCTAAGCACTGCAGATGGATGGCAAAGGATGCCATCCATCAGCAGTGGGAAGATAGTCTCATGTGGACCAAAGCTATGTGACCTTGCTGTGGCAAGGGAGATCAGTAGATAAACATTATACACAAGTTAAAGGTCTAGATTACTCATAGGAATAACTTGCTAATTTGTTGTAAATACATTCATAAGGAGGAGAAAGCATTCAATGCACAAACAAACAAAGATTCCTCTGCAGAAACAAAGATTTCTCTAACTTTTAAATTGTAGTCTCTTATCTCAATCTAGGCAAATGTCTATAAGGGGAAAAGTAAGATGCTATGGGAACCAAAATTTTCAGCAAGATTTAAAGACTGTTCTTGGATTCCTCAAGGGTGAGCTTCAAGACGTCAAAACAAAAGTGTTGTATTTTAAGAGTGTTGGTTGAATCATAAAATTGGAAGCAGTCCAACTCCCTGCTCAATGCATGAAGTTCACTAGAACATTCCCAGATGTAGCTGCTAGCTTTTTCTTTCATTCTTTCTTTTGTAGCTGTCCAGAAAAGAGACCCCATCATTGCTCTAGGTCATTGCTTTGTTTACTGCTCTTACTATCAAGAAGTTCATTTTAATGTTCAATTAAAAAGATCCTTCCTGTAACTTAAAACCATTATACCTGGCCTTACCCATTGATGCAACTAACAACAAACCTGCATCATTCTCATTGTGACAGTTCTTAATATTAAACATTTTTAAAGGTGAAAACTAATTAGTTGCAATTAATAGATTACTAATAAGTAATCAGTTTCCAAGCACCTGTTTAAGGAGCTCCACTGGCTGCCGTTTATCTTCCAGGCCCAATTCAAGGTTCAGGTGATTATTTACAAAGCCTTGAACAGTTCGGGACCCACCTACCTTCGTGACCGTATCTCTTCCTATGAACCTACATGATCTCTTCATTCATCGGGGGAGGCCATCCTCTCGCTTCCACCTCCGACACAAGCGCGGTTAGTGGGGACAAGGAAGAGGGCCTTCTCCGTGGTGGCTCCCTGGCTCTGGAACTTGCTCCCCAGGGAGATTAGGCAACCCCCATCCTGGTAGCATTTAGGAAGAGACTAAAAACTTGGCTCTTCCGACAGGCTTTTGGAGAATGAATTCCCCATCCCCACAATAGACCTTGTATCTGTGGCCATTTCCTCATCTATTACACTTTATTTTGCTCTATCAGTTTGTTACAGTCACAGGGTCCACCCCAAGTTGCTCTCTCATTGACAGTAGCACTTAATCAACTACCTCGTGTTACAATATTCACTCATTGCACTTTGCCCAGTTCATTTTTTACCCCCTCTACTTGGGTGCCAAATCCATGTTTTTGTATGATTATCATTTTATACTTTTACTATGTTTAGAGTGTTCAATTTTAATATCTGTGTCTGTATTTTTTGATGTTATTTTATTTTGGTTTGCTGTTCTTATCCAGGCTTGGCCCCATGTAAGCCGTCCCAACTCCCTTTGGGGAGATGGAGGTGGGGTATAAAAATAAAGTTGTTGTTGTTGTTGTTGTTGTTTTGATGATGATGATGATGATGATTATTATTATTACTATTATTATTATGGTTCCTTTTAATCACACCATAAAACAGAGCATGAGGACTAAGTCCTATTTTTAGTTCTTTCTGGAGTAAATCCATTACACCAAATATGTTTAGGTGTAATGACTCTTTTTAATGACATCCCCATTGGTAGATTAAGCCATACTATACATCAGCTTCATTCAATTGTTTAGTACCACAATTGCTCATTGTGCAGAACTAATGAATTCATGATACACTGATCTACCTTCAGCAAGACATTTTATATATGCTTATGTATCAAGGACCAAGAAAGACCACCACATTTTTCCTTTCTATGACAATATACATAAAGAAGTTGACAGAGATGGAAGGAAAACACTATGTGTATAAATTGATCCTGAAATAAAGGGGTGGGGCACAACTGCATTTCTTGAAGCACAGTGATCTGTACTAGATATCCTTTTGACTTCCAAATGTCCTGGATTGCCACCCCCACAATCCTTTAACTTTGGCAATGCTGGCTAGGAGTTTGGGGAGCTGAAATCCAGAATATTTGGAAGGTTATCCATCCCATCCAGGCGACCTCCTTCTCCAGCTATAGTACTGATAAAGCATAGACAATTTCTGTTCACTTTGCAGTTTGCCTAAACAGACATGAAATCACTCTTCTACACTCTTCTACTATTCTACATTTACTCCCACTGTCCTTCTAGCTTTGAAACAATACTGAGTTTCTTCTTTTCATGGCCTTAACGTTGGGTAGTTTTAATCTTTGGAATTGTAAGCAGGGGACGTTCGATTGCCAAGAGGTTAAAGGAAACATTATCTGACTACATTTGCAACTGCCAGATTTGAGGAGGTTATTCATCTTGTTATTCCTCAGAGCTGCACTGCAGGAAAGGTCAAGCAGTCTACAAATCGGGAAATTTCAATGTAGATTAAGGAGCTTATTAGAGAAAAGTAGAAAGCAAAGGAAATGACCTTGTAAGCAGTACACACACACACACACACACACACACACACACACAACTCCCTCATCTAAGCAATTTAGTTTTAAAATATGATTTGATGCTTTTTATTCTTCCTTACTGGGTTTGTCATATGCTTGTTTTTTAAGTCCTGTTACGATAAAATAACAGAAAAAAAATGCTTAAAATATGAAAAAAATGTTCACAATGGAACTTCAAAGGAGCTAGCTACCTAAGATATTGAACCTATTTTGTGATAGGATTTAGCACCTCGGCTGGCTTCTTTAAGTCTGAACTAAAACCTGGAAAAGATTCATTGACCTGTTGACATGGAAGCGATCAACTACTGCCACCAGCCCCAGCCCCATATAGGCACGCACAAATACAGATATCTCCTCCTCCGCCTCCTCCGCCGCCTCCTCCTCCTCCTCCTCCTCCTTCTTCCACACACACATGGGCCAATAGCAGAAGGACAGCAACATGAGAAAGGATTAAAGTTGTCTTGGACCAACCCATAAAACACTTTTCAACAAGTGGTGGCATAGAGAGTTTATAAATCCAGTTTGCAATTTTCTTATAACTGAATGTTCTGCCTTCTGTCCTTAACCACAAACACTGTTCAGACTTGGGAAGTCCCAGTAATGTAGAACTTGGCTGTCTACCTGAATTTTAAAAAAGAGGTACCATATACGCTAAATGCACCAGATTCTGTCAGATATTGGAAATTAGGCAGGTTTAGCTCTGGTTAATACTTAGCTGGAAGGCTGTCAATGACTGCCAGGTGCTCTAGGCTCTATTTCAGAGGAGGGAACTGGCTAACCCATCTCTGAGTATTCCTTGCCTAAGTAAACACTATGATATTCACTTGCCATAAGTCAACAGATGGTATAAAGACACTTCTTTACTGACAAAGTGAATGTTTCAAATGTTGTTTCCATATCTCCCTTTCTCTTTATGTTTTGTAGCCAGTTGCAGCAAACCCTTTCCCCTCCCTCACCCTTTAATAAAACAAAGCATCCTCTCCATTGACCACAGTAGGCCCTTGTTATCTACTGAGGTTTGGTTCCATGACATCTGCTTGACATGGATACCAAAAGCTGTGGATGCTAAAATCCCACTGCATTCAGAAGCATAGTAAAATGATGTTCCTGATATAACATGGCAACATCGAAGTTTGGGGGGGGGGGGGGGTTATATTAAAAATATTTTTTCAAGCTAGGTATGATAGAATCCATAGATGCAGAATCTGTGAATATGAAGGGCCAACTGTCTTCCTTTGTTGATTTCAAGAATCATCTTTCATCTAGGTTAACACAACCACCTAGACCCTTGTGCTATGTGAGGACCTCTGCACATATCGCAATGTTGCCTTTGCCTCAAGGGGCAGAATGTTTTGGGATAGTCCAGTTCAACCTATTGATCTCAGGCCAGTGGCCGGCTCCTATCTCTATCCCATCCTAGGCTTCTGCCCCAATATCTCCAGCAATACCAATGTAAGCTACTTCAACTCCCGCTGAGATATCTGATTCTAGGACTTGAAGATCAGCATGTTTCTTTACATGGCTCCAAAGAGACTGCACTATACACCCTGAAGAACATCTGAGCCTTGACACTTTAGAAACAGATTGTCAATAAGGTGTACAAATTGCTAATACAAAGCTTTCTAGCACATCAGATGTTTATTCCCACATCAGAAGCTACCATTTTGACCTCTCAAATAGCAGCCTACCATTCCAAACCACACATGAGTGCCTTTTAAAAGCAATATAATCAGAAACAAACGCCAGTAACAAACAACAGGAGTTGGACAGCTCTAGCTCCTGCTGGAAGGATGGATCAATTGTGTCTGAAAGAAGCCAGGACTGAAGTCCGCTCCCTCTGATGATAGTTCAAGTAGCGGTTTCTAAAGTATGATGATGGATTCAACAGACAGCCATAACTGGCCCTCGTATTTCATTCTTGTTGGCTGGGTTTCTAGTACAGATTCTGTAAGCTATGAGACTGCAAATATCTTCCTAGAATATATGCAAACTATTTATCACATGAATATTGTCAGTCATGGAGAATCTTTATGTCAGCATATATCATTCTGGGGAATGCTTTCCAATGATTAATGTATTAAGCTGTCTTAGACTCAATCAGGTTATAAGTTCAGGTATACAACGAAGGAGACTAGGTCTACAAAAGCATATTCTATAGCTTCATTTTCCAAGTTAGTCTAAACAGTGCTACAAGATTGCACAGGCTATTAGTCTGTTTAATTTAATACTATTGACTCTGCCTGGAAGAGGCTCTCTGGGGTCATAAGAAGAATTTAGCAATAACAATTTCCAAATAAAGCAGTGAGGAAAGTGCCAGTCATGGGCTGCATGCAAACCCCAAGGCCATTTTAGTTGAAAACCCCAGCTTTAAACTAAAAATGCTCCCTGTGTCCTTTCAGTTGATTTCCAGTATACTTTCCAATTTATAAAAGGCAGATAGGAACATAACACAATTGCCATCTACACACCCTGGAGGTCATTCTGAGTTTAAAACTGAGAAAATAAATTTTAAAATGCTGGGGTAGAACCACATGATGAAATTCTGTAGGCCTGTCATTCTTCTGAGGATCTTCTGAGGTCTTATGGTGGAAACACTGCCCAATTCTTGCCCACTTCTGCTGAAATGACTTTTTTTTGTGTGTCAGGAGCAACTTGAGAAACTGCTTCTGGTGTGAGAGAACTGGCCATCTGCAAGGACATTGCCCAGGAAATGCCCGGATGTTTGATGTTTTTACCATCCTGTGGGAGGCTTCTCTCATGTCCCCGCATGGGGAGCTGGAGCTGACAGAGGGAGCTCATCATTTCTCTCCCCAGATTCAAACCGCTGACCTGTTGGTCAAAATTCCTGCCGGCACCCATTGTGCCATTGGGGGCTCCTGAAATGACTAATAAGTAACATTATTATATACTAATGAGACATATGGGTTTTTTTCTTTTGGAAAGGAATACGTAATGAAGTAACATTTCTGAAAAAAAAATAACACATTTCTTTTAAAATGCTCTGGTTTACCCTTAATGTAAGGTACTGTAGTTTCTTCTGCTCCTGTAGTGCCCCAACCTTTATCATTTCCTTATCACCCCCATAGTCCTATTCCTCTGGACTCACAGAAAGAGGGGAGGGAAAAACCAATCAATATATAACAGAGAAGTTTTAAGAATCAAGTTGCTCTCATTTCCTGTTATGGTCCATTTTATCCTGCCTTCCACAACCATGCTCTTTTGGAGAACAAGCTCCACTGGACTTATGGGGATTGTATGCGCCTCCCCCTCCCTTGTTTCCTTTCCTCATTAAATAAGTTTGAAACTTTCATTTCTGAAAGAGGAAAAAGTTATACATCTCCTTTTAGACATTTGGGGTGGGGGACCTAGAGGAAAGCTACCCCACTTTTTGGTGGACAAGCTAGCAATTAAGTGTGAATGATAAGAAAACACTGTCATTGTTGCCAGTTTATGCTACCCCTCTGCAATTAAGAAAAAAAGAGAAGCAAGTGGCAAATACAAGCGAGGCCTGAAGCAAGAGGAAGCTGTCAATGGGAAATAAATTGGACGGTTCTCCTTCCTTTTACCAAACTGTCAAATTGAAACATCTCCAGCTCCCAAGCTGGTAGCAGAGTTTGCTGAAAACAACAGCCTCCCCTTCCCCCATCAAATCACTTAATCTTTAGGGTAATGGAGTTGTAGCAAGTGGTCCAAAGCCAAAAAAACTTATTTTCAAAAAATTACTCGCTACAGTGGTTGCCTAATACCCTAAAGGCCCCGGCCCTTATATCATCTTGGAAATTAAGCAGGACCGGCTCTAGTTCGTACTTGTATGAAAGACCAACAATGAATACCAAGTGCTCTAGGCTGTGTTTTAGAGGAAGGACATTATTTAAACCATTTGAAATTTTTGGAGTCAACATAAGTCGATAGGTGACTAAGGCCCTATCTATGTTGCCATATAATGCAGCTTGGAACTGCAGTATATAGTTAGTGTAGAGTCATATAATGCATTGAACTGCTTTGTATGAATCTACATTGACCATATACTGCAGTTTCAAACTGAATTATATGACAGGGTAGATGGGGCCTTAGAATCTGGAAGAGACCATAAGGGCCATCCAATCTAACCACTGACATGCAGGAACACACAAGCAAATGGGAACAACATAAAACAGGAAGAAACTATTGAAATGTTCCAAAAACAAACCAAGCAGTTGAAAGAAAACAAGGAAAATCAGCTGAAATAGTTTAAAATATGATCCAGAATGGAAAAAAAGTTTTCGGAAGTATCAAGAGTTTCCATTCTTTTTGTTTTGATTTCAAATGCATACTCACAAGTTTGCATCCAAACCCTTATTAAAATATATAAAGTTTCCCCCTCCCTTCCCTTATTTGTGTTCTCCCATCTTCTTCTTCCCACTGATCACATCTATCCTCACACAATATTTTAGATTACTTTTTTCACCAATTTCTGCTGCACGATTGTTGTTCAGGAGTTACAATAAAGGTGCTAAACTGCCTTTAAATATTATACTAGTTAAACTCTGAGATCATTTTGTTTGGTTGCAAACATTTTTCTTTCATTTGCTTGATTTCGGTTGAATCTGTGCCTGGGAAATAATCTATTTACTATCTTAGCTGGTTATTGAATAATACTAACAGACGAGATAAGGAGCCCCCAGTGGTGCAGCAGATTAAATCACCGAGCTGCCGAACTTGCTGACCAAAAGGTTGGCATTTTGAATCCGGGGAGTGGAGTGAGCCCTAGCTTCTGCCAATCTAGCAATTTGAAAAAAAACTCATGCAAATGTGAGTAGATCAATAGGTACTACTCCGGTGGTAAGGTAATGACGCTCCATGCAGTCATGCTGGCCACATGACCTAGGAAGTGTCTATGATCAACGCCAGCTCTTCGACTTAGAAATGGAGATGAGCACCAACCTCCAGTCGGACACCTTTATCTTAACAGACAAGATGAGATGCATTTCATTTTTGAAAACAGTGAGTTAATTTCAGCTAACCTAAGAAGTAGCAATTAAAATTCCTTGGTAATGTGTGAAGTTCCCAAGAAATGTTTCTGAATGAAAAAAAAATCATGTGAATAGCCAAAATAAAATTGACTTGTACTAAAACAAATCCAGGGACTTTCAAAAGCTTTCTCTTCTGGAGGGGCTCGTAAACCATTGAAAACCATAGTGCATAAGGGTTTGTCTCAATATAAGCAGGTTCCTAGTTCCTATTTACAGGTCAGAACATTTACAATAAAACACATGAAACAGCCTTAATAATATATAACAATAAGAAATAATTTTGAAAGACTACATGCATGTTGAGCTAACTGACCAGTTGTTAAAATAAGGCAATTTGAATCAGACAAAATTTTTAAACATAAAACCATAAGACACATGCAGGTTTGAATAAAATCATTATGGCCCCGAAGGCATGAACAAAAGGCTGTCAACCATGGCAATTGTGATGACTCATGGGCCTTGTAGTCCTGCTTATGACACTGTAATGCCTGATGATGAAGAAAACTTGGGTTTTTTACCTTCCCAGTCTGAACTGGAATCTTCCCAGCCAGATCTTTCCCAGGCAGATCTGGGAACCTTGCAC
The DNA here is from genome assembly GCF_035594765.1 of Anolis carolinensis. Lineage (NCBI taxonomy): Eukaryota > Metazoa > Chordata > Lepidosauria > Squamata > Anolidae > Anolis > Anolis carolinensis. The sequence continues at coordinate 183,866,245 of NC_085845.1, forward strand.
CTGCAAGAGAGTTGTGACCCAGAAGTATGTCAAACAAATCCGGAGCCCACTTCTCCTGTGTTCTCCCGCCATGAGTTTTGTAAACAACAGAGAAGTTTGGAAGCTGCTTCGCGCAGGAGTGCGAGGATAGCAGCCAAGAATTCAGCCAATTAAGTCTGCTTTTTCGTGAGAATCCTTAAGGAGGCAAACATCTGGTCTCAAAGATTAGCTTTCGTTTCTGGTTCCCAGAGAACTGCTTCGGCGGGAAAGTTAGACTCTATATAGGTGATTTACCCGCGAAGTAACTTCGCGGAGTCAATTCGTCAACCTCCGGAGCGAGTTGTGTCTGGACAGCGCGCTCCGTTTCAAGCCTCGCTCCTGCTCAAGCCTTGCCCTGCTTTCCAGCCTTCGCTCCTGTTTCTGCCTTTGATTACCTACGGACCTTGCTTGTTTCCCAGGACTAAACATTGCCTTGTATCACGGATCTTACCAAGTTTTTCCACGGACCTTGTTCTTGTTCCTTGTTACCTTGTTCCACGTTTTAAGCCTTGTTTCAAGTATCAAGTTATTTCCTAGCCTTGCTCAAGTTTATGGACTAAAGGACCTTGTCATCTCCCCTCACTTTGCCTGGCAAAGTGAGTGTTTCGGTTATTGGATTACAACTTTGAACCTTAATATTTCATATTAGGCATCGCTTTTTTGGTCTAATTTAGACCTTTCCTGAAAGGTCTGCTTTTGGACTATTTCATATACTTGCTTTTATTAACTTTATATATTCCTTCAATAAAGATATTAGATAGATTCTGGCCTCTGTGTTTGGTTATTGGTGCCTTTGCAGCCTGGGTCCTGACAGCAATTAAAGAGCTGTCAAAATGCTTTCATTCTACCGTATAAATGCACCTGGGAAGCCCACAAGTACATAGCTAAAATAGCATCCTGAAATCAAAAGGCTAGAAAAGAACAGGTCGTGGTTGGCTGTATTTATTCATTGCAGTTGAACCTGTCTTAAATTCAACCAGTTGCTCACAACTTTATGCCCACATTGCTTCTCTCTGTCCATCCAAACAGCATTCACTTACTGCATGATTATACATCAAGCTTATCTTGACAGTGGAGGGAGAGCTACTATTTCAGCTTTCTTATGAAAGATTCCATTCTGTGCAAGAACAGGGAAGATTATATGAACAAGAGTCCTAGATTTGGAACATAATAACTACAAGACAATCTTAATGAAATGCAAGACATCTCAATCAATCCTTTACAGGATTCAATTTAGACTACAGATTAAGTTACCTATATGAGCCCTTTTTATACTGTGTCAAATATAAGATACAGTTAACTCTGATCATTGAGTTCCTTTTCTGTATTACTAATATATTTCACTGTGCACTGCAGCATTGAAAAATGTACTTCAAAATAAAGTTTTTATTGCTACAAAAGAGGGATGGGAAACATTGAGTTTGCTGGATTGCAAATCCAAACATCCACATTGTTGATTGTACAATTGGGTCCTTGATATCCATTAGGCACATGTGTCAAACTCAAGGCCTGTGGGGCGAATCTGGCCCTCCGTGTCATTTTTTGTGGCCCTCCATATGAAGGACTAGAACTCCTGTATTTCTTATCATTAGACATTATGACTAGAGCTGATGGGAGTTAGGAAACAGTAACAACTGGAAGGCTACAGTTTGTTTTGTTTTGGTAGGATAGTATAGTTCGAATTTAGATCATATCCACAGGACTTGTGGATATGATGTGTGACTTTACAATGACTTTTCACTTGTTTCCAACCTCAGAGTCACAGGTGCTGTTGGGTTGCAATTCTCATTATCCCCAGTCTGCATGGCAGTTAATCAAAATTGGTGGGAGTTGTTGTTCAATACCATCTAGGGACCCAAACTGGGTAAACATTTAAAAAGCAGTGACCACCATTTTAAAAAATATATAGTTGGCCCTCTGTAAAATCCATCCATGGATTTTATAGCCCTTTGAGGGCAACCATAAGGTTGATAAAAATTAGTTTGACACCCTTGCACTATGGTTGAGTGCCAAGACTCCCATGACTGCATAGCATTGAGCCATGCAGTTAAAGTGGTGTTAGACTTAATTAATTCTACAATTTTACACCAGAAGTGACTTGCAGTTTCTCAAGTTGCTCCTGACATGAAAAAAAAAAATCTACAGTCTAGATGCATCCTAATCCCATATTTACACACATTTACATACAGAGAGACTAAAAATTAGAATTTATGCTATCAGATGTTTGCTCCAATCATCTCTTCCTTTGCTGGTGAATAGCTTTTTATTTTGTTACTTTATTTTACAATGTGTATTGAAGAAGAGATTTTGTGTGCAAAAGAGAGGTGGAGAGTGATGAAGTCAGAAGGGCAGCAGGAATGTGTTAGGGGTAAAAGTTGGTCACGTTTTAGAGTCAGTTTATTCACTCAGCTATAAGTAGATCTTCTAGGTGATTGGTCCTAACTCCTGAGCCAGGTCAGTGTGAGTGTTTCTGTTTTCAAACAGACTATGATCCAAGCTACAAAGGGTAGTACAGTTCCAGAAGGGACCTGGACCTCATTGGGTCTTGGGTCCTCCAAAACCTAGACTCTAATCCTTAGAATAATCCATTTCTACTGGTCCTAGGAGGGTGGGAGCAAGCACTGCATTGGCAACTTTTTTATTAATTATGAAGGCTACTCCATTTCTTCGGTGTTCCTCTTGTCCACAGTAGTAGATCTGGTGGTCATCTGTTGTGAAGTGCCCCATTACAGTCCATTAGAGTTCACTGTCTTGACATCTCACCAATAACCATGTCTAATTTGCCCTGGGTCATAGATCTTACATATCTTCCTATAGTGTGTTGATCTTTAGACCATTGGATTCATCATTCACCTCCAGTACCATTGGCCGTTAGCCTTCCTTTCAGCTTTGAGCTAACTGCATCATCATATCTGGGGCTAGTTGAACTTATTCTCTGTTCCTCCCCATTTTGACCGTCTTCCAACCTGAGAGTCGCATCTTCTGATGGTATACCGACATATCTCTGGTTGTACTTATACATTTAGTTTTCATGGGAAGAATACTGGGGTGGTCAATGTGTTGTCGACCATGGCCACACAGCCCGAAAGACATACAACAACCCCAATACTGGGGTGGGTTGCCATTACCTTCGCCGGGGATCGTATTTAGTCTGACCTCTCTGCTATGACCTTCCCGTCTTAGGTGTCCCTTCACAGTTTTGCTCATGGCAACATTGAGGTGCTCAAGCTCCAGCACCGCGACAAGGTAACAATCCTTTGCAGAAGGCTTGGTAAGGTAGGAGTAGGGGGAAAAGGAAAATCATGTTCCAGGTGGATAGAGTCAATCAAGAAAGCCACATCTCCAAGACTGCAAGGCCTGAGCAGGGATGCTGATGACAGACTGACTTGAAGTTCTTTCTTTCATAAGTTCACCACAAGTCAGCTGGATAGTACTTAACAACAACAGTCAATTCTATAATGTTTCTATAACTCATCATTGTATTATAGAAAAGCAACAAGTGTGATATGCCTAGGTTCAATGTCATACATAAGAATTCAATACTTTTGATACTTCAAGCAGAATCTTGGATATGAAATGTCTGTTGAATATCTCTGTCATTATAGTGCAGGAGTTCTATGCAGAAAAGAGGTCGTAAAAGTGTGGCAAAGAAATTGGGTTCAGAATGTTTTATGCATTATGCTATGCAGGTTATGTGCTCCTACACTACAGGCAAGGAATATATAAGGCAACTTTGAAATAAGTGCTTCTGGGAGGGAAATTTGCAATGTGTGTATAGGTGCACAATTGTCAACCTTCATGGTCTCCATTGTGATTTGCATGATGAGCAAATAATTTGCATAATATGTGGATCTGTCTGTTTCAGAGTTAGCAACCAATGATTCCCAACATCTGGCACTCCTGGTGTTATGGAAGTCAGCTTCTAGAATCTCTAACCATTGGCCAAAGTGGCTGAGGCAGCCAACCGCCGGGAAGACAGTATTAGAATCACTGGTTTAGCTCATGACAATCCAGAGTAAGGTAGCCAGAGTGAAAACTGGAGCCTACTACTGTATGTTTAACAATGTAGAAGAGGGAATTTCAACAAGTGTTACTTGCTACCTGGTTGTGTGACAAGCAAAGTCTTCTGAAATTCCCTCTTCTGCACAACTAGTTTAGTACCCTAAGCCAGAGATATACCATTGAAGGGGAAATATGGACTGGTAAAGAGTGGGAAGTCCACCTCTTCCTTTCAATGGTATCTCCTGGGATATAGGGCCTGTCTGGAAGAGTCCTCGGGTGAGCCTTTGCAGAGTGTTCTGTTCTCTGGGTTCTCTACTACCTTAGATAAGGACATATTTGTGTTGAAATACAGAGCCCTCAATGGTGCAGCAGGTTAAACCACTAAGCTGCTGAACTTGCTGACCGAAAGGTTCATAATGATGGCCTTAGTTTCTTTCCTAGATCTTGAATTTGTGAATCCTAAGAGGGAAAGAAGGGGAGGGAGGGAACAGGGCACTAAAAGCACCCTGAGTGGCGTTTTCTACATAATTTCTAGGACAGAGCAGACAGTGACTGTATTAGCAGCTGATAAGGAATGTCAAGCCAGGGGTTCATTTGTACTGTTTGCATTGTCCCAGCAAATTGCTTTGCACTCAGTCAAAAATTTGTATTAGAAGACAAAAGCAAATATTCGAGCTGCCGGTAATGGAGAACAGAGTTTTGCCTGTAATATAAGACTTAGCATGTCAAATAACCTGCACCATAATTGGATGGACCCATGCCAAAGGCATTTGGGAGGCATAATTGTTTCAAAGGGGAAAGGGTGATTTTTTCTTTTTTTCTTTTGGCAGAACTAAGTTGGACAAAATAAAGAAAAATGTCTCTTCTCTTACTCAAAAGAATCTGCTTTTATGTTTAATTGGACAGCTCCCAAGTACTGTCATTCAGGAACAATGTGTTTTTAAAGGTCATGGTAATTTCTTACATTTGCTACAGTATTCACTTGAAGACTTCTGTGCAGTGCTGATTTTCCTGATGGTGGTCTTTAAATACAAGTCACTTGCTGTAATTGAAAAACTGCTCCGCATCCTCCAGGTATGACAGCTCCAGAATGGAAATTCCAGAAGTGTTTGAAGCTGATCTTCCCTTCTGCACTCCCTTTTTAGGTCTAAATGAAGCCTAACTGCAAAGATTTTCGGAAAATGTCTTTCCTGTTTTGTAAATGTATGCAGTGTCCAAAGCTTGAAATACTACTTTTTGAAACTATAGTTTCCAAAATTTTCAGATATTATGATGGATAGGGGATCTGGGAGCTGAAATCCAAAAAACTAACCTTTCTAGGCTCTGCTCTCTAATACAGATATATTTATTTATTACAGTCGATGACTAGCAACAGAAAATGTACAAGCATCAGAATAGAATTGAAACATATACATTTAGGTATGAAGAAACACTGTCAGAACAGGTTTAAAACCCAGTATTGAATATGGTAGTTAAAACGGTATTAAACATTTATATGCTACAATGACAAAGGTAAATGCTGAAGTAAATATTAAAACCTTCTAAGACTGTGACAACATCTTAATAGTCCATGTTTCACTTTTATCTCAACCACAAATTCATTGGGCATTTAACAGGTAAACCCTACCCACACTGAAGAATTATAGCAGTTTGATACCACATTAACTACTATACTTCAATGCTACTGAATTCTGGGGGGTTTAGTTTTGTGAAATATTTAGAGAGCTTAGTTGTCACAATAAGCTACAAATCCCAGGATTCCATTGGACAGACCTATGGCATGTCAAATTGCTACGTATAATTCAGTGTGGATGGTTTCTTACGTCCCTTCCAGACAAGCTCTATATCCCAGAATCCAATCCCAGATTTTTTGTTTTAAAGTGGATTACATGAGTCTGTGCTGCCAGATAATCTGAGATAAACAGAAAACCAGGGATCATATCCTGGGATATAGGGCCCTTCCACACAGCCATATAACCCAGAATATCAAGGCAGATAATCCACAATATCTGCTTTGAAGTGGGTTATCTGAGTCCACACTGCCATATAATCCAGTTCAATGTGGATTTTGTACAGCTGTGAGGAAGGGGCCATAGTCTCAGCTTCAGCCAAAGGTAGTGATATAGATTCCAAAAGTTAGCATTATTATAAGGACGGCTGATAATAAGACCCAGGTGCCTGTTATGACAAGCCCCATAGCTGTATATCTGAAAAAGCAAAAATGCAGGCAGCTCAGAATAGGCCTTTTGTACAGGTAATGGCTCTTAATCACTCATTCAAGCATCCTAAAGGAAGTTTCATTATAAAAGGAATACTTCAGAATTATATATTGGTGTTTACAAAATGCACCACAAACAAGCTACTGCAAGGATTGCAACTAAACAGGGAAAGTTAAGGTGGCTGCTGATGTCATCAACATCCATACTCATTAAAAGCCCCAATACTTTGACCCTTAGCTTCATTACACCTCTGATTATTTGAATGATATTTTGGTTTACAAATATATTTGAATTAATTTTGAGAGAGTGGGTACAGGATCTTTTCTTTGCGTACTGTTTTTCCATATTATCTCTGACACTAGAGGTATTTCTATTGAGATTGACATTCATTGATGGTTAAATTCAGCAATGGGAATAAGGGAAAGAGAACAAAACAATCAGTCTGGTCCAAAGTTAATAGCTTGTTTCAATTTCATTTCATAGTTCAGTTATGTATAGATACATAGCCATTAATAACCTTATTCCTATTTGCCGTGAACATTTGCATTTCCGTATTGATTTATCTAGCTAGGTCAAGAGTGCTGAATAGGTGACTTTCCAGGTGTTGTTGGATTTCATCTCCCATCATTCTTTGTCAGCATAGTCAGCAGTAGGTATTATGGTGACTGCAGTTGAAAGACATCTGGAGGACCATATATTCTCCATTCCCCTTGAAACAAGTACTATTCACTCTAATATTATTCAGTATACTTTATGATCAAACATGACTACTGAAAATCTCTCATCTAAGCTTCTGCTCAACTAATACATCATTTTTGTCCTATAACTGAATGACATTTACCATCACGTTTACTGCAAATGAGAATATAACGATGCCTGTCTTGTTTGTGGACCAAAGATTGCTGAGTTTATGTATTGTTTTACTTTAGAGATATCATTTCACAACTTATATGTATATGAACTTTGATTCACCCTATTTTAAAATAGAGATTGACTCAACAAAAATGTCCCTGAGCTTTTTGCAAAAAAACAACAACATGGCAGACTTATGTGTGTGTATGTCTCTATCTAAAGCTGATTTATTTTTTAAGCATTGACATAACTCATTGAAAAAGAACACAAGAGCAAAGATAACAGTTGACTCATAAATTTATCCACTGACCAGAAAGGTGACTGCTTCTTTGCAAAAGTTCTGAAAGACAAGCTTTAAAACCAAGAGGAGATGCTTCTCGAAAGGTGAGGCTCTTGGTGAACATTGCAGCCATGTATCTACTCGGTTTCTTCTCATCTCAATAATGTTCAATTGAAGAACCTCACTATTTTTCACTGTTTCTTCTTCTTCTGCTGCTGCTGCTGCTGTTGCTGCCGCTGGTGGTGAGTGCCTTCAAGTCATTTCTGATGTTTTCTTGATGGGATTTGTTCAGAGGAGAGGTTGACCTTTGCCTCCCCCTGACTTGCCCAAGATCATGCACGGCCCATCCAGACAGGCTTTTAACCCAAGGCCTTTGTCAGTATTACTAGAGGCATCCAAATGCTGCTTTGTCCCATATTATTTGGATATCTGGTAAGACCCAAATTTTTGATAAAATCCAGGTTTTTCCAGGTGTGGGCCTAGTGTGGATTGTGCCCGGGGACCATATCACGCTATCCTTGGGCCCAATCCACATAGCTGTCTCTGGATTTTCAGGCTCCATGAGCCCTCCCAAAAAAACCCCAAACCCTTAAAAATTAAAACAAGATGCCTTTAAGGCACTGCTGGAGGCCTCCTGGTGTGTTAGCTGGAGGCTTCTGGGTGTCTGGGTGCCCTCCCGGAAGTTACTGAAAGGGCATCTAGACCCCCCCCCCAGAAGGTGCAGGTTTTGGAAGGAAGTATGGGGACTTAAAACCACCCTGAAGCAGGTTTCTTAAACCCACTTCGGCATGCATTTAAAGTTAAATCTGGAATGGCCTCCATTGGGTTTCCATGATTAAGCAGGGATTTAAATCCTGGTTGCCCAGTATCCTAGTCCTGCATTTATATGGCTGCGTGAATGGGCCCTGAGTCACTAATTCATGTTTTTAAATTATTTCACCTAACTTGCAGTATTCACCAACATAACAGGGAAGTTAAAAATATGGTGTAGTGAATTAGGTCATTAGAATTTGTCAGGATAGATGCCTCACTCAGTTTGTCAGTTTACATAAGAAACAGGAAAGCCTTTCAGGATGGAGCCCATTACATGATGTATGTGTACTTCTGAGAAAGGGGAAAGCAAGCTGTGTATGCTGCTACTGCGACAACACGGAATGTCAAGGACAGAACGCCACAAGGTTCAAGATAACAGAGTTTATTTAATTACAGAACTCAAAAAATGCCCGTAAAACACAAGGGCCAGGCAATTTTAGCCTTTAGGAGCAAAAAAGGGACAAGGAAAAAACGTACAAAAGATAAACCGGATTAAACTGAAGTTTAATCCGGGTAAAAACAAACTGCTTGCTTCAGCCTGAGGGTAAACAAAACAAAAGCCGAGGAACAAAAGATAATAGAATGCAACTAATTGGCAGCAGATTCCTCTCTGCTGCCAACACTGTGCTTAGAGGAACTTGCGTCGCTCCCACACACACAGCAGACAGGATTTCCAACACGAACAGATCAGCCAAGGATTGTAGCAGAAGAGTAGACCCAGTTCCTTTCCGTGGTTCAAAGCCAGAAGTAGACGTTTGTAGTTTCCAAGTCCAGAAGGGGGAAGGCAAGCCGTGGTCAGTTCAATCCGAGTTTTCAAAGCAGGAGATGGCGTCCGTCAAGAAGACGACGGAAGGTCAAGCTAATAAGAGTAAGCACAGGTTTGCACAAACAAATGCCCACACAATTCCTCCCGCCGTCTGACCCTGAATTCCAAAAACAACTTACGTCTCAGCACAGGAAAACACACCAGTCTTCAGGAAAGCGTCCCACACAGATCCCAAGCGTTTGTCCAGATTACCATGCCCAACGCAATTTGCAATTGCTCCCAAGCCCCATTTTATGCCAGTTACAAATCCTCATCACTGTCAGCTGTCCTCCTTAACCCGGGCGTTTCCTCATCACTTTCCTCATCAGAGCTGGAACACCTCTGACTACGCCCCACAGCATCTCCAGCTGTGGATCCCGTCCCATCCCTCCAGCTAAGCCATGGGTCTAATCCTGAAAGTCCCCATTCATCTTCTATCCCATCATGACCAGTGGCACCCAATTCCTCCCTTACCCGAGTCCAATCCATCTCATCCTCCTCCGAGCTAACCAACCCCTCCTCCATTCTCTCCGTAAACCCCTCAAAAGACTCTTCGTCAGACGGTGCTGCAAAAATGTCTCGCAGTCTTTTTCTTTCTCGCTCCTCGAGAGTATCTGACTCTCGAGGAGTCTTACGCCCACGTCTGTCAGTAACAGAGCCATGAGGCTCAATCATAACACGGAAGGCTTCCCGTGTTGCCTTCAGGACTATTTATTTATTTATTTATTTATTTATTTATTTATTTATTTACAGTATTTATATTCTGCCCTTCTCACCCCGAAGGGGACTCAGGGTGGATCACATTACACATATAAGGCAAACATTCAATGCCATAACATAGAACAGAGACAGACGCAGGCACCAGGCTGGCCTTGAACTCATGACCTCTTGGTCAGAGTGATTTGTTGCAGCTGGCTGCTAACCAGCCTGTGCCACAGCCCGATAATGGAATGAAGTTGGATGGCGATGCTTTCCCCGCAAAATGTGGGTTGGAGTACCTTGCACAATGTGGGGCATGGAGCAACGGGTTCTCCATGCCCCCTACCGGGGCCCAATGGATTTGCCACAATGCATAGCAAATCTATGGGCCTTTGTGATGAGGTCCACAGTGTTACTATTGTATAGTGTGAAGGAACTCCTGACGAGGGTCACTTTTGTTACCATCCCTCCTCTTCTCTTTTTCTTCTCCCCTGCTGCCCTTGCTTCCACTGCTACTGGTGGTGCAGTTATATCAGCAAACAAGTGCTTGGCTTGGTCATAAAAATATATTTTAAAATATATATATTTCAAGATGTGAATGGTTGAATCCATGGATACAGAATTGCTGGATATGGAGGGCTATTTGTAATCCCCAGACATATTTATATTTATGCAAATATTTTATGAACTGTGACATACACACACTCACACAAACTATAATATTTCCCCAGATGTATGATATCAGTATTCAATTCATTTGTTCAAACACTTCTCACCGTGTCTTCCAGAGCTCTCCAATACCATTTCTGAAGCTTCCTCTGAATTCCAGTTGTAAGTTTCAGGTTTCATGGCTCCATGAGGTTCCTTCTATTGTTATTCAAACTTGTGGTTTGCAGAAATTTTTGAACAAAAGTGAAGTGCATTGCTGTTTCCAATCCATTAGACCTTGCATTGGCCAAAAGCCATTTCATCCACGCAGGCAAGGATGAGAGATGGAAGGCTGGCATAGGGATCTATGATATGTCTTTCATTATGTCTGCCTGCTGCTTTTATTTTGTTTTTGCTAGACAGTAAAATAATGAAAAAGGAAAAGGATTTTGAAAGCTGTTTAATTTCTGATAGCAAATGGGCTCATATGGTTTTGGCACTGACACTATTCCATTACTTTTTTAATACTTAGTCCATATGCAGAAAGATCTTCCCCCAACTGGCCATCTGATGCAGAATAGGGATTTAGGCTCACACGGTTCATGGACAGTGGATATATTTTTTAGCTGTTTTAATATGAAATCTGATCAACAAACAAACTAAAACTGGCCCAAAGCTGGAATGATTTGTTATCCTTTAAGCTGCAAACTGCATACATGCCTTGCTTTGGAGAGTTTCCCATAGCCATGTCTACCATGTGAATAGCATGATAGGTAAAGGTAAAGGTTTCCCCTGACGTTAAGTCCAGTCATGTCTGACTCTGAGGGTTGGTGCTCATCTCCATCTCTAAGCCGAAGAGCCGGCGTTGTCCGTAGACACCTCCAAGGTCATGTGGCCGGCATGACTGCATGGAGCACCGTTACCTTCCCGCCGGAGTGGTACCTATTGATCTACTCACATTGGCATGTTTTCGAACTGCTAGGTTGGCAGGAGCTGGAGCTAACAGCAGAATAGCATGATAGAAATTTAATAATCTCATGTAAAATTTGTGACCTGATTTTGATTTGCTACAGTCAGATGACTATTGCAGCAAATATTCTAAGACAAAGGTATTGGTAAAACTAATGGAAGCTACTGGAAATTGCAACTCATTTCCTAACCCTTAATTCAATGTGAAGTTCTATTTAGGCACCCTTAATGATCCATTAGCACAGTGGTTTCCAATCTTTGGGTCTCCAGGTGTTTTGCACTTCAGTTCTAAGAATCCCTGACAGTTGGTCAAGTTTGGATTTGAGGTTCCAAAAAACCTATAAGACCAAAGGCTAGAACAATTGCATTAGCAGATAATACCATAAATTTCTCTCAAGCTTGAAGTCTGAAAATTGCTGTTTGTCAAGACTGACTAATATAACTCCAATTGAGCTTGGAATATATCTCCCAGATTCTTAGCGATAAAGTTTTTTTTAAAGAGATGTATATTTTTCTAGAAGACACTAGTTCCCATTTGATTTTGAAAGCTATGTAGGGTCATGCCTGCTGGTTAATACTTGGATGGCAGGCTGCCACAAATATCAGGTACTGAAGGCTATATTTGAGGAAGACAAACTACTTCTGAGTATGGTTTGCCTAAGGGAATGCTTTGCAATTCATAGGGTCACCATACATTGACAGGTGACCTGAAGCCACCTAGACACCCTTAGGCATATTATGACTGCCAGCAATTTGCTGTTAATACCATGTGTATTTTTGATTTGTTAAAAAGGGGTTCATTTTGCTTACTTTGAAACAAAAGGCATTTAGATGCCACCAGGAAATGCCTTGGGTTTGATTTCTTCTACAAAAGACTTAATAAACATAAAAGCATACCCTTTAGTTTCTGCCTGGCCTTATTTTGACTAATTCTTATAAAGCTCTCTCAAATCCCAGGCTTTAACCAGTAATCAAGGTCCATTTCTGCCTTAAGAGGCATTTGTGTCACTCTGAAGACTATTGTGTTCCTATGGCATTGGTTGCTAGGCCTTTTAACTGGAAATCCAGATGCCCCAAACCTACCACTCCCTATTTTCCCAGCTACCTCTGGCCTCTTTGGAGTGGTAGTTCCCTCTTCAATTAATTTCAAGCGAGTGCTGAACTGCAGCAATTGGAAGTTCTCTTCTTTCTCCTATGCCGCCTGTCACTCATCCTGTCACTCATTCTTAGGCAGATGGAAAAACAACGGGGGCTGGAATCAAATTATATTTAATGAGCCCTGACACATCCTGATTGAGTCTGTTCTTCTTAGCTAGGGTTAAGTGTCAGAGCTATGTGGTGCCGTATACCAGATTTTGTCAGAAAAGAGAAATAAAACAAATAATAGTGGCGTTGTGTCTGTTCTCTGTTGTGGGCTTCTTTCAAAGGGTCTATTTTACAAAACAGGAATGCAGCAAGTAGCAAGCAGTTGTGGAACAATTGTTTCCATTCATTGTGTTTTGCAAGCCACAGCAATAATAACTCAGCCTGCTGGCCAAGCAGGAAAGCTGGAGGTGGGGAAAAGTTCACAGACGCAAGATGCTGCGATAGTCACTAGTGCAGGTGACATTGTCAATGGAGCACACAAATTGACATTTGTTTGTGTCATCAATAGGAATAATTAAATGGAACCTCTATGTGTCGATCAAATATACCTGACTCTTCCAGTATAGAGAACACATCACTGCTGGGAACTCTTAGCTTTGTGACCCTGCTTCATACTTACAAGCTGGTATGTAGTGTAGTGGTTCAAATGTTGAGCTAGGTCAGCATTAAATAATTTCATTCACTTCCTAAACATTAGAAAGAGCTATTTTTATTGTAAAATGTCATTAAATTGTTTCCTGCACTGCTTATGTGGGCAATTTTGAAGTTAAAAATCAGGGTGCTGGGGGCCATACTGAAGCCCCACCTGGAATCGCCTATGAGCCATATAAGATTTCCGAGTCCTGCTGTAAGATTCCATTTGGAGTCTGCTGTTGTCTTACAAGAGCTTAGACTCAATTTGATTTCACATGAGATGTAACAGAAACCATACTTTCCAATCATTCACAGATGAAAAATGAAACGCGTTGTCATGCAATACCCCTATTGAATTAATGGAGTACAAACTACTTCTGTGCATAGTTTGCTGCAATTGAATTTAATCTTCTGTTGTCCCACATTTTCACCTGTTTATAAAATGTCACTGTTTTTTTCTCCTCCCCCACATTTCCCATTGTCTGTTACCTTATCTTCAGAAAATGGGAGGAGGAGAACAAAACTGGGACATTTTAAAAACAGGTGGAAAAGTGGGAAAACAGAGGATTAAACTGTCTGCCAAACTGAAACATTTGCAAATCATGGCACATATCTCTTAAGGATAGGTGGTGAGGTGTTATGGACAATTAAAGAGAACCACCTTTCCCTACTAAATTGTCTCCCATCTCATTCCTTTCCTTTTTCTTTTGAGTGGACTTACATTTTTGCCCTTTAAATGCTACACAATTATAATGTTGTGATTCTGTTTGCATCCTCATGGTTCCACTGTATGCAATTTTGGGCTGGGCAGATTAAGAAGGGAAATTTAGGACTTTATCACATCAACTCATTTTTCTGATACAGTTGATTATCATAGATAATGAATACGAACCATGTTGAGAACCTTCAATATTGCACCTCTCCTCAAGAGTGCAGTTGTTTTGATTTGCCATTCCTTTCTCTCATGATCATACTTCAGCATTCCCTGTAACCCACATTTCATACTACATCTGGTTCCTTTATTTGTTATAATTAGTTTTATTTTCATTTCAGCTGGGCGATTTTAGTATTAAAAGCACCAAAAAGAGGCAAACATAAATTAAAAGTAGTCAGCTTGGGGAAAGCAAGGAGGAGAGGAGAGGAGAGGAATCCTGCTCCCTGATGTTACATTACTGCCAAAATGGCAGCACCGAAGTGAAAGGAATGGTAGATAACAAGAACATTGCAGGATGAGGAAATAGTGATCGGTTTTACCCATTAATAGCTAGGGATGGGAGAATCATGGGAGAGGGAGAAATAATAGCAGGATGCATGTGCATTGTGTGATAGGGACTGCAATGCCAGTTAGCCTGCCTTGTGTGACAAAGTCCTTCGAACCACCAAACTACATACTCCAGGATTTCAAAAATGTAGCCATGGCAGTTAAAGTGGGAAAATGCTGCATAATATGGAAGTGCACTTGTTTTCTTTAGCCTAGATATGGGAAGAGGGGGGAATCAGCTGGAGTGGGACCCTTGGAGCACAGTTCTGTTGAAGAAGAATTGAATATGTCTTTCTCTTTTAAAATCATCCCTTTCTCTGCCTCCCATTCACAGCTATGTGGTTGACCACATTTGCCCACATGGATCTGTTGCTCTCCTTGCTAATTACTGCTTTGCATTTTTCTTGGCCTCTGTTCATCCCATAAGCCACAAGCTGATTAGCATTCCTTCAAAGATATTTAAAAGAAAGACACTTTTGATACTGACCTAGAACACAGCTTTCAAACTGGAATAAAACTCCTGCAATTCTGAGTGCACTGTGTGTATTCCCCCCCCCCCTTCATTACCATGGTCCCACAGTGTTCTTGACTTGACATGAATAATGCCTTCTAACAAGCTTTCTGAGGACCACAACTCTTGCAACTTTTAGGAAAAGAGAAATGGCAGCGAAACAGGATAAATTGTCAGCAAGTTTAAAAATCTGCAGCCATTTCTCTTTCCTGTTTGCTCTTCAGTTTTCATCATTGGCATTCTCCTAATCTCCCGAGATTGCCCTTCACTTCCCCCAGACAGCTGTCTGCCCTTCTTCTCTGGAAACTTTTTTCCCTCCAGTTCATATTATTTTACATATTTCAGCCAAAATTCAGTTCTAAGAAATGATGAATAAGGGCCTGAAGAGAAAATTGAACTTTCTCTGTGTGTCTTTCTTCCAATACATGACATGGTTTTTCATTTCTACTCTAGGCTTTAGAAAGCATTAGACAATGTTTTTTAATCATAAAGATTGGACATAGAGGGGGAAATGAATGAGCTGCCTTAAAACTTTTCCATAGCACCAGAGTCCTCTTGGCCATTAGATAAAGTGAAGAGGATGCCTCAAGCAGCAGATTCTGGATGTCATGAAGAAGAAATGTCCTGCAAATGATGATGATGATTCTAATTAGAAATTCCACTACACAATTATTTCAGTTTGGTGCAACTTTAATTTCCATGTCTTCATCCTATAGAATCCTGTGATTTATAGTTTGGTGAAGTTTTATCAAGTACACTGAAGAATTATCAAATATACTGTGCTGAATGGCAACGTTAGAGCTTGTTTTGTCTCACAAAATTGCAAATTCCAGGACCCTGAAGGGTAGAGCCTATTCACTAGTGTGAAAGGGTCCCTGGTGGGCTGCACAATTTTCAACCATGCTGTCACAAGATGCGTTAACATGGTAGAATGAATGTGATTTAACCCTGTTTTAACTGCAATGGTTCAATGCTATAAAATCCTGGAAGCTGTAATTTGGTAAGGCACTAGCACTCTTTGGCCGAGAAGGCGGAAGACCTTGTAAAACTACAACTTCCATAGCACTGAGCCATGGCAGTTGAAGTGGTGTCAAATTGCATTCATTGTACTGTAGATGGACCCAGAGAGGTGAAGTTCACCATTCTGGGAGGAATTGTGTTATAGGATGAACTAAATCGATATCTCACATATACCTCTATGATTCCAATTAAAGACTGGAATATTATTTTGACACGGAATAGGAGGGTTTAAACATTTTTCTGTTCTAGTATTCCAGTGAATGCCAAATAGCTGGAAGCACCAATTAAATTTTCCAGCATGTCCATTTCCGTAGTGGTATCAGGCACATAAGCATGTTCAGTTTGATTTTTTACAATGCCCAAATTCAACTCTTCAGAAATCCCCAGTGGCACTAGCTTTCATGGCAAATGACACATGCTTTCGGGAATGCAATCTATGCTTTGGACATACAAAATTTGGGATAAGACTATGTCATAGGATTTTGGAAGATTGAAAGATGGATCTGAGATCCAAGTGCTTATTGAAGCACAGGACAATTCTGTTGTCCACTGATTCAATTATCCTTAGTTTCTCTTATCCATGCTCCAAGAAATATCAGGTCCCTCACCTGGGCCTCTCTATGTCCTCCAATGTGAGTCTATGGTATGTTTCCAGCTCAAGAATAGTCAAAATATAAGGTTTGCTATTTTCCATGGTTTCTGGTATTTATGGAGGGTCTTGGGATATGTCTTCAGTGAATACTGAAGCTTCTGATCTCAAATTATTCTCACTGATAAGGCTAGAACTTTGGGCATATAACAAGGTCCCTCTTCCTTCCTCTTCTATGTTTTGGAAAAGGGAATGGCAGAGCCTCTCACATAATGTTAGTTATGTAAGGAATAACAGCAGATAGAACTATTGTTTTATGTTACTACATCAATTTTGAGAGATAGCTAGTGTCCTAGATAAATAGACAGGGGTAATTTATTTGCTGTTCTCACAGCAATTTTTCTGGCTGGAAGGGACTGAAATCTGTATTAAGTTTGCATCCTGTTGTGGAACACATAGTGTTCATTTATTTTATAATTTATTTTTAGATTGATAAACAACAGTTTTGACCTTTTATATCTCCCAAAGTGTTTCGCAGTACAAATATACAATAAATACATTCTGCAGTAACAATGAAAGATAACAACTGCAGCTCTGTGGCTGTAGCCCTATGCTCACAATTACTTAGGAACCAGTTCCATTGAGAATAGTTGGACACACTTCTGTTCATGGGGTTTGGGCGGGCGGGGGAGGGGATTGTGATGCTGCATGGCAAGTAACATGGTGGCAACACAGAGGCTTCCCATGTTGCCTGTATCTATGGGGGGAAGCCGGGTACACCATGCGTGCTCCACGCGTGCTCATGCTTCCCCCCATGTGATTGCTCTCCTGCCGGGCGATTTGAGGCGAGGAGTGGGGTGCCGGATTCCCCACTCCTTGCAGCGAAGCGGAGCACCACCCCCTCCTGCTGCCAACTATCTGATGAGGTCAACATGAACTACCAGCTTTGGTTCCATAGAGTTCTTCTCCCCTCCTTACTACCACCACCTGTTTTTATCAGGAGGTTCACCAGAAGACTCACCTTCTGGATGATCAAACATAAATAACAAATGCAGCAGTAAAGGCAGCATCTTTTGCCACTTTCATTATGTCCTTTAGGTGTTCATCCAAGCTTTTCAGAATGACCTGAGATTGTTTTCATCCATTCATGTTGGACCTCTGAGAAGATGCTACACACTCTTTCAACTGTTGCCCATCATGGCCTGTTTGAACTTAGCTATCAGGCAGTTGACCAGGTAGATTGTGTTGTGTTTATATATGTGCCCTCAAGTTGCCTGTCAACCTATGGGTAACCCCATGCATTTCTTGTGGTTTTCTTCAGCAAGGAATGCACATAAATGATTGTTCTTCTGAAATATAACTTACTGCACTTGATATTTGCTGGCTTTAATTGTTCCACAACCTACAAAGCAATAACAAAAGGCTCTTTTCAGTAGTACTTCCCTCTCTATAAAACCGTTCCACATACAGTTCAAGGCAAAATGGCATTTATTAGAATACCCCAGAATACTTTTAAACATGCGTAAAGAGGTATGTATCCCACAGATATTTTGTGCTACTGGTAGCAATTTAGCACTTCCTAATAGAGCTTACAAGGCACAGCATGTTGAGTGTTGGACTAGGACCTCATCAGATGGCCCTTACAAAGCCGGGGGCAGTGGAGAAAATTGTGGGCAGCGTCATGCTATGTTCCATTACCATTGGGGGTCATTGAGGGTTCCTCTTTGCCTCCTCCAACTGGGCTCCATTTCTCTATGCTGCTGGCATGGAGCCATTTTCAGGCTCAATGAGGTCCTATGTCTCTGGACAAAAGAGTCCAAATGCTGATTCAGCCATGGAAACCCACTGGATAATCTTGGGCAAGTCCTACATTCTTAGACTCATAAAATCCTGTAATAGGATCACTTTAGGGTTTCCAAAAGTCAGAAACACACAACAACAACAACAACAACAACAACAACAACAACAACAACCACATGTGTACTGCTATCCTTCCTCTCAACCTCAGAAAAGTCTGTGATAAGTTTGTCTTAAGGTTGCTGTAAGTCAAAAACTACTTGAAGGCACACAACAAATCAGCAAATGACCTGAACAAAAGTCCTGCTACCCGCCTTCTTGAAACTAAATACCCCCCAGCATCCCAAACTGACATGTTGTTCTTTAACTGGAATGAGGAATGAAGGCCCTGTAAAAAATGAGGCTGGCTTTGCTTTTTCTTTCCATTGAAAAGCAGGCTTTTGAAATTACCATCTTTCTTCAAGCATTCTAAAGAGATGCTAATCTCTGTCAAGGTGAAGGGGGTGGCAGTGGACATCAGTTACACCTCCAGGCTGGAGGAAAGCATATGCTTTATCATCCTGAAATTGTGGGTTATTACACTAAATGCATAAACGCTGCTGCCAAATGGGAGACTCATCAAAGAAAACGGAAACAAAGCCTGCATAATGATGAAAAGAAGCCAAGAATTCTTCTTGAGAAAGAACTAGAGTGGTTTCTCATGCAAGGCCCCCCATCACAAAACGTCATTATAGGTCACACTGGAACTCAAGAATTTTGGTGAAGGGGATTACAGCCCAATCTATCAACTGAAATTTCTGTAGCATCTCTCTGTTGTTGAGATCCATGGTCCATCAAATATGATATCATGGTCCCTCATGGGAAAAATGGAGTATTAATTAGTGAGTTAATTATCTGAGAGAGACAACTTATGACTCTCCAGATAATATTGAGCTGCAGTTCCTACAAACCCTATCCAACATAGCCAATAGTGATGGACAAGGAGTATTGAAATCAAATACATATGGAGAATCACAGGTGCCCACCTTTCTTTTATTAACTTACATAATTTCATGCCATAATGGGCAGGGGATAATTATAATTACACTTGCAAAAGCAATGTCTACTCATTCAAATCTGTATGGACAATTTGAACCAGACTGAGCTTCACCAGCAAAAAAAATAATAATGATTTTTCCAGCCTGTATGGGAACACTATGACTCAGATCCTTTATCTGGAGCAGTGGTTCTCAACCTGTAGGTTCACAGATGTTTTGGCCTTCAACTCCCACTAAACCTAATAGCTAGCAAAGTGGCTGGAATTTCTATGAGTTGTAGTCCAAAACACCTGAGCACCCACAGTTTGAGAACCACTGATCTAGAGGGATATTTCCAGTCTGAAGCTGCAATGCATCTCCTGATGCAACCTTCCCAAACCTATCTTTTCAGTGTGGTAGCTCACCTAAGATGGCCATTTCTTTGTTGGTGGAGAGCAGGGGAACACCAAAGATAAATTCTTCCCTTAGCCTCATATTATTATGTGTTCAGTTAAAAGGAAACAACTGAACACATCTCTGCTCCCCTCTTCCCTTATTCTCAATCAATACGGAAATGACTGGTGTGTGTGTGTGTGTGTGTGTGTGTGTGTGTGTGTGTGTGTGTGGAAGGGTGCTTCCACAGTGAAACATGGTTGGTAGGATTTTGTTTGCTCTTATCTTCACAATGACACAATGACCCTGCTCACGGGGGTGCTGGAAGGAGAAAGTTGGAACTGACACTATGACATGGCTTACCAACTCTAAAAACATCTTTCTAGTCCTTGAATTTGAATCCATCCCCTTTTTCATGTTTGGAAAACTTATGTGAAGACAGCCAATGTTCCAAGAAGAGGATGGAAGTGGTGACTGTATAATTTTTTCATTAAAGGTAGATCCAATGGTATTCATGCATTCATCCAATGCTTTTGGGGTGGCAAGATCGGCCGCTTACAAGAAACGTTGCCCAGGGGACGCCCGACTGAATTCACTCAATCTTCGGGGAGGCTCTTTCCGTGTCCCCCATTAAAGGTAGATAGAATTCCTTGATTTTATTCCAGAGGTGTCACAATATAATGCATATCAATTTACAACAAAAGGAAGGGCCTTCCACTTACTCATCAGGAAGAAATATTTGAAGCACAGTTGGGCAAAGTGTGGTCCTGAAGTCAATGCTGCTTTCCTTTGAGTTCTCCAGATTCCTTGCAAGACTCCTTTCCTGCCCTTTCCGAAGTGAAAATTTGCACTATTAAACACCACAAATGAGCTTTTTCCAAACCAAAGGCCCTTTCATTCAGCAGAAATACAGCTCCATGCTGCCACTTGAATACTTATATTCCATCCTAAGGAATATTAGTATTTGCTGCTTAGGGTTCTCAGGCAGAGAACTCAAGAGCTTCCCCAAATTACATATTCCAGAATTCCATAGCATGCAACCATGACAATTAAAAGAAAATCATAGCACTACAATTGTGTAGTGTAAAAATGCCTCAGAAGTGGGATTTTTTGGCAAATTCTAGATTCTTGTCAATTTTGACACTCTGTGTGTGAACCCAGACACACCATAATTGCCCATATCTAATTCAAAGAAGTTTGGCAGAATTCTATGTATATGACCTGTTATGTTTTGTAACTTTCCATATAATTTTTCATATAACATTGCAGTAGTGCTAGCAACCCCTTTACTGAATTGTAAAGAGCCATAAAGCTTTTCTGAAAAACCACATTTTATATGAGTTGATTTTCATCCTATCAGCTTTCTTCACTGTCCATGTCCAGTGTCCAACTTTCACAACCATAACATGTAGAAATGGGAAATATGATTGCACGGACAATTCCAGCTTTAGTATTCAGAGAGATATCTTTACACTTCAGGATCTTGCTAGTCCCTTCATAGCTGCCCTTCCAAGTCATTTTCAAAGAAATTCTTAAGATCTTTCCCATGAGCCCAGCTGCAACACATTCAGAGGCTGAAGTTAGGTGAAGAAGGATTACCCAACAAAGGCAGCTTAAGCAGACATTATTTCTAACTGAGCAAGCAACCAAGGTTTCAATCGGCTGTTAACCTAAGAAGAGTGTGCCATCTTGTGGAAACAAAAATATATATGCATATTCCATTGCATTCATGATTTGGTCAGCTTGCCCCCAGGTTAACATTTAATTATATGGCACAAAATGCATTGGGAATAATTGCAGGTTGTGAGTATCAGTCAACATTAAATCTTTTTCAGGGCATTTCTTTTTATACCCTTCACCGTTATAAAAATGTACAGGACTGAACTCAAACTGGGCACCCTTGACAAGTCTTCTCTAAGTGAAAATGGAGTGTCAAGGTCACATCTCTTTTCTGCACTGCATTTGACACATAATATATATTTAAGAATTTCATACTTTCAAAAGAATTGGTTTTAAGCAGTGCATATAAAGCTGCTGTTTATTATATTAGACCTGGCCTGTGCAACATGCGGCCTGCAGACCAGTTGGTGTGGCCCACCAAGCGCTTCCATTGCTACCACCACCACCACCACCACCCCTGCCATCCCTTGCCACCTGCTGCCGCTTGCACCCCTGGCCACACCTTCACTGTTTGCGCCACCCATTTGCCAGGCTCTAGTGAATGGTGAGGAGGCTGGGCTGCCCATTGTGGATCAGGCCCTCAACTGCCTGCCTGCCTTTCTGGTCAAGGAGGAAGGAAAAAGAGGGGCTAAGAGGGTGGGAAGTAGAGGGAAAAGAAAGGAGGAAGGAAGAAAGAGAGGGAGGAAAAGGGAGGAAGGAAAGGAAGAAGGAAGGGAGGAATAAGAAAAGAAGAAAGGAAGGGAAAAGAAATTTATTTATTTATTTATTTCCAGAATTTATACCCCGCCCTTCTCACCCGGGGGGACTCAGGGCGGCTTACAACAGTTGGCAACATTAAATGCCAAGAACATAATAATAAAACAAAAACAATACATATAATCAATTAAAACTATAAAAATACATCATTAAAATACATTATAAAAATTAAAACATATGTAGATTAGATCCATTTGTCTAAAAATCTCATGCTTCAGCCTTCAATCGGACCATGTCGACGTTATCATATTACTCGTTAAAAGCTTGTGCACACAGCCATGTTTTCATAGCCTTTCTGAAACCCAGAAGAGTTGGGGCTTGTCGGATATTTATGGGGATGGTGTTCCACAGCTGGGGAGCCACCACCGAGAAGGCCCTGTCCCTCGTTCCCACCAGCCGCGCCTGCGAGGCAGGTGGGACCGAGAGCAGGGCCTCTCCAGATGATCTTAGGGATCTAGCTGGCTCATATGAGGAGATACGTTCATATGAGGAGAAACAGAGGTAGGAGGGAAGAAAGAAAGAATTCAGAAATTGTGGCATCGTGGTTTTAGCCTTGGACTGTAGCTCTGAATCCAATGGGTGTCTTTAGGCAAGTCACACTCTCTCTGCCAAGGAGAAAGACAAAGGCAAATCCCCTCTGAATTAATCTTGACAAGAAAACTCTGTGATAGGGTTGCCTTAGGGTCGCCCTATTTCTGAAATGACTTGAAGGCGCACAACAAAAACAGTCCTAACTACCTTCCCTAGAAAGTGAGGTGCTAAAACCCTATTTGTGGCCCCAAGAGGCTTAGCCTAACTCATTTTGGCCCAATACTACTCCAGAGTTGTGCAGGTCTACTACAAGTCTGTATACACCCAGACTTGTAGCAGCTCCTCAGGTTTCTTTCTGGAAGATGACTTCCCCTGACCTACCTGAAAATACTTTGCAGGCCATGTATTTATGCTAAAAACTTTTCAAGAGGGAGAGTCTATAGCACCAGTCCCCAAACCAAGGCCCGGGGGCCACATGCGGCCCATTGAAGCCATTTATCCCCCCCCCCCGCGACAGCAGCTCCCTCCTCCACCTTTCCCACCTCCTCCCTCACCTGTTGCGCACCTTCTTGTTTATAATGGTATTTTAATTATATTAATTTGCTTGTGCTTTTGGTGCACAAAGGTAGAAGGGGGTTGGACAAGATAGCCCAAGATGTCTCTTCCAACCCTCTTTATTATTTTTATTATGATTATGATTAACATTGAGGCTGTATTTCTTCCTGTTTGGTTTTTTTTTTTTTACTTCAAAATAAGAGATGTGCAGTGTGCATAGGAATTTGTTTATAGGGGGTTTTTTTTCAACTATAGTCTGGCCCTCCAACGGTCTGAGGGACCGTGAACTGGCCCCCTGTTTAAAAAGTTTGGGGACCCCTGGTCTATAGGGTTGCTGCTAGGTAAGGACTATCCCAGGTACTACAATTTCAGCACCAAAACCTGAGACATATGGATGAACCACCTTGTGATGTAAGAATATGCCACTTAGTTTTTTAAAAAATAATCTGGATCAAACAAATAAGGAATATATAATCTGCATTAGGAAATGTAGATTCATGGATTGGGTTCTAGATTTTATTATGAGCATCTCTCATTTCTGTTCACATTACATATTTAGACAAATGTTCTAGGAAGTCTTGACCTACGTTGAATTGCTAGGCCCATCTAAAGTAAACCCATTGACTCAGTTACTCGATGATAAGTCAACACTAATGTAATTTCCATTTATTTAATGGATATACTCTAGTTTGGACTCTAGCAATTGGATGTAAGCCATTGTTTGGTGGAACTTGAAAGACACTACCTAGGATAACATAAAAGAAAAAGTTTTTTTCTGCTCTGCTGAAGCTGTGGTAAAGTAGAAAGGGTGATGCCCAGCCACTAATACTACTGTAGCCAAATGAAGAGCTGGGATTCAAAACAAGTCTGGCAACTTGTGAACATTTATTTATTGCTGGACTGCGAATCCCATTAACTTAGCCAATACAATCCATGAAGAACAGTGGATACTTTCCAAGCTATCTCCATCCAAATATCTACTTGCAGTTTTGAATTCTTGTATCCTAACTTCAACCAATATGTTAAAAAATAATCATTGTTCTTTCAATTTTTTTGTACAATTTTCAGCTCATTCTTACTCCAGTGTTAATTATAAACCTGAATGTATTGATGAAGCAAAAGCAATTAATAAGACGGTATTTTTGATACATCCGCATAGATGATTGCTTTTGTGTAGCATTTAGCCAATACACACATATGTACTTGTAGACTTGCATGAAACACAGAAGGAAGGGAAGCCGATTGGCTGGCAATAAAGTCAGTAGATGTTACTGCATCACAATGTTTTGTTTAAGCACTAGTAGACTGCAAAAAAAGAGAAGAAACTATTGTTGACCCAATCATATCTGTCAGCTAGTCAAGATTGCCTTTTCAGCAGGGTTTTTTTAAATGTATGCTCACTAAGATATCTGGAATGTAGTGGGGTTGCGGGAGAGAGATGCAAATGCAGTGAAATTATTGTAGATCATGCATACTTCCATTTCATTTAGTAAATGTAGAAATCAGAAATGGAATGCCAAGGAGAGCAAAGCAAAGGAATAATAAAGGAACAGAAACCGAGAAATATTTTCATGCCTCATTATAGCTCAAAGGCATTTGACAAACCAGTAATAATAAAGACTATAGTTTGACTTGCTCCAGGGCTTTCTAAAGGCATCTTCAGTGAACAATGGATGAAACAGGATACTGGACTAGATTGCCTTTTCTTTTATTTAGGTTGGAGTGAAGGGAGCCTGCTTGAACTGGAGAACTATTGCTTTTGAAACCAGCCAATGTATAATAGGGAGCTGATTGCAGTGCAAGAAGAAAAAGAAAAAAAATTGGCAGCCAGACTTATTTTAGTTCCCCAAAGTTTTCACTGGACAGGACTACACTGAATGAGACATTTCTCAGAACGCACTAGTGATAATGATGTGTCTTGTTTTGACTATGAGCTATTGTGTCTTGTATGGAAGGGGAGATTTGCAGAGATTGTTTCTTGCAAAAGTTTCCTAAGGACAGGAAAAGTGACACTATTCCAATTTCTCTTCTGTTTGAATAGCTTTGGATGTGGAACGTTTGAAAGGTTTGAGTAATGTGTAAATGTTCACCTTCATGTATGGTTTTTAAAAGACAAACAAAAACTTCCCTTTATATTTCCTTTCCTTCTGTTTTCCAGGAGCATTTTGCAGAGCCAAGATCTGTCCTTCTACAGACTCTGGCTGCATATCCAGACTTACGACCTCATCACACGTGGAAATTTCAGCATCCTAGGACGCTTCTGCCCCAGTTGAGCCATGGAGCCCCATGCCGCCCATCACATGACTAAGCCTGACATCGGGTGAGATTTCATAGCTCAACTGGTGTGGAAGCATTCTAGGATTCTGCACCAACAACAGGAACCTCTTGGTGTTCCATTTGGAACAACAGGGCTAGTGCAGAGCGGCGGGGCGGGGGAACAGTGTAGTGATGTTTCCCTGTGTGTGATGGAGAAGTGTCTGCTGCCAGCGAGGTGGGGCATGGGGTGCCAGTATTGCTGCCCCCGGATTCACAATGGAGGCTGACGAATTGATCCAGAGGACCTCATCAATGTCCTTGATAGTACAATCCTATTCATGTCTAGTTGTTAGAGCAAGCAACCTTTGCATACCTATAGTCAATAATTCCTAGTTTCTGTGTTTTTAGACTACCTATTTGTTTGCTTTTCCATACCCATTTGCTTCCTTCATAAAAGTAAGCTGCAGTTACTTCTTTTGCTCCTTCCTCACCCACCCACTCACTCACTCACTCACTCACTCATAAACTCTCTCTGTGTGTGTCTCTGGCTTTGTCTCTGTCTCTGTCCCCCACATCTTGCAATTGATTATGCCCAAATAATTGGCATGTAAAACTCTTACATTCTTTACAAAGAAGACTAAGACAAGACTGGTCATTATTCAGTTTCTGCTTTACCAACTCATTACTATGCTAGAGAGATCTGGTACTATCTCAGTGTGCATTAATTAAAACTAATACAATGTGTTGTCGAAGGCTTTCATGGCCGGAATCACTGGGCTGCTGTGAGTTTTCTGGGCTGTGTGGCCATGTTTTAGAAGTATTCTCTCCTGATGTTTTGCCCACATCAATGGCAGGCATCCTCAGAGGTTGTGAGATCTCTTGGAAACTAGGCTAGTAGGGTTTTATATATCTGTCAGGATAGCAAATAAAGAAAAACACTAAGAAAACAGGTTAATTCCAGGTATGAAACAATCAAGGCCACTTAACACCTCTCAACAAAGGATTCCCCCAGGCAGGCAGGCTTTGAATCTCAAAGGCAATTAAATGCTAAACAAGGTGGCAAATTGCAGCATTCACACTTGCCTCAAATAGGCAAGAGTTCTTTCTCCTACCTTAGACATTCCCCAGATATATAAAACCCCACTAGCCTAGTTTCCAACAGACTTCACATCCTCTAAGGATGCCTACCATAGATGTGGACAAAAGTCAGGAGAGAATACTTCTGGAATATGGCTATACAGCCCAGCAACCAAAATTAACACAGTTTGACACCAGTTTAACTGCCATGGCTCAATTATATGGAATGATGTGAAATGTAGTTTTGTGAAATCTTTAATTTTCTCTGCCAAATGTGCTGGTGCATCACCAAACTACAACTCCCATGCTTCCATAGAATTGAGCCATGGCAGTTAAAGTGATTTCAAACTGCATTAATTCTACATTAATTCTAGAGTGTAGAAGCACCCTCACACATTTCTCAACACCAGTGCGATGACCCAAAAAGCATTGTGCCCGACTACTGAATTTGACAATTTATTTATTTTATTTTATATAATACCATATATTATTTTATGTAATACCATATCCACAGAACTGAGACTTGAGAATTGAGAACTGAGACTTCAGGCAGCTGATAAGATTAACACAGATACAACTAAAACAAATAGAGATGAAAATATACAAAAAGTTATGGTTGTTAAAATGAAATTAACTCTTATATCATGAATCACTCATGAATCAAGAGCAAGTTCAAAGACAATTGTTTCAACAGAAAGAAATAAAAGCAGCCTAGCACAAGACTACTGACAATCCTTTCCATAAACCAGTCAGTGAGCTGCTGAAAGTCTGCCAGTTTTTTTTTAAAGTCCTTGCCCATTGGCAGAAGGTGAACAGTCATTCCAGCCTAGCCTCTCATGAGGGTTAGTGATGTAGAAATGCAGCATTAAATGGATTTAACAGTCACCTCCCTCCCTTTCCCAAGTCTTGAAGGTGCTTTCTAGACCTTCGCTTTTCTAATCACAGAACCATGTCACCATAGCAGAAGGCTCACATTTTTGTCTGATGCTCTATACACAGATCCAGCCGCATGGTGTGCTTCAAATACCCAGGACTTCACTTCCAAGATCCCTAATCATTTGTGTTGCCATGTTTTCAGAATAGCAATAAGAGGAAAGTCAAAATTTATGCCAATCAGGATGTGGATATCAAAAAGTTTGTGTTCAAAAGCAGTTGCAACCTTACAACACTCTGAAAATCAGGAAAGAGATAAAAATGGTCCCTCTTTTCTATTTGCTATGGGATAAAACTGAAACCCTTATTCCAATAAGTGCAGGAGACTAACAAAAATAAAAATAAAAAGCATCGTTTCTGGACCCAGGGCTTACAAATTCTACATTCTTCATATATGAGAACAAAACCAGACCCTTCTGCACTCTCCTGATAGTCTTTATCTTGGACATGAGCAATCTGGAATATTCCACAAGCTTCCTTTCTCCAGATCTTTAGAGTCAGCAAAATATTGTCTCATTTTGAATATCTAATGAAGTATGTCTGAACCATTTGGATATGTTTCCTTAATCCCTTAATGACCCATGTGAAAAGCCCACCTTTTGTTAAATCTCCCAAGTGCATAACTTTGAAGGAACTGTAATCAAACAATTAAGGTCCAACTCAGATATTGTCTGCACTCGCCACTAGGGCAAGTCAAGAATATTATGCTTTGGACTTGCCCGGGATTTTGTGTCTAGTGAGTTCAGCAGGCCTGAGACCACATCAACACTGCTGGCCCATCTCCTTGCCCTCCCTGTTGCTGTTGCCACTGGTCCTTGTGGTCCTGAGAGGGCCTGGCCATTGAAGTCATGTCTGCTGAAGTACCTTCACAATCAGATACAATGGGATAGAATGATCTCTTTCTTTTTCTGATTGTATGCGTTCTCCATTCCTGGCTCACAGGAAGGTCCGTGATTAGCAAGGAGTGGCAGTGGCAGACACACAGGGACAATCCATAATCTTCTCTGTGCTGATCAATGCAGACAAAGGTTGATAACAGCTGTGTGCATGTGCACAATGAATCAGGCCAAATGGAAATCAATCCAGCTGTCCAGGTGGCTCCAAAACCCAAAAATACGCCAACATTTCCTACAAACTCTATTCCAGTGGTTCCCAACCTTTGGGCCTCCAGGTGTTTTAGACTTCAACTGCCACAATTCCTAACAGCTGGTAAACTGGCTGAGATTTCTGGGGGTTGAAGTCCAAAACACCTGGAGGCCCAAAGGTTAGGAACCATTGCTCTATCTCCTCTACTTTGCTTAATGTGGAGCAAAGTCAGGTTGAGTGCTCAAAACTCCAGATACTTACTAGAACAGTGGTTCTCAACCTGTGGATCTCCAGATTTTTGGCCTTCAACTCCCAGGAATCCTAACAGGTGGTAAACTGGCTGGGATTTCTGGGAGTTGTAGGCCAAAATGCCTGGAGACTCACAGGTTGAGAACCCCTGTACTAGAAGTTACTGAGCATTGTGAAGAATGCCAGTGCTGGATTTCAGGTGAGGATGGACACTCTCTTAATTTCTTGAATTGTCCCCTTGAAAACAAATAGAAATCCCACTTCTCAAGGTGTCAAGATTTGATGGATAGAATAATATTCACATAAGACTCAGGACTACCTCCAGGATCAAGAGAGCCTTGGAAAAAATGTCCTCTGGTGAACCCCCTGAGGTGCCATTCCATGACTTTGGTGACTGGGTCCAGATGAAGGACAAAAAGAATATTTTTAAAAAATGAGCTGAGAAGCATGGGTTTCCCACATACCAGAAATGATGGTTTACATAAGAATCTTCACAGTTAAGGATTTATTCAGAGGTTGGGGATGACATTCATGTTTTGCTTTCAATTTTTGGTGTAGAAAATCATATTTTTCATCCGGTTACCTTCTGCCCAGAAGTCAGGGGAAGAAGGAAAATGTCAGACATTTCAAAAGCAGCTGAAAAGATGAGTTGCTGGAAGATTAACTGAGGGCCCTTCTACACATGCATTAAAACCTGAGAGGAAGTGGATTAAATGGAGAGTTGGGGCTAAATGACAATTAGCCAAAGTGCGGGAGGAATCAGGAGGAATCAGGTTGGAAAACACGTGCTTAAAAGTTGCCCTTTAAACCCAATTCTTCCTAGGAAACACACACCTTTCCATGCCTGTGTATCCCAGCAGTCATGGAAAACACGTCCTTCCCTTCCCTTCCCTTGCCCCTGTCTGTACTCCTCCAGAGCACATGTATTTCTGAAAAGCCTGAAACAGCTGATCAGCTTTCAAACAGAGACACAGATGGCTCAGGGAAGCACAAGTGGAAAGCAAATACAATTCTCTCAAATTATTTTTTAACACTTTGTAATGTTAAACAGACTTTGAATTTAAATTAACAATTGGGGGAAGACAAAGATCTATCCCCTTTTTTTGAAAAGGGTGATGATGGTGGCATCTTTGAAGTCTGCTGGGATTTTCTCAGTCACTCACACTTTTCCAATGAGATGTCTCCCGTTCTCCCTCCATCTTAATCCGTTTCAAAAAATGACAGCGGGGGACAGTGGGACTGACAGATCTGTGTTTGGACTCCCTTTGAGATGCCACATTTTAAAAACCCACTTCTTTGTCCCATGTTTTGGCATTGTCTAGAAGCGCCCTCTGACTGTCCTTGCCAAATTGGAACAATTGGAGGGTATAAGGTATGTTTACAAGTATAGGACATGTATTGACAAGACATTGTTGTTATTAGAGGAAGAGTCCACCTGACTTCAAGTCCGGCAAAGAAATGGGGACACGTTATGAACAAAATGCAACAGAAACAAATGACATGTATGATAAATTTACTGAGGATCATATCTGTGAGTAAACAGCTTTATCTAATGTCTATCCGTCACTTAAAAACCATAATGAAAAATGCCTAATCAGATGGAACAAAAAAATTAATGCAGTGGTCCTAGATGCTATGCTGTCAAATTAATTTCACATAATTAACTGTCAGAGAAAGTAAAGTTGAGATTGAGGTTTGATTTATGTCAAAATAGTTTTGAGCTCCTGAACTTGTTTTAACATATTACTAACGCCTTGGGTAGCACAAAATCATTCAACAGCTCGACAAAGTGATGGTGTGCTATCTCACTTGAGTTTTGTTACCTAGGAAAAACTGCTTGTGCCCATTCTGGAGAAAACCAGTGAGCTATGTATGTACAGCATCTATGGCATCACAAAGCTTGGGAAAAAATCTTTTGGGAATACATTTCCCAGAATCTCTAGCTCTGTGTTGAATTCTGCAAGTTCTAAGTGATAAACCCCCTTTTCTAAATACTACAAAGTATCCAGGAAAGTTCAAAACAAGTACTGCAGTCATGCTCCAAAACGGGTCAGTGAACTATCCTGTTTTCCTTGTTATCTGCATTTGAAGTGTGTCTAATGACCGTACCCCAAGATTTCCTTGGCAAGATTTGTTCAGAGGGAGTTTCTACTTGCCTTCCTCTTATGTTGGCTTTTTAAAATACTGATTTATTGAGTACATAGTAACACAATCTGTGAACAGATAATTAAAAACATTCTAGACATTGAAATATTTCTATGCTACCTATTTGCCATCTTTACAAAGTTATTTCTTCTCATTACATTTTTTATTTTTCTCCCCCCCCCCCTCCACCTCCCTTCCCCATCCCTCACCACATTTTCCTCTATATCTTTAACCATTAACACAGTTTTCTTAATGTTTATACAATTTCTATACTGGCTTCATCGTCTTCTATCCCTGATATTGACATTGTGACCTGTTCCCAGTGGATTTCCAGGGCTGAGGAAGGCCCCTTCTACATTGTCCTTATATCCTAGGATCTGATCCCAGATTATCTGCTTGTCCCAGACTATATAGTAGTGGAGACTCATACAATCCATTTCAAAGTAGATAACCTGGGATCAGATCGTGGGATATTAGGCCAGTGTAGAAGGGGGCTGAGAATTCAAGCCCTGCTCTCCAGAGTCCTATTCCACACTCAAATCACTACCCCTGCTGGCTCTAGTATTACCTTTTCCCAGTTTTTCTGATTAAAAAAAATAGTGGCGGGATCTGGGAACTTTGGAAGAATCCCAAGAATTGCAAAATGGAGAGATCAGGGACAGGTGATCTACAGGTCACATATTCCCCATCCTTGCCTTATGATGTTGGTATTGATGGGACTAGAAACAATAAGCAAGTTAAGACACCAGCTTGCACCTCCAAAAGTTTGAGCTTCATTTTTACAGATGTTCCTCTTTTTAAATCAGGACCTGCCTATAGTCCTTTGGGACTTATTTATCATCTGGTCTTATTTGCTCCAGTGTGACTTAACAAGACATTAAGTATTTAAAAGATCGTGTCCATATGCTGTGTTGTGACAGAAGTTTGCAGGACTCATATTTCTCATTTCTGTTATGATCAAAATATGTGTTAACATCTGGCCATTATGGCATTGCAGCAAGCAGGATAAATACTGTAGTACAACAAGTACTTAACTTGCTAATTTTATTTTTTCTCAATTAAATGCATTTTAAAACTCTTAACAGTGTTTGTATCATAAAGTTTGTATTATAAAGCATTTGCTTTTCCTAGAACATTGATATAGCCTGCCAAATGTAGATTATGATTTTGTCTTGTTTATATGCTGAAACAAATATATCTGCAGTGGTTTATTCTTCCTATATGCTAACAGTTATTCAAGGCAAAAGCTATTACCATAATTTATGGCTCACATATTTTGTCGTTTACCTTTCCAAATTTTAATTGGGGTGGGGAGGGAAACATAATTGAAAACTTAGATTAATATACTAAACAACTAAATGTTTAATAGACTGAGGGCCCATCCACACAGCCCTACATCCCAGAATATTAAGGCAGAAAATCCCACAATATCTGCTTTGAACTGGGTTATCTGAGTCCACACTGCCATATATTCCAGTTCATAGCAGATAATGTGGGATTTTATTCAACTGTGGAAGGTGCCTGAGAACAACTATGAATTACTGGACCTACAAGTATCCCTTTTGTTTTGAATGGCTTTAAGATATTTACCCTAAAGCCACCAAATCCTGATATTGGATGCTAATCAGGCTCAGCCATGGTGAATATGTGGATTGGAGACCACCAAGAAAATGGCAAACCATCTTTGAGTCTTCCTTACCGAAGAAAACCCTGTAAAATCCAAGGGCCCCATAAGTCTCTTGAAAACATATATACACCTGCATATTCTACATTAGTATAAAGATTAGAATGTATATGTTAAATATGTTATCTTCTAACAGTGGCTGTTAACTTTTGCTAAATTCTCTGTGTATAATTTTATTCTTCTTCCTTTATTTCATCCTATGTCCTTATCATGCCAAATGTAACCAAACCTTTGAAAATGAAACTTACAATTATTTTTTCGTCCACTCAACCTACATTTTCTTTCTTATTTGCTATTTATTTGTAGCTTTGTTAGCAACATCAGTATTGGGGGATAGTGAAGGAAGACTGGAGAAACATGGGTTTTCAGTGTTGGGTTACAGCACCATGTCTCTTGAGATGAGCAAGAGTGAGATTTCTGTCAGCATCAGAGGTCAAACTGGGTTAATTTGGTTCAGCCCCTTGTTTAAAAAATCAACTTATGTCCAAAGTTTGCCAGAGCAATCACACAGCTTTGAAGCAGTATGGACAGCAGAATCGGATCCAATTTGGGTTGGTTCACTGTCCACAGGGCACTGCCACTATTTCTTTTTCTTTTCATTCATCAGTACATCCAACCTGCTATGGGTTCAGTACTGTCTGGCCAGCCACCTCCAGGGTCAATCCAGAGCATTTCTGCTCCAGACTGAACCCAGATTAACCAGTCAATGTAGTCCACTTGGGATCCAGGATATATCTGTCTTCGGTGAAGCTGCAATCTCCTTTCTAATGCTTCTCTATTATAGCAGGCATCTGGGAATGAACTGTGTTTTTTAAAAAAAATTAGTGATGTAATGTGTACTCTTAAATTAATGTTTTATATGATTAAAATTGCATAAATAATGTAATATTATTTTCATCTTAACATTTGTATGTCTATGGATTTACACATACTGTATTTGTAAAATCATACATACCTAAAAACACACACTGTGTTTGTTTTACCCTTACTGTATTTGTCATATTCCGTAAACTACCTTGAGTCCTGTTCTGGGGTAAAGATGGGATATAAATAAAAAATATGCCCTATGACAGGAGGAACCAAAGTGGCTTTACCACGTTTTATTGATTAGCCCATCGGCCGTATCAAAACATTTAACACATAGACATACATACAACATACAACATACAACCCGCGGTAAAAAAAGAAGTTAAAATAAACAAGCTGTTAACAAGACCCCGTTCAGGTCAAATATCTGCATCACCTGCACAGTTTACCCCAATTGATTCCAGATATGCAATTCTCAGTTGTGTGGCTTTGAATAGGAAAAGGGCTGTTTTGTGTGTTATTTTAGGATTCTGGCCGGCCAACAAAAATGAAATTTTAATATGTGGGTCCCAGTGTGTTTTGTGAATAATGTATGGTCCGAGGCATTGGTGTCTCTCTTTCTTATACAATTCACAGCTGAACAAAACATGTGCGATATCCTCCACCTCTGATGCTCCACAAATACAAAATCGTTCGTTGTATGGAACTTGATTAAACCTTCCATGTTTGACCATCGTATCCAGCTGCTCAAAACGGGCTCTGGTAAATACCCTCCTGAGGTGTTTAGGCATTTCTGTTTTTAGATACCTGGCTGTTTGGAAAGTATGTTTAAAACGGCTTAACCATTTCAATGAGCCAGCTTTACTCAGGGTAGCAATGTCTTTTTGGCCTTCTATATCCAGTACTCGTTGAGCCACTATTTTTGGGTCTAGTTCTTCTAAGAGATTTGGATACAGAATCGGAAGTCCACAACTACTAATGTATTTTGTCAGATGAACTAGCCAAGAGGACTGATGTTGATTTTCTATCTGCTCTAACAGGCACAGTTTTGGCAGTCTATCATTTGCCATGGCAATCAATTTTATCCAGTACTTGTAGGCCCTGATTTCAAAGTGGCTTTAAAATGTTTATTTGCTATAATGTTCCCACGCCCCACACACATACACACACTGGCATGCTTTCACTGATCTAGACGAAGAGCTGCTTTAAGTAAAATATGCCTTGCGGGATCTGTGAAGGCTGTGATGTAGACTGGAGGTTCCAGAGAGATTTAAAAATTGGCCATGTTCACACAATTCCTCCATCTGCCATATCAAATAGAATTGCAGCATTACAGAGTGGTTTTGTGGCTTCTATTTCAAACATCGAAGAGGTGGAGGAATGCTTGCGGGGACAAAGCCTATGCTACCATGATACAAGTAGCTTTGTCTGCTATAAGCGAGCAGGCTGTGGCATATTTGCCATGCTTTCCCCTGTGGTTCTTTGAAACTTGTGGCAATGTTTCCTCCAAGAGGCTGGTGGCTGAAAGACCCTTAGCCAATATATAGTTTCTATTGTTTTCAAATCTTGGGAAGATTACTATCAAATGAAATCAGCAAACATTGTTACAGTTTATTGTATGTATTCTGGGCTGTATGGCCATGTTCCAGACATATTCTCGCCTGACATTTCCCCCACATCTATGGCAGGCATCCTCAGAGGTTGTGAGGCATGGAGAAACTAGGCAAGGAAGGTTAATATATATCTGTGGAGAGTCCAGGGTGTGAGCCAGCGTGAATGTTGCAGTTAGGGCGGACAACTTCAACAGAAAGGAGGAAACCATGAAAATGAACAAAATCTGGCTACCAGTATTAAAAAACTCAAAAATCAGAACAGTAGATGGGAAGCAACACTCGGAGGGCAGAGGAGCCCCAGGGATGGCTAATGTCTCTGAACAAAGGATGCCCTCCAGGCAAGAGACGAACCTTTCCAATGCTAATTAGGTTGATTAACTGCAACATTCACGCTGGCTTCCAACTGACAAAGAACTCTTCTCACACCCTGTTACAGTTAGTCACGTTTTAAAAAGTGGAATCATAGAGCTTTATTACAAGAGCCTTAAAAACCGTAATTACATCAGGATAATACCATTTGTTGCTGACTCTTTTCACATAATGTTGTGTGTCTCCTCTTGCTGCTTTACATTCTAATGATTTTAGCAGAATGATCGCCTTCATTGGCATAAAAAACTACCAATGGCTCCTAGTATTGCTGTTGTTCCAATGCTGACTCTGATGTCCTTTCTGCGGCAGTTGCAAGATTCTAGCAATCATGTGGCATGATGGGCATGCTTCTCCTTCCTCTCACCCTCACTTTTTCCAAGTAGGATGAGGCTGGTTTTAATTCATGTTTTTCCTTTAAATTCCTGGCTTTTAATTTTTTTATTTTACCATTTTGCACAATTGCAGCAAAATTAAATCAAAAAATCAAAATGTGCCCATGCATTGGATAGGACCTGCATGGGCAGGATGGTGGGGTAGCATGGTGGTATGGAAAAGTGATCACTGGACTGTGCATTGTCAAAGCAGTGCTATAGCACAATTCCAGAGAAGTGTTATCCTGATTGTTTCCATACTGGTATTTCTTTGCTTCAGCATTGCAATTGCTGTAAAATGACAGGATGATGTATTAAAGCTCATAGGGCTGCAGCTGGATAGTGTGAAAAGTATGTGATAATTGCAGCTTCTATTTAAAGCCTTCATCAACAACAGGAAGTTAGACGGTGCCTTGGGTCTCCTCTAGAGTAAGGGAATTGAGAGGAAAGCAAAGTATCCCAGAAGTGTTGATTGTCTTAAGAACAGTGCCTTTGGTCTCCTCTAGTAATGAGATTGAGAGGGAAAGTAATGGTGCCCATAAAAATGGTATCTTAAGAATGATGCCTTATGTCTCCTCTAAGCAGATGGTTGAGGCAGGAGGAGGTGATCCTGTGTGATGGGGTAAGTAAATTCTCCATCTTCTTTAAAGATGGAATCCCATGCAAAGAAGAGGATTCTACATGCAAGAAGACAATTTTCTCTGCTTTCCTCCGTCCTAAGACTCTGAACTTCTACCTAACTTCTATCAAAGACTCTACTATCACATACTTTCCAGATAAAGTTGCAAAAGACCAGTACAGTGAGTTCTTTTATTCTGCTGCTTTAGAGACCAGGACACAGAGAAATGGATTCAAACTTCAGGAAAAGAGATTTCACCTAAACATTAGGAAGAACTTCCTGACAGTAAGAGTTGTTCAGTAATGGAATATACTGCCATGGATGGTGGAGTCTCCTTTTCTGGAGATTTTTAAGCAGAGGCTGAAGGGCCATCCATCAGGAGTGCTTTCTTTGTGTTCCTGCATGGCAGGGGGTTGGTTTGGATAACTCTTGTGGTCTCTTACAGCTTTATGGTTCTATTTTTTTTTCCCTACAGCAATTCCAAATAGATGTTGTGACATCCTTATCTACTGTTTCCGTGGGTGATTGAATGATACAAGAATACTCTCTGAGTTGCAGCCTGGTAACCTTGCAGGACTGGCTGTGAATTGTTCATCTAAGTACGCCTAGGGTTTTCTGATCATAAAACCCTGTTCTGGACAAAATCCCATCTGAACTTGTTTAAAATTATTTTCCTTTGAATGTACTCCAAGTTATCCCCCATCCACCCACCTTGCCATGTAGCTTAGTAAATTGACTTTGGTCCTTGCTGAACACTTCATTTTCCTTCCTTTGAAAAATAAATAGATCACATTGTTAGCATTCAATTGCAGGTCTTGATGTAACAATAATTGTATGGTGAATGTACACTTCTCCTTTAATGCATTGAAAAAGAATTTAGTGTGCCATTGGTATCTGAGGGGGGTTAGTTCCAGGACCCCTCACAGATGCCAGTAAATGTGAATTCTTGGTAAGACTTGTTTGCCATTGCCTTCCTCTGAGGCTGAGAGAGTGCAACTTGCCTAAGGTCTCCTAATGGGTTTCATAGGGGATTTGAAATCTGGTCCCCACTCCAGGGTCAAATTCTAATGCTAATACCTGAAACTTCTATACCTTGGAATGGAAGGTAGATGTATATGGCCTTTGCTTCATTTGCACAGCCAACACCAATGGGACAAAGGTTTTTAGAATGCCAAGAAAGCAGAAAGTTTTGCTGTTTATTCTAGACTTTTTCCAATCTCCAGGTGTTTCTGCTCTTGCTCTGAGATACTTTTCTTTGGGTCAGAGTCCAGTCTGAATTTAATAATTCGTAGCCAAAAGGTTACTAAGCAACTTGAAATGAATGTCTTCCCATTGGATTATTAAATCCAAGGCATGCCAGGCAAGGAGCAAAACCCCAACCTCAAATCTCTATCTCAAAATTGATGTTTTTCATAATTTTGTTCCTTCTCTACATGTCCCTGTTTTTATTTGTGAAATATTTGAAAGTAAGACACAAAACATAGTTGCTCATAAAAGCTTTTATAGCCTAATTGATTTCACTATAAAACCGTGTATATACTTTAATTTATTTTGAGCTATTGTAACACTATTAGACTGGTTTGCTTTTTTACAAAAAAAAGTTTAACATGTTTCAGCTATTTAAATTGTTTTTGGTATATTTAAATGTGTCAAGTTGGTTTTATTGTATGCTGCCCTGAGATCTTTGGATAGAGGACACAAAATACATATTTGCAATAAAGGTATCTATTTTATTAAATAAATGTGTAAATAAATAGTGTCCCTTTTTGAGGTCTACAGTTCTGAAATGTTTTTGTAAATTGGGGTAAATAGAAGGCACAGAGGACCTTTAGAGAGAGAAAACAGCCAGACCGATGCTCGTATACATTTTGCCATTATTGATTTCAATTTGTAATTGTTTTAATATTTATTTATGTAAGGCATTTATATATTGCCCCCCACATTGCTAGGTCTCCTGAGGTGATGCAATTTGGATAAAAAGCATTTTAAATAATACATAGATGAAAGACTTTAGAAACAAAACCAAACTAAAAATACTCCTTAGAAATAATTCAAAACTGAATAGTTATAAGAGCCAGAACAGTTTCAAGGACCAAAGACCACGGGGAACAATACTGCTGCAGCTGCCTGCCAGAAGCTCAGAAGAGACTGAACCAACCTAATGTCCCTTTGGGAAGGAGTTCCATAGTCAAGACAGGCATTCTTCGAGTAGTGAAGGGGAGCTGTTGTATATACTGCTATAAGCCAATTTCATAAATAAATCGGGGACAGGTTTTGGGGCCACAATTGTGGGTGTTGATCTGGCCATTCTGCAGAGAGGGGAAAGAGCCAGGGGTCCAGTTGCCCCCGGCCTCCACTGCTGCCAATTTCCCATGCAGGCAGTCAGAAAGCTCAGAATTGTTGCCATAACAAAGAGAGTAGAGGGGTTGAATGTTTCGTTTAGGTTCTCCTGGGATGGACTATGGACCTTATCAGACAGCAGTAATGAGAGGCATCATTAAGTTAAGAGGGAACTGATTGTGCTTTCCAGTCCTCCCTCGCTCATTTTCATTTGTTCTCCTCTCATCAGACTTTTAGTGCTTCCCCATAGGCGCCAACAATCTTTCTCATCACACATGGGCAATAAGTCTCCGTCCCCAGCTTTTTTCTCCATGCAAATTTGCCAGAATCCCTTTCCATGGGGTGCAATAGTTCTGCATCAAAATCTATTGAACCCTTGAGACAGGGGTGCTGTTTTAAACCATTGCTTTCCATGGGATCCAATACCCTGGTTCCCCTAAAATAAGACATCCCCAGCAAATAAGACCTAGTAGAGGTTTTGCTGAATTGCTAAATATAAGGCCTCTCCCGAAAGTAAGACCTAGCAAAGTTTTTGTTTGGAAGCATGCCCGCTGAACAGAACATGGAAATATTGGTAGTAACAAGAAATTCTTGATAGGATTCACAGTTTGTCTAGTTATGCTGGTTTATGATGACAACTACTATACAGTATATAATAAATGTTCATTTTTTTGTTCAACAATAAATGTGAATTCTTTTTCATGGAAAAATAAGACATCCCCTGAAAATAAGACCTAGAGCATCTTTGGGAGCAAAAATTAATATAAGACACTGTCTTATTTTCGGGGAAACACGGTAGTTCTGCATCAAAACCCATTGTACTCTTAAGACAGGGATGCAGTTTAATCCAATTCTTTCCATAGGAAGGATTAATTATGCCTTTCTATAAACAGGGATGACATTTCTCTGGGTTTTTTTATGTCAGGAGCAGCTTGAGAAACTGCAAGTCACTTCTGGTGTGAGAGAATTGGCCGTCTGCAAGGACGTTCCCCAGGGAACGCAAAGATATTTGATATTTTACTATCCTTGTGGGAGGCTTCTCTCCTGTTGCTGCATGAAGAGCTGGAGCTGACAGAGGAAGCTCACCCTCACTCCCTGTATTCAAACTGCCGACCTGTCAGTCAGCAGTTCTGCCAACATAAGGGTTTAACCCCTTGCACCCCCAGAGGCTCCTAGCTCTCTGCTAAGTACAATATTATAATTGGAACAAGCCAATTATGGAATACTGCCTGTTCTCTGTTCTACAATGCCACTATTACACTATATCTGTCATTAATAATTTTTTTTAAAGAAATTTGTGAAGGGAAGAAGTTATTATGCACTTCTGTATAGAGGGATGACAGCTTGCGGCTAAGGACAGCTTGCTGCTAAGAATCGTGCTTCACCATGGTAAGCTCTGAAACAGAATGGAGACTGTCACAGACCCATCACATGTTGTTTTGAGCCAAAATAATGGGTCCTTGGCATTATTTTGGTTAAATCAATGCTTTCTCACTGTGACTACAGATCTACTCAATTTCACAATTGCTCTGCAGGTCTGTCATGGGGGCGGGAGGCGGGGCAAGAGAGGCAACTGGAAGTCTTCTGATGGCAGTAGTGACTCTCCATAAATTTACCATGGCTGCCCATAAAATGGGGGTCAGGGGAGGACTGGAAGTGTGATGAGTTGATAGGTTCCTGTCTTTTGTTTCTCTACTCTGAGAAAGGAATTGCTCATTTTTATAAGAGTGAGAGGTAAAGTACTTACATTGCTTGTGGATAAGTTCTCAAATGTGTTAGTTAAATTTTTATACTAAGAGTTCCTGGCTTATACATGAAGACATGCAAGGCCACACACTCTAATGTACCCTTCTCCAAGTTTAAAAGATAATACCACCACAATTGCCTACAAACTCCTTCTAGGTCACAATGAACTCATTTTATGATGTTTTAGAACCCTCCTGCCTTTTTTTAACAACAGGAAGTTCTGTTTCAATAGAAAAAACTCTCCCAGACTAAACTGACCCTGGGAGACAAAAAATGTTATGAAAATGCATTTCACATCCCCAGAGGGCATTTGGGGATATTTGAGACTTTAAAAAAAAATCATCCCTGGCAGCCACAAAAAAAATGTTCCCAAATGCCATATGCAGCAGATGGGCCACCATTTGCTCACCGCTGTATTGGAGAGAAAGCCCTGCCAGGTACACATTCTGGCCCTAGTAAATGCTGGGACACATAGCAGTCCTGAAGGGACCACCTATGAATTTCTTCAGATGTTAAGATCTCCAGAAGGTGCCTTTTCAAGGACAACATCTCTATAAGCAGAAGGGAGAGCTTTCTCTTGTATTCCACCCAGATTGTGAGATACATTTCTCTCAGAGTTGTGAATAGTTCCTCCTATTCATGTTGTTTTCGGGGGAAGGAAAGGTGTGAAAATACATTAATAATAATAATTATTATTATTATTATTATTATTATTATTATTATTATTATTATTATTTATTTGTTTGTTTGTTTGTTTATTTATATACCGCCCTATCTCCCAAAAGGGACTCAGGGTGGTTTACTGGACATCTAAAACACTTTGGTACTTAGTATTGTGATGCTTAATCATTGCTATGCTTTTTTTTTACTTGTTTGTGTTTTTTACTTTCTGTTTTAATGTTTTTTAAAATCGTTTCCTTGAGAATATGAAGGAGTGTAGGGCAGTAGAAGAAAAATGACCTCCTTCAAAATAAATGAGTCAAGCCTCACTTAGCATGGCTTTTGGCTTATGTTTCATTTTATTCTTTCGAAGTTTTGATTTAGATGTTTGAGCTCATTGTTTCAGAGAATACTAAAATTTAGGAAGTCCAAGAAGTTCCAGACAACAGACTAATAATTTATTCTCCTCGCTGTGTTCTTGTTTCACTACATAGCACTTTAAGGTGACTTCTTGTCTCATTGCACTGTTCCTCAAAGAGATAAGATAATTTTTTGCTGCAGTAATTTGTTTCTTAGTATCTTGAATGACAAAGGGCAAATCTTGTTTTCCAGCAGTTCCAGAAATGCTGATGCATTCATTAAAAATTATAACATTTCGTACGCATCCCATTGCTTTTTAGATTTATTTTATTTTATTTGTAAATTGCAGAACTGTTCTTTTCATGGCCTTTGTTGTTTTTCAAAGAACATTGTTTTCTTTTTAAGACTTTCTCAAATGATTTTGGGCCAAAGATGCTTCAATTTTCCAAATGGGACCATTATTTCAAAGTGAGACTCCAATAGGGAGTCAGTGTGACAAAGTGCCTCTATTTGTCTGTCCTTTATCTATCACCATTTAGGTTCAATAAACAGGCACAGGATTTAATTGTGCTGTTAGCCTTCATAAATTGCTGTCTATCCAATGGAAGAGTAAAGCTGAAGAGTTTGTTGTGGTTTTCCACCACATCCAGAAACACCTCTGGTTAACCTGAAGCCTGAAGTGTCTAAATTTGAAATTAGTCTCACTTAGGATATTTAGTTCACTTTGTGGATAAAATAGAACATTTTCTTCAAAGAGGTAGCCATGTTAGTGTGTTTTGAGTATTAAATGAGCAAAAGAAAAATAAATCTTGTTTCACCTTGAACACTAACAGTTTTCATGGATTACAGCTCCCATTTTCATATACTGAAATGAAATATTTCATTTATTTATTTTGAAATGAAATATTAGGGTTGCCATAAATTATTGTGGCAACCTTAGAAAGAACCCATCATGGGGTTTTCTGTGGCTGAATTCATGTGACTCACCTGAGAGCACCTAGTATGTTTCCATGGCCAAGTGAGGGAATCAAATCCTGGTCTCCAGAGTCACAGTTCAAACGCCCAAACCATTAGACCTCATTGGCTTTTGGGGTTAAAGATGTTGCAAAAATCATTTTTCTTTCTTCTTTGTATTACATAATTATTACTTCTGGATGAATTCTGCTAAAGGGTTTTTTTCCTGCTTTACCAGCTCCAGTGGGAATTTTAGGTCAATTGCATTAGGACAAACCAGCAGCTAGAGTAAAGCAGATGGATAGCTCCTGTCAAATTCCCTTTGAAAGCCATCTAAATTGGTGGCAGCGGCAGCAAGCTCTCCAATGTCTGTGTGTGATTCGAGAAAAGGGTGACATTGCTGGGAAACTGGGAATATCCATGGGACAAGGACGGGGGAGTTTTCAGAGGGTGCGGTGCTAGCAGGTAATTAAGTTAAAGTACCTGCTAAGTCTGTGACTGTTGAGAAATGGAATGCAGCTCCAAGACTAGCAATGGTTGGTGGTTTTTGTTTCAGTGTGGTGGTGAATATGCTCTGATCTTTGGCCTTAGAATAATAGAAATGTAGAACTGAAAGGGAGCCCAAAGGCCATCTAGTTCATTCCCCTGCCATGCAGGACTGCATAATCAAAACACTCCCAACAGATGGTCATCCAGACTCTATGCAAAAACCACCAGAGAAGAAGACTTCACCACACCCGAAGACAGTGTATTCCCCTATCAAGCACCAGGAAACTCTTCCTAATGTTTAGGTGGAATATTTTTTCCTCCAATCTGAATTAATTGCTCCATGTCCTAGTCTCTGGAGAGCAGAAAGCAAGCTTGCTCCATCCTCAATATGGCATGTTTTCACATTTTTAAACATGGCTATCATGTCCCCTCTCAACCTTCTTTTCTCCAGACTAAGGACCTCGTCATATTGAGAAATGTCTCCATCATTGGACACCTCAGTCTCTTTTCAGGCATGGAGAGGCACAGAGCTCATCACATTATATTGAACTACTTCCTGTCGTCATGCATAGACCTCTGTGGCTGAAAAGAGGCAGAAGTGTCCTGAAAGGAGGGAACTCTGGCTATTGTGTAATACTGACCTTGTGATGAATATAAGATGAATGTACTTATAGCTCTTAAGTTTCCA
Source organism: Anolis carolinensis (assembly GCF_035594765.1). Taxonomy (NCBI): domain Eukaryota; kingdom Metazoa; phylum Chordata; class Lepidosauria; order Squamata; family Anolidae; genus Anolis; species Anolis carolinensis. The sequence continues at coordinate 183,909,884 of NC_085845.1, forward strand.
CATGTGAGTGTGATGGTGAGGCAGAACTCAAAATGGGATGACTGACAATCTAGAGCAACAATTCTCTGTACTAAAAGGATGGTCACCCATGCTTTTCTATCTCAATGTGATGAGATTGTAAGCATACATAGTTCTCTAAGCTGCTCCTCATAGCACATGGTTTCTAAACCTTTTCCAGCTGAGGTCTAACTAAAGCAGAATAGAATGGTGATTTTATTTCCCTTGTCTAGACACTGTATTCCCATTGGTGCACCTTAGCGTTGCATTAAGTTTTTTTAGCTGCTGCATCATATTGTTGACTCATGTTTAACTTATAGTCTGCTATGAGACTTGTAGATCTGTTTCACATGTATTGTTGTCATCCATTCTAAATATGCACATTTCATTTTTAAAGGCTTTAAAGGAACTATACAGATTACTGAACCTGATTTCCCCCTACATAAGTTTGTCATTTTGAATTACTCATTCAAAGTTCAGACTAAAACAAACAGCAGATCCACTCCTACTCAAACACACACACACATTCACACAAATACTTAGAAGCCACAAGCAGCCATAGATTTTAACATAGGATAAGCAACACAGCCATCCCTGGTCTGTGCCTCTACAGTTGTGTATGACAATTTATTTAATTGTTGCATTTATATTTTGTTTTGGAATGGGATCATAGCTGGCTAACAGAAATTTAAAAGATGATTAAACTGAAATTGTAAATTAAAAATAATAATTGAATGACAGTATTATTACTTGTATTTGCTCAAGTCTAATGCTCCGTTGAATCTAATGCACATCGTAATTTTCAAAATCCTGAAACCAAAAAAGTATTTACTGGTGAATGTAATGCGCAGCAGCAAAAGGTGCACTCTTTGTAATATGCATATTACAGTTGTTGCCTGATTAGAATTCCTTCTTTAAAAACAATTGTGTTGGAACATCAAAGCTTTAAGCAATGGAAAAGAAATGTTGGGTGCATCTATGTTTTAGAATGAATCCACTTTAATTGTCTTTGGAGGCTAGAATTTTGCAAGGTCTTGAGCCTCCTCTGCCAACAAGTGCTGGTGCCGCATCAAACTACAAATCCCAGGATTGCATAGCATTGAGTTATGACAATTAAATTACAGACATTCCTCAAATAGAAGCTCCACGTGCTCCTGAAGCAGCTTCCTTGATTGTTTTGGCTCAGCACAAGATTACCCTATTACACAAATCTAATGCAACCCTAATTTTGGCAAGGTGATTAAGCCAAAAAGGTGAGCATTATATTTGAGTAAATACAGCATATTTTTAAAACCATGGTCAAAACCAAAACATATTTGAAATACAATTACTACTTAATGCTGGAATCCTGTATTAACTACTTAGTTAAGTATACAATCAGCCCTTCATATCCATGGATTCAACCAACCATAACTCAAAAAAAAAATCCAAAAAACAAACCTTGAATTTATCATTTTGTATAAGAAACACCATTTTACGAGGCCATTGTGTACTATGAGATTTGGGCATCCACAGATGGTGGTATCTACAGAGGTCCTAGAACCAAACCCCAGCATGCAGTTGCTTCTGTAACAATAATCAATATTTTGTACACTAGAAAACCAGAACTTGTGGAGTGTTATCTTGCCAGAACATGCTCTTTTATCTCTCCAGTTCCTTTCTGTTTTTGTTTATTAGGGAAAATGAAGGAACATGGAAACAATATGCATGCAAGGAAAGGACATACACCCTTATCAATTGTTCTGAGGCATAACCTGTGAATGGCGCTCAATGTCCTTCTCCTGACGTATCTGCCTCCTGTGATGGAGAAATAGCTCAGCTGTGGATGTTTTCCACTGGGCTTATTGTCACAATAAAATAAAATAAGAAGGGGAGATAGCAGATACATTGAAAAGAAGAGAGAAAAGAAGAGATCATCCTTCTTTAATTTATAATTCCAAAAAAGGATTATGTTAAATTCCATTTCCTTTTTCAGTTTGCTAATGTTTACAGTTAATCTCACTTTCATACTGGCCAGCATCTGCTTTAACATAATCCCTCGCCTTCCTCTCCTCTCTCCCTCTGTTCCCTCTCTTCTGCTTTCTTCGCCCCTCCGCTCAAAATTTTGACATCAGGCATTGAAAGGTAGAACATTATATTTCTGTTCTTCATAATTAAAAGGGTGCTTCTGGATGCGACCTCAATTGTACCATCACCGTGCCTTGTTCTTGGAATATTATGGGACCTTGCTGGGCTTTCCCATAATTACACCTATCCTCCCCTCTTCCTTTCTCCCTTTCTTTCTTTTTTAAAATCTGATTATTTTTATCGAAAGTAAAGATGTAAAATAAAATTTGAATAACACATACTACAAAAACAAGCTACAAAAACTTTATGCAAAACCCATCTCATTCTTATTCACAAATCCAAAGTATCTAAATATAAATAAAAATTACAATGATCAAAATAGAAAAAATTGACTATCTTTTATGCAGTTATATTTTAGTTCAATATCTACCTTGCTATCTCACTGGAGGGAAGGATATTAGAGGCAAAGTTGAAGTATTTTGGCCACATCATGAGAAGACAGGAAAGCTTGGAGAAGATCATGATGCTGGGGAAAATGGAAGGAAAAAGGAAGAGAGGCCAACCAAGGGCAAGATGGATGGACGGTATCCTTGAAGTGACTGGGTTGACCTTGAAGGAACTGGGGGCGGTGACGGCCGACAGGGAGCTCTGGCATGGACTGGTCCATGAGGTCACGAAGAGTCGAAAACGACTGAACGAGTGAGACGACGACGATCTTATATATAATTTTAACTTATATTAATTGATAAAACCAACAATCATTTCCCCACCCCAAAAAAGAAGCCAATTAGGGATTTCTAGTAGTCATGGGCCCAAAATTTGTCTCATTTGTTTCATCTTTGTTTTTGTTTCGTGCCGTTCTTTCATTTGGCATGATACGAGAGGCCCCTCACCAAACAGAAAAAGCAGTGAAATGAAAGGAAAGTGGAAATGGTAACCATTTGGTCACCTGATTTTCATCCTATTGGTGGCAATGGGTAGGCTTCCCATGCTCCACTTCCCTTCAGTTTTAGGGCTAGAGGGTCTCACCATTTCACTGATCCTCAGGCTCTCTCCGGCATTCATTTGAGAGGGAGCCTGAGGATCCCATCAACCCTAACAATTCAAATAAATGCTAGAGAGAGCCTCAGGATCAGTGGAATGGTGAGACCCTCTAGCCCTAAAACTGAGGGGAAGGGGAGCGTGGGAAGCCCTCCCATGTTGGCCAATGGGATAAAGGTTTTTGTTCATTTGGACGAAAGAACAAAACAGCTCTTTCAGAAAGACCCCGTTTTTGGAAGCAGCGTTCGAAAACTAAAATGGGGCCATACGAATGAAACAAACAGAAACTGATAGCGATTCTATACAGAAGCACAAGACTAGTTCTAATCTTTCAAAAACATTGTTAATGATGTTTAAACAAAATAGACAATTTATCCATTGTCAAGAAGCCATTAAGTTTTAATAACCAGTCTTCTTTAATAGATATTAAATTGTCATCCAACTTCAGAGTATATCATATTTTTACAGCTATTTTCATACACTTCCATAGTTCCTTTATAGTTGATTTTCCATCAGTCCCAAACCAAAAAAAAGTTCAGGTTTTAATTAGATATCAGTCTCTGGGGGATTTGCATACTATGTATTTGAACTCAATATTTTCTTAGCTTTTTCACAAGTCCATCATATTTAATCAAAAGACTCTTCCTCTTATTACATTTCCAGCATATATTCAATAATTCTTTATGCATCTTAGACAATTTCTCTGGTGTCACATTGAAATGACGGATCATTTTATAAAAGTTCTCCTTAAGATCATAGCACAGAGTAAATTTCAAAACATTTAGCTACATCCTTCCCCACTGCTCCATTTATATATTATCTCTAAAATGTCTAGCCCATGTTGTCGTACGATCCTTCATCTTCCAATGTCCATCATTTTTTTTCTTTTCACAAAGAAATCCATTAAAAGGACATGATATAGTATACATGCACAGTGTCCTTCAACTGATAGCATTAGAAGTCATCTAATACTTAAAAACACTGCTGCAAACAAATTTGAGGCTGGTCAGCAATTATGCCCACCTTAAGACTGGGTACATGGAAATGATCTATCCGTATTGAGGTCTCTTTCCCCCACCTTTATGTCATAATACTCACTACAGAGAGAAATGCAGCATTACTGTGCTGCAGATTTCAGTTTTATAGACTGATGGCAAATGGGGAAATTTCTCAGGGTCACCTCAATCATAATAATGAAGAAAACCAGTGCAATGAAGTGGTTTGATCTTTTCAGGGTGGTCATAGTACAAGCACTACCCGCAAAATAAGCTCCAGTTAAGAGCACAAACCAGGCAGACACATTTACCAGTAGTACATCCATTGCAATACACAAAGGACATATTGAATGATAAAGCAATAATATGAATATATAATTAAATATAAATAAATAAGATTATTCACATAATGTTCCAGAAGATGACATGACTATATTTGAATAAATGAAGATTGTTGTACATTTATTCATATGGATTGTTGCACATGAAAAAATAGGACATACCCTGAAAATAAGCTATAATGCTTCTTTTGGAACAAAAATTTTCAGAGAAATATGGTATGTGAATAGCAACTACATGTGAGCTTTCTAAATGTTTATCTGGCACTTTGGGTTGGGGTATTTTTATTCAGACACCAACATGAGGTGAGAAAGTGTAGCCTCTCCATCCTGAGCTATAATCCTGAAGAAAATATTCATCTCTTTTGGGCAATTTGCGGTAAGGAAAAAGAACCCATTTGCACTAGGATTATACCTGGCAGTCTTGTAGTCCCTTGAAAATTAAGGCAGGAGATGGAGATTGAACAACTTTCTTTTTTTTAAAAAGTCACGGGGTGCTATGTGTGCTCACACATGGACATACACACAAAGAGAAGTTGAATCCATTTGGTTCCAATTGCTTTTGTCTTTTCCAGAATTCAGTTGTGGATTCTGCAGCAGGGTTGGAGAACTTTAGATCACCAAAGGTTTTGGCCTCCCAGGGTAGCCAGTGGTAAGGTGTTGGTGGGAGATATAGTCCAAAACATCTAGAGGGCCGGACTTTCCTTGCCCTAGATGTACAGAACACATAAGCCCTCTCATCAAGTCAACATGAGCCAAATTCCATTCTATTTCTGAGTATTCTTTCCATCCCTATGATATTTTGTCTACTTGCTTGCTAACCACAAATATTTGTGGATATATCTGCAACTGGGCAAGGTCTCTCAATTATAACTATGCGTTCTTCTGAAATAAAACTTTTAAAAAGCAGTCACCATGCACACACACACACAATACCCAGTAACCATCTACCTGCACAAATATATACCAGGTTGCTTATTTTTAAACAGCATAATCCCCTGCTATGGGGTGTTGTACAACTTAAACATTGTGATCCAAGAATTGCTTAAAGTCAAACTGTGTCCCCATTCAGATACACGGTCTTAAGTACTAAATATGCAGATGTATGTTATAAAAAGGAATTTGGCTTGACCTCTTTGTGATCCCTGTTAACTCTATTGTGGCCCTTTCATGTTGGTTTATGTTCTGAGTGTTGTTATCCAAGAGACTGTGAAGTTCAATGCCTCAGAGAGAGAGCCAGCCAGAAGCATTTAACTACCTGTAAGAAAAAAACCAAAATTATTCACTATGGTATGGCTTTCTTCAACATTGGCTGAGATATACTTGGAGCAGCAAGATAGCTAGGAAACACAAGTAGAACATATGTCTTTTTTTCTGAAATGTTACTTCCCTGTGCCGTCCGCCGGACAATAAAAAGCTATAAAACTGAAACGTGCTGTCCTTTATCCGGGCGAACTGCAAATCCCTATAAGCTGTCCTATAGATATTGAACGACTGAGTCTGGATAACTTCAAAAAAGAATGTTTATTCATACAAGGTTGTAAACCTGGCACAGATCTTAAAGTTGCAGAAAATGAAACAAATTTCTATAGGTTTTAGTCACAGAATTATCCCTGGTTCCAGAAGGCAAAAGTGATTATAAAACCACTATACCCTAATCACGCTGCCTATATTAGAAGGAGAAACTCTTTCCTTCCCTATCTTTACAGCAAAGATTAGTTCTAGAAGCGATGGAATAACTCTGCTCCTCTAACTAGATTTCCTATTCCAGATCAATATAATTCAATACTTATCTAATTTGGATAGGCTTAGATTGGCCTGGTTTTGAGGATGATTTGTCCCAGTTAGCCTTGCACAGCTCCAGCACGTTGGAAGACTATAGCCAGAATGAAGCTCCAAAATGGAGACTAGACCCTGGTAAAAAGGGCGGTCCTAAGATGTTGCATTCTTTGACCAATCACTGCAAAGAAAACTGCAGCCAGCTCTTGCAGATTCCAAGCCATTTTTCCTAGGCTTTTGCAGCCAGAGGCTCAAACAAAATGTAAAGGAGGGAAAACAAACAAACGACCAATAGGTAAGGCAAACCATCGTCCTGGGGGACGGAACACTCCCCGCTAAATTCCCAGGATGTGGGAATTTACCAATCAAAAACATACAAACACCTTTGTATACACAACAATACAAACACTATAAAACTTACACACTTTGGACAGGCAACACGAGATTGCTGGTTGGTCTGTCCAGGACAGACATTTTGTCCTTACTATGAGTCTTTACCTGAACTTTTCTAACCTTACCGTCAGGGCAAGGAAAGGTCTTTAGTGTAATGCCCATAGGCCAGGCATAGCGGGGCAAGTCTTTGTCCTTTAGCAACACAAGGTTTCCCACCTTGAAATTGTCCTCTGGGGTTTGCCAGAGTCTTCTGGTTGGAAGCTGGCTTAAGTATTCGGCCTTCCACCTCTTCCAGAAGTGGTTGGCTAAGGTCTGCACATGCAAAATTGGTGCCACAGTCCGATCGAATTGACTTAATTGGCCCTCTGAGGGCTATGAACCTTTTCAATGCATTTAAAAATGATGAAGTGTCCATCCCTTCTATGACTTCTATATGGACAGCTCGTATTACTAAACAAGTAAACAAAACTGCCCACCTCTTGTTATTTACAACACCACCCCTGGTTTTCCTAGTGACAACCTCCCAAGGACCAAACACATCGATTCCCACATGGGAAAAGGGTGGGTCTGTCAAAGTCCTATCCTGAGGTAGTTCTGCCATCAACTGACTTTGACAGTTTCGTCTGAGTCGCCGACATTTGACACATTTGAAAATACAACTGTTGACCAACCTTTTGGCATTAACTACCCACAGACCTTCATTTCTAAGGGCTGCCTCAGTTAGAGTTCTACCCTGATGATGGATCCTTTCATGGTGATGCCGAACGAGCAGCAATGCAGTGTGACTATTAGGGGGTATGATGATGGAGTTTTTTATGCACGCCTTGAGTTTAGCTTTGGCTAACCTTCCTCCAACTCTCAAAATACCCTCCTTGTCTAGAAATGGGTTTAACTCATTTAGAAGACTTTGATTAGGGATGTTGAGCCCTTGCTCTAGCCTAGCTATTTCCTGCTTGAAAGCAGATCTCTGTACTGACTTGAATATGACGCTCTTAGCCTTTATCATATCCTGGACCTGTAAAGGCTCACTATCTTTGCAAGCTAAACGATGTATAAGCCTAGCTACTGCTCTAAGAAGACTGTGCCACTCCGAAAAACGTTCAAAACGGTGTGGTTCCAGGCAAGATCTTTGGCCCATCTTGATTTCTGTGGTCATCTTGCAAACTTTCACCTCTGCACTTCGTGAGACTTGAGCATTCATAATGTCCGAAAACCTTTGCTCATCTTTCGAGAGCGCTGTGGCTTCGTCTCTCTCAGAGACTTTGAAGATGGAGGAATACTCTGGAGTTATTGCTTGGCAGTAGACTGAGATGTGACTTAGGCAACTGCGCACAAGTGTAGGACGTCCACCTTTAAGCACCTGTGCTTGATTGGAGTCCAACGACGATGGTGGGTGCATCTTGTTTATGCACACTGGGCCTGTAACTGTCCAGCCTAGTGGTAGCAGCTGAGCAATGGGCGCCCCTGGAGGTCCCTTAACTTGGTCGTTCACATAGAACAAGTTCGGACAGTCCGCACCAAGCAGAAGGGCAATGTCCACATCTGGCTGAAAGGCTGGTATGGCATTCTTTAACCGTCGCAAATGTGGATGAGCCTCCACAACTTCTCTAGTTACAATTTGTTTTTTGTTCCGAGGGATGGCGGAACACTCAATCAGGTCTGGCAACTTGAACTGTCTCTTCTGGTCGCAAGAGGAGACAACAAAGCCAGATGCTATGCGACCCTGCAACTTCTTTTTTCCTGCACATGTAGTCATGGTGTAATCGACCATCTTGGTTTTAAGGTCAAACATGTGGAAGAACTCTGGAGTAGCTAGGGAGGCATCGCTCTGTGAATCTAGGGCCACATAGAGTCTCTTTTTAAGCCAAGGGCTCTTGGATGGATATACATCCGCTAGGCAGATAGGATGACAGACTCTGAACTGGTGCACGTTAGAGCATAGTTCAGTGCAGGCGACCGATGGAGCATCCTCCTGCATCCGTGACGCGGCCTGCATGTTGGTGGCTTCAGTAGATGACCCTTCTTTGGAAAACGTGTCCCCTTTGGCGTGGGAGACAGCGTCAGAGTTGTGCATCGCGGTGCAATGCTTAAGGCTGTTACACCTTGCGCATTTGACATCCTCTTTGCAGTTGGATGCAAAGTGAAGAGTTGCTCCACAGCACCTAAAACATATGCCCAGCTTCTGTACAATCTGTTGTCTTTCTTTATAAGGCTTCTTGCCAAATTCCCGGCAGTTGGCCAAACTGTGAGGCTTTTGGTGAATGGGGCAAAGCAACTCTTTTACCTCCGACCTGAGTTCGTCAGTCTTGTGTTGAGTTTCGACTGCCTTTACGCTGACAGGTCTATTGGCCTCTCTAGGTGGTTTCTTGTCCACTTCAGGTGCCTTCTCTGGCTGGGTCCCTTGGTATAAGGTGGGGAGGCCCGTCTGTGGATCATTCCTTTCTCTGGCTGCCCTGGTGATGAACTGGACCAAATGAGAAAATGGAGGGTATGCCTGGGAGTGGGCCTCCTTGTAGTTGAAGACCTCCTGTCCCCAGCGTTCTTGCAAAGTGAAGGGCAGCTTGGTCAAGATCTGCCTCTGGGACAGGTGCTGATCGAGGCACTTCAAACCGGGCAGTTCTGGATTCTCCTTGGCCGACTCTAATTCCGTAAGGAGATCGCTGAGGTCCCACAAGAGTTTGAAGTCTTTGAGTTTCAAAGCTGGGAACCTTTGGAGCTTGTCCATAAGAGATGCTTCAATCTCTGTGCTGGCCCCATACCTCTGCTGCAACCTGGCCCAGGCCTTTTCCAGGGCTTTGTCGGGATCGGCTACGTGGGCTGCGTAGATCTTCTTAACTTGTGAGGATGAGGCTGGGCCCAACCATGCAGCCAGAAGAGTCAGTTCTTCCTCAGGCAATAACTTTAAGTCTCTGATTGCTCTCTGGAAGGTGGCCTTCCAGAGAAGAAATTCCTCAGGCTTGTCCGAAAACTTTTCGACACCCTTGTCCTTAAGATCTCTTCTGGGGCTTCTGATGATGGAGACAAGCTGGGACTCTGGCGTCGAAGGGAACAATTGAGGAGTTTGCTGTTGTGGAATGGACTCCCACCGTGCACCTTGCGTCAACCTTTGGCCTCTTGGAGGGATGACATCGACCACTGACGAATCGATGGTTCCCTGTGCAGCTGTCTGTAGAGGCCAACTAGCACTCGGCCTTGAGGCCCTGATTGACTGACCTAGGGTTTTAGCAGGAGGCACAGGTAGCTCAAGCAAGGGTGAGCTCCCCGCTATGACGCTCTGCTCTGCAGGAAACTCAAAAGTGACTTTGGGGCCCTGCTCTGGGTAAGGAGAGAAGTCTCCCTGTTCCTCATCCGAAAACTGACTGTACATGCTGCCAAGGTGCGCAAACACTTTGGCAGAAGGGTCCTGTATTGGTAACTGGCTTACATTTTCTTCTGTGAGTGGCTCAATTAGGGCCTTGGCCAAAGTCTCAGCCCTTACCCTTTTGGCTGCGGCATCCATCTTTATTCTAAGCATCTCTATACGAGCCTGTTCTATTTGCATTTCGCTTTGTCTACGGGCCTGTTCTATTTGCATTTCGCTTTGTCTTTGGGCCTGTTCCATTTGCATTTCGCTTTGTCTACGGGCCTGTTCCATTTGCATTTCGCTTTGTCTACGGGCCTGTTCTATTTGCAGTCGTTGCTCTTCTTCTTTAAAGGGAAGGGTGAGATCAGCTGCCTTAGCATCAGCCTCCGCCCCCGCTACCTTGCTCTTTAGCTCCAGACGTGCAGCCTCCTTAATGTGCAAGGCAGCTAGGGAAGAGATGGCACTCCCAGCAGCAGAAGACTTGCTAGAGTGGCTGTGTTTAGACGATGCACGCTCCCTTAGTTTAGATACCTGGCTAGAGCGGTTGGACTTAAGACTAAGTGCCACAGCAGGTGATTTTAAAAGATTGGTCTCATGGCTGCATAAGGAAGCTAGGATTGCCCTCACCCTATTTTCTTTCTCATTAGTGTCAGCTAAAACACTCCCTATTTCTAACTCTGAATCCTTGGCGTTAATGCGCTCGAGGACCTGGACTATCTTAGACACTAAACCCCTCCAAAGACCGAAGGCTTCTTCGAGGTCTGTCTGTAATATGGCTGGCACCCTTGTGATACCCAAGCTCTCTATTCTGTCCATTAATGTTACAATTCGCTCCCATGCCTAACCTCACATGGAGGAGCTCCTTTTCATCTATTAGATGGGCTAGCATCTTGGCTGAAGGGTGCTTTATCCTTTGGGGCCTTTCATTCCTACTTTCAGCCTCAGAAGGAGGTACGCCATCTGTATCATCTTGAAATTGCATAGACATTATGTATTCTTAATAGCAAGTAAATTTACAACAAAGGCAAATGCAATATACCTGCAAGTAAATTTACAATAAAAGCAAATTCAATATATAATACAATTCACAGCACTTAACCATAGCAATATATATCACTAAGTAACTATACTTTACAAAGATTGTGACCTTTGGCGCCAGACTTTGGTGGGCAAGCTGCAAAATGTCAACTGACAGCAACTTGCCACTTGATACCTCCCTTGCCCGAGTGACGTAAACTGCCAAAATGGCGACTTCGCCAAATTTTCAAGCACCTCGTGCTCTGCGGCTCGAGGCCTGCCGCCGAAGGAGCACTGAGGCTGGCTTTGGAAAGGAGGAGAGAAGAGACGCCTCCTCCCCGCTGTGAAGGGAGGTCACCACCGCAGGTCGATGAAGCAGGTCACCACCGCAGGACGATGAGGCAGGTCACCACCGCAGGACGATGAGGCAGGTCACCACCGCAGGACGATGAGGCAGGTCACCACCGCAGGACGATGAGGCAGGTCACCACCGCAGGACGATGAGGCAGGTCACCACCGCAGGACGATGAGGCAGGTCACCACCGCCAGGCGATGAGGCAGGTCACCACCGCAGGACGATGAAGCAGGTCACCACCGCCGGACAATGAGGCAGGTCACCACCGCAGGACGATGAAGCAGGTCACCACCGCAGGACGATGAGGCAGGTCACCACCGCCGGACCATGAGGCAGGTCGAAGCCGGCCGAGTGCTCCGGCCGAACTCGCAGCAGCGTTGCCAGGCCTGTCCAGGTTCTAGCCTGGTTCTGGTGGGCTTCACGCCTCAGAGCCAGCCAAAGAACTGTCGCTGGTGCTCCGCGGCTCGAGGTCTACCGCCGAGGGAGCCCTGGACGTTGCTGGGAACTGCACAGCCTGTGCAAACCCAGAAAGCCACTGGGCCACGTGCGCACACGCGAGCCAAATAGCAAGGAAATAGAGCCCCACTATTTGACTCCTTCAGGTCTGAGAGCGGGCTCCACTGCCTCAGACGCTGGTAGAGTCTTTAGGTATGCAGACTGAGCTCAGGCGGAAAAGCCGCGGCCTATACTAAACTTCCTAAACTATAAAAAACTATAAGCCGTGCAAGCTAGCTCAAGCGGAAAAACCGCTGATCTACCTCAAAACTGTGCCGTCCGCCGGACAATAAAAAGCTATAAAACTGAAACGTGCTGTCCTTTATCCGGGCGAACTGCAAATCCCTATAAGCTGTCCTATAGATATTGAACGACTGAGTCTGGATAACTTCAAAAAAGAATGTTTATTCATACAAGGTTGTAAACCTGGCACAGATCTTAAAGTTGCAGAAAATGAAACAAATTTCTATAGGTTTTAGTCACAGAATTATCCCTGGTTCCAGAAGGCAAAAGTAATTATAAAACCACTATACCCTAATCACGCTGCCTATATTAGAAGGAGAAACTCTTTCCTTCCCTATCTTTACAGCAAAGATTAGTTCTAGAAGCGATGGAATAACTCTGCTCCTCTAACTAGATTTCCTATTCCAGATCAATATAATTCAATACTTATCTAATTTGGATAGGCTTAGATTGGCCTGGTTTTGAGGATGATTTGTCCCAGTTAGCCTTGCACAGCTCCAGCACGTTGGAAGACTATAGCCAGAATGAAGCTCCAAAATGGAGACTAGACCCTGGTAAAAAGGGCGGTCCTAAGATGTTGCATTCTTTGACCAATCACTGCAAAGAAAACTGCAGCCAGCTCTTGCAGATTCCAAGCCATTTTTCCTAGGCTTTTGCAGCCAGAGGCTCAGACAAAATGTAAAGGAGGGAAAACAAACAAACGACCAATAGGTAAGGCAAACCATCGTCCTGGGGGACGGAACATTCCCAGAACGTGCTCTTTGAGAAGACTGCCTCACTCTTTGCAAACAGAAGTACTGCCTTGATCCAAGGATTTAGTTCTGGCCTGGCTCAGGAATCTGAACTTACCAGCCACATGTTTGTAATGACTTCAAATTTAAGAAAAAGAGTTCATAAGAAGGAATGCTGTGTTGCAACACTGTAACTAATTAAAACTGAGAGTTGAGGATAGGGAAGGAACCACAAACAGAAAGCAATACAGGGAACAATGTGAGGAATGAAGTCAGATCAAAACCAGAAGAATAGACGAAATTTTGAGTTGTTATTCTTGCATCATATTTTGGGTGAATGGTTTACAGGCCTATATTTCTATGCCAGAATATACAAAAGAGACAAGAGCAGGACTAGCACTTCTATGAGGTAGATGAGAATGGGGGAGGGGGGGGGAATAAAAATGCCATCTGGGAGGATAACCAACTTGCTCCTTCAACTTCTAAAGACTTCTCAAAGAAAGGCATTAGATGTTCTGAAGAGCAAACATTTTAATAGAAAAGCAACTAGTCCAGCTCTCTGCCATGGCTGCCAATGACAGTCCAAAGCCTCACTCCAAAAGCCTCCCAGACCTGCTGTAAGAACTACACTAGAAAGCACTATCATGGGTTAAATCTGCTTTGTACCACTTCAGACAAATCATGGGATGCTCCAGGGTTTTCTGCAAACTCTAAAGTATGCTGTGGTTTTTGGACAGTGTGGACAGCTGGATTCAGTTTGATTCAGTTTGCTATCCAGATAGGACATTGCTGCCATCACCCTTTTCCTGTGCGTCATGCCCACGTTGCTATTGTTACTGCTCCAAGCCAGGCACAAAGCCCTATGCAAGCTCCTGGCTATTGCAGGTGTCCTGTTCTGACATCAACAGAAGTACCTGCCCAACTAGGAAGAAGGTGGGGAAAATGGTTCTCTTCTGCTTCCTAGTTTCTTGGCTGCCTTTGCTGATGTTAGAATATGTCCATGATGTCCAGGAATTTGTATGAAGCTCTGTGGTTGGCCAGGAGTGTCAATGGCAACATGAAAGTTGCAGTGACAGTCCAATGTGGTCTAAGCTCAAGTAGATAATGTAGATGACAAAGAGCCAGTTCAGCAGTGTGTGTGTGGCTGCCTTTGGGGCCAGTCCAGATAATTTCTCCTCCATACTAGCCATGGATTTATCCGCCATTGTAGCATCACCTTTAATCAATTAGTTCTAAAGCCTTGGATTCAAGAGTCTGGGAAAGTTAGCTTTTTGGGCAACAGCTACCCAAGTCCTCCAATCAGATTGGTCACTGTGCTGCAATGACTAAGGCTTCTGGGACTTAGGAACTTTCCCATGGTTTAGCAGAACTCATACTGCTACTTTGTTCTCTAAATCACTTTGTCACTATCTAATGTTCGGTAAAAACAGCAGTTGTTCTTGAGTCCAACCATTCCCCTTCTGACCTATAACATCTTCTCCTATTTCTCTGAGCCTGAAGAAGCAAAATAAACAAGCCTAATTGTTGCTAATCTGGCTGCAAGCTAGGTCAGTCAACCTTTTCTTCCCCATTCCCCATGTTTCCAAATTCTGGTTCTTTCAAGGTCTCTGTCTCCTTTTCTTTGGATTTTCTCTTTCAAAAAAGAAGAGGGGGGGGGGGCTTGTGAAATTTATTGAAAAAACAAGCTGGTACTGTTCCAAAGAATTAATCATAAATCCTTCTTCTGTGAACATTTAGTGTGGCGGCTGTTGACTTTGCGGCTAGAAGGCAGGAAATTCTTCACATTGTTGACCTCCCTTTATGATTTTAGCAGTAATTTGCAGAACTGAGCTGCTGTCTGCTTTATTTTGGAATACATCCCTTCTATAATATCTCTAGCAGCATTCCCTTTTGTTTAGTGATGGGGTGCATGGCCTCACTATTTAGATTGGCTCTCTGCCCATGAATTCTTGCTAAAGGTCTTCTGAGGATTCAAAACAGCAAATCTCAACTTCAACTTCAAAATATTAATTTGACTAAACAAGGGCACCATAGCCTTCTTGGTGAATTAAAATGGGTGTCGCACCTTTATTTGAGATATGGATGTGAGTCAAGCTGAAAACAGCAACCAGAATCTAAGGGAAGAATGGAGAACTGTGGTTCTCCCAATGTTCTTGGCTTATAACTCCCATCATTTCTAGCCAACCTAGCCAAGGGTGACAGATTGGAGTTGCAGTCTACAAATATCTGAGATCCATAATTGTATGCTCTGTCTAACAGAATCTTGGAGTTTAGCTGAAAAGTCAGAATAGTCACATATTCTTTCAGAATTCAAAGAGATAAGAGACTCAAGGTATGATCATAAGGCCACTGTGGCATATGTATGATGATAATCATAATTGTGAAGTGGGCCAAATGAAGTTGAGCAAATATATTATTGTATAATTTTATGTGGCAATGGATTGTTCATCAAATGCATGCACTAGACAGTCAATATCTGCAAGTATGTGTATGTTAATAGATAGAGAAACTTTTTGTCACATTATTCCCACCCTTCATCCATATAGCTCGGGTATCTCTATTATATCTTCAAAGCAATCCTGCAATATAGGTTAGGCTGAAATTGAATATCTGACCAGAGCTGTTATCATGCCTTCTGGTTCCAAAGCTCATCATCACTGGAAGGAGAGCTTAGATGCAGAAGGGACATATGTTGCCCCATGTCAGGAGTACTCCTCCCTATCCAAGGATGTAGCCACTCCATCAACATCTAATTTTAAGGATGACTGTTCAGGATATTTGCTTCTCCCTCAATAACACAGGAACGTAAGGCTACAGAAATAGCCACCTGCTCTTTATGAACTACGGTCAGCATCCAGTAGGAACAGAAAAACTACTATGGCACCATACTATAATATGACTCTAAGTGCCATAGTAGTATCCTGTGGAATCCTGGGATTTGCTGTTTAGGGACAGATAATAAAAACTCTTTGCCTGAGAGGTCTAGTGCTAATCAAAATACGAACTTCAGAATTCTAGAGGATGAAGCTATGGCAGGCAAAGTGTTCAAGTGTCCTTCTGTATTTGTGGTGGGTCAATAATTTGCTTTTTGAAGGCAAAAGACACTTGTTTTGTGTTTTGGTTTACACAAATTGGGAAAACCTTAAGAAAAAAAGTGCTTTATGGCCATTGGTATCTTGCGCACATATACATTTATTTCTACAGAAGTTTTTGGACACCAGAAAATGAGAGGTAGCTAATGCCCTGAAGGGCAGAATCAGAATGATCTATTGATCAGAGAGTTGGGCCAAAACTAACAAACTTAATTTCTTCAGGAAGAAATGTAAAGGCGTAACCCTTAGGCAGAATGAATGAAGTACACATAAATATGATAGGTAACACCTGGCTTGACAATATGTGAAAGGGATACAGGGGTTTTAACAGATCAGAAGTTAAACATGAGTCAACAATGTGATGCAGCAGCTAGAAAAAATGTCAATGCAATTGTAAACTGTACCAAAAGAAGCTCAGAATAATGTCTAGACTGAGAGAAATAACAGTACCACTATTCTTTGGTTAGATCTCTCCTGGAATACTGTGTTCAGTTTTGGGCTATGCAACTTAAGAACATTGATACGATGGAATGTGTACAGGGGAGACTGATCACAATGGTACAAGCTTTTAAACAGAGTCTGGATGGCCATCAATTGATTTGATTATGTATTCCTGTACAAAAAAGGTTGGACTGGATAGCCTTTTTGGTCTCGTCTAAAATTATGATTCTATGGCATTGGATTATAACTCACTCTCTTGTAGAGTTGGGCCCGGATATTGTTTCATCTGTTTCTTTCGTGTATTTGTACCATTCCATCCATTTGGATGGTACAGAGTGGTACAACCCCCTCCGGAATGGAAAGAGCAGTGAAACTTAAAAAAAAAGAGGGGGCTATGGTAGCCATTTGGTCTGCTGATTTTCAGCATGCCGGCTATAGGCCCTGGCTGGCAGGGCCTACAGCCAAGCGCCAGGCACTTGACACTCATAGGCCCAGCTGGTAGAGCCTACAGTTGAGTGCCAAGTGCTCAATGCTTGTAGGCCTGGCAGGCAGGGCCTACAGCCGAGTGTCAGGCCCACTTGGATGTAGGCCCTGCCTGCCAAGCCTATGAGCACCGAGCGCTCAGTCTCATAGGTCCAACAGGCAGGGCCTACAGCTGAGCGCCAGGTGCCGGGCTTGCTTGGATGTAGGCCCTGGTTGGCAGGGCTTAAAGGCCCTGGCAGACCCTGGTGTTTTGCCACCCAAGGTACAAAAATCTTTGGGTTTTTTGGGCCTTGGGTGGAAAAGCTTATTTGTATAGGTGCCTGTTTTCAGAAGCAGTGGACAGAAATGGAAACGGGGCCATATGAATGGGACAAACAGAAACGAGTAGCGATTCCATACAAATGCACGCGACTACTCCATTGAATCTGAGGAATCTGATACAGTAACTGCCTCCTATGTCTATGAGCAGCAAGTGTCCAAAGAGACAAATTATTTTAAGAGAAGCAGCTGCAGGGAAGTAATCCAGTCCATCATACATATGAAATCCAAAAAGATGAATTTCATACTTTTTTCAAATCATACTTCTGCGGATGGGGTTGTCCATGTTCTGCCACATTCATTCAGTTCCACATTCTGCTCTGTTTTTGGTTGTGTTCTCACTTACACAACATTGATATTTAACACAAGGGTCATATAACACAGTAAAAGCAGCAGTCTCCATGCAGAGACTGACACTATACAGCCCTGATATGGGATCTTGGCTACTGTCTGATTCTTGTGCTGGAGGCCAGATATCACACAGGGCTCTTTCAGCTCCTATTCCTAGAAAGGTAGAATTTTCTTAGACTTTAGACATCTATTGAGAGAGAGCAACTTTCCAGGCCTTTGGGCTTCTTTGCAGTTCTTGCGTGGTGACATGAGTTTCCTCCTCAAATGCAACTCTTATTCCAGGCAGCTGTATGCCGACACTAAAAACCAAGCAAGAGCCATTAATAAATGATGAGTTAGGACAGCCAATAATCTTTCTGTGTGTGGAGGAGAGGGAAATAACTGTGGTTTTTTTGGAAATCTCTGAGTCATTTTTAAGGGAGAAAAAGTTGTTTTTTGGCTGTGATGCCAAATTGGAGTCATCTGAAGGATTGTGGGTTGATGGCAAGGGTCTTCCAGAGCAGGGAAAAGGTTACTGTTTTGGATTACAGCTTTTAGTATTACCCATCCAACCTGGCCACAGACCAAAAAAGCAATATTTTAAAACTCTAAAAATAAATGTGATTGTTGATTCCCCCAAGCTCTAGCAATTTGGAAAAAATATGACTAGCCAAGCCCATGTAAACATATTTGTGTCATAGCTTTCCCAAGATTTTCCCATTTTTGATAGCCTGCATAATAGCAGAAAGAAGCTCATGGGAAGCATGGGAATCCAAGAACTTAGGGTGTGAGACAATTTTCCTGAATGCCACAGACTGGCTTACAGGTGCATGCCCTCCAAATCTACTGAATTACCCAATGTTCTGACCTGTTTCATTTCCTGCACTGCTTCTTTTCACAGTTGATCTTTGCTTTGGATTCTTCTAATTCATTTTGCCAAAGAAGCATTTCAAACATGAGTTTTGGTTTATATGAGTTCATGAACAAGGAAGGAATATTTTTATAAGAATGTTTTCAATAAGAATTTATCAAAACCTGCAGATGTCTTTAGGTTCAGGAAGAAAAGAACTTGAGAGTTCAACATTTGAAATGTAGGAAAACATGGCACTGACATCTTTATCCATCCTGGTCCAATACTTTAAGCACAGTTTGAGAAAGTTACTTTGTATACTTAATATAGTTCCTAGAATCCTGCAGCTAGCATGACCATTGGCTGAGGGCCCTTGGGAGTTGTGGTCAAAAAAAGGTAACTTTTTTGAAGTTTGGAGTCTTTAATGTGTCCAGCTATCCCATACCTCAACTGAGATGGACTTTCCCATGCTCCTGCCATGCAATACAGTGCAATATGGCACTTTATCTAAATACCTGTGCAAATTTATTTTGCAGTACAACTTCCTTATGCATGGGACCAGTGACCATATTTTCATTGATCCACATACCACAAATCAAATCCTCCCTAGGGATTTTTTTTTAAAATTAAATTTTTATTGAATTTCCAAATAAAATTTACAAAGAAAGTGTGAGAACAATTGGGTTTCTAGAGAAAGAAATGAAAAAGGTGAACATAGAGGATAAGAAAAACCTAGAATATAAGAAGAACGAAAAGGGAAAGAGAAAATAATAATAATAATAATAATAATAATAATATAAAAATAAAAAAGAAATAGGATTGACTTCCAAAGTATCCAAAGTAT
Organism: Anolis carolinensis; assembly: GCF_035594765.1. Classification (NCBI taxonomy): domain Eukaryota; kingdom Metazoa; phylum Chordata; class Lepidosauria; order Squamata; family Anolidae; genus Anolis; species Anolis carolinensis. Next base: position 183,929,036 of record NC_085845.1, read on the forward strand.
CCAGAATAGAAATAAAGAAACAAGGAGAAAAAGTAGAAAAGAAAATCTTTATAAAGTAACTGTGTAAAAGATGGAAGTCAACTCCCTAGTGATTTTTTTGGTCTTCCAGATAATGGTATCTTGTGCCAAAAGCCCTTGATTTCAGAAGGGTTTCCTATTATTGACTGTTTTGAATATCCCTGTGAACGTTGGATCATATCACCTATAAATATGGTTACCATACTATATTTTATTTTGTTTAGAATATTTATGCTCCATCCTAAAGCCACAAAGTCTCCCAAAGCAGCTTAGAAGTCTTTGACATTGACATTCTCTGCCCTCTTGTAAATAAGACATACAAGGAAGAAGGGACAATAGTGAAGAAGGGATTAAGGACCTCATCGTGACCGCCTTTCCCCCTATGAGCCTGTACGATCTCTTCGATCTTCTGGGGGGGGGGTCTCCTCTCACTCCCTTCATTATCACAGGCTCGGCTTGTGGGGACGAGGGAGAGAGCCTTCTCTGTGGTGGCCCCTCGGCTCTGGAACTCCCTCCCCAAGGAGATTAGGCTGGCCCCAACCCTGTCTGCCTTCATTAAGCAGCTGAAGACATGGTTCTTCCAGTGTGTTTTCGAATAAGCAAAGATACTATAGACCCCTTTGACAGCCATACTGCTACCTCGCACTTTATCTCCTATCCCACCCCATTCTATCCTTAACTATATTCTAGGATACTTTGGGACACTTGTCCAGGTACTTTATAAACAGTCTAGCTACTATGCACTTTGACCTGACTTCCCCATCCTATTCATTAGCGGTGAAGTTGTTTTTATGACTTTTTCTTTTATCTTGCTGTCATGGTTTTACCTGTATAATTTGTGCTTGAATCTGTTTTTATTTGATTGTTATACTGTTGTTATTGTTTTTGCTTTATATTTTAACTTGTTTATACCTTGTTTCCTTTTGGGCTTGGCCCCATGTTAGCCGCCCTGAGTCCCTTCGGGAGATGGTGGCAGGATACAAAAATAAAGTACAGTAGAGTCTCACTTATCCAACACTCACTTATCCAACGTTCTGGATTATCCAACGCATTTTTGTAATCAATGTTTTCAATATAACGTGATATTTTGGTGCTAATTTTGTAAATACAGTAATTACTACATAGCATTACTGTGTATTGAACTACTTTTTCTGCCAGATTTGTTGTATAACATGATGTTTTGGTGCTTAATTTGTAAAATCATAACTTATTTTAATGTTTAATAGGCTTTTTCTTAATCTCTCATTATCCAACATATTTGCTTATCCAACGTTCTGCCGGCCCGTTTACGTTGGATAAGTGAGACTCTACTGTATTATTATTATTATTATTATTATTATTATTATTATTATTATTATTCCCAAATGCGGGCAACAGCAGGGGGATTCACCAGGCAGAAGGCCAAAGCTGAGGGGCAGCAGGGGAAACCATCACCCTATGCCCCGCTTTGCCCGCATCGCCTGCATCTCCACATTCCCATTACATGGGGGGGAAAGTGTCACCGCCCTGCTGGCCTTGTTCTAAGCAATGAGAACACAGGAAACCTCCTGTGTTCTCTAGGCTCTATCCTAGGACACTTCCAGGAGGGAGCCCTGCCGGAAGTAGCCCTGCATCATGTGATGGGATCCAGCAGTCTCCATCCTGGTTCCATCATGGAAGTGTCCTAGGACGGAGCCATAAGGCAATGTGATGAGGTCCTGTGTCCAGCAAAAACCAGATACTCTTCTTTTCCTCACAGGCCAGAAGCAATAACTCAGTGGTCATGGCATTTGGAATGAAGGCAAACCTATTCAGTAAATATTAACTTGTGAATTTTAATCTGCATTTTGTTTGTGTGTATGTTCTTATATGTATTTTCATAATGTTGTGTTATATCTTGCTGATTTAACCCTATTGTAACCTACCTCAGGCCGCAAGGAGAGGCAGGTAAAAAGATGATGATGATGATGATGATGATGATGATGATGATGATGATGATGAAGTTCCTGGCCCACAACAGGATGCTACTAAAACTTTATGATATTTCAGCTAGTCAACAAACCTTTAAGCAAGAAAGAAAATACAAAATTGTCCTTCCTAACAAAATCTGTCAGCCCAAATAATATGTTGGACAGTTCACAAGATAGTTTCCAGTTTCCCCATATCTGGGAAATAATTTAGAGACATAGATGGCATGCCATGATATTTAACTTTGATAAGTTGCATCAAACTTCTAAAGAAGTGACTCTTGGGGGATCTCAGAATTTCTTCCTGGCATCTAAATTATTATCAGTCTTTATTTAAGAAATATATTCCAGCTTACAAATGCCAGTACTATTAAATGCTTTCCAAGTACAAGCAGTCCAGGATCGGTTATATTTAGCAATAAAGGGGCAACAGAGGAACTGAAGGATTGCAAGTTCCCTTCCAAAGAATTGCTCTCTACTGTTTGTTCAATATTATAGTCTTAAAACCATAAGAACAGTGATGCACTGTGACTCTAAGTTAAAAGCCATGTACAAAAATATATATTCATGTAGTTACAGTCTTCATGATTTCTGCTTTGGAGGAAGAACACATGTAAAAACATCTGAGGTCTTTGATTAAAGAAAACAATAAATAATAAATGTAAACAGCAGGAACACAATGGGAACCATCTGAAATTCAAAATAGCAGATGGGCTTAGGAGAATGAATGGAAATTAAATTCACCTATGACCAATTACAGTGCAAATATCTAGTTGTTCTAACAAGAGAAATTATGATGTTGCTTTCTGAAAGGCAACAGTGAAAGGGCAGATGTTGCTTTTCTGACAAAGAACTCCAAGCAGCTTAGGAGGAAGGATCATAACTTAGCGACAAAGCACATGCTTTGCATACAGGAGCATCAAGATTCAATTCTTTACATCATCAGTGAAAATAGATCAGGTGGTTGATAGGAAAGAGCTGACCCTGAAACTTTGGGAAACTATCATGTTAGGCTAGACAGGCAAACACTATGGTGAAATATTGGAGAATGGTTTTCAAATAACTGGTCTTTCATATATTTTTCACATCTCCCAGAATCCCTGACATCTGCTAAAGCTGTCTAGTGCTTCTGGGAACTGAAATCCAAAATACTAGTACAACCAAACTTTGAATAAGACAATTTACCACATAGAAACAGATCAAGATGGCATCTCGGAGGCTGAAAGATCCAAGCTAGAGTAACTTCAATAGCAGAACCATACAATGAATCCTTAAACCATTCTTCCTGGTTTTAATCTTACATTAATTAAGAAGTATATTTACGAGTGTGATATAGAATATTTTACATCACATGTCCTTCTAGGACCACTTGCTCCATCGTACTGCTAAATTTCCACTGGCAACCTATAAATAGAAATGTTTCCCTGGTGCTATTTTTAGACATTATAACCTCATACTTCTAGGGCTGCATATTCCTCATTATACATCACACACCTCGTTGAGGATTCCCCAAACAGAACCACACCACAAGATGGTATGCTGAGCTATGTAGCCAAGCAACTACTGCATTGAGAGACAGAAGACTATTCACACAGGGTGTTCCCAAAGTAACTGTTGGCTTGAGAATAATTTTGCCAGTTTACATGGAACTGCCAACCCTGATTGAGCTACGTGCACTACATGTGCTGGCAGCTTTTTGATGGTAGACGTGAGACACGTCCCATGTTTTCATGTACAAGGCAGTCTGTGTCCTGAGTTCAAAGCCTTGGAAACAGGCAAAGGGTTTTAGAGAAAACATTTGCACTGTTCAAAATGCCTTCACCTAGGGTAGAAAGGAATATCTGTCCCCAATCCATAACACTTTTCACAGATGGCAAACTGAGGTTGTGCATTTTGCCAATTTGGGGCACTTATTGCAATACATATTGGTTTCCTCTTTTTTGTCCTTGCCCCAATTTTCCACCCAACAGATTTATTTTAATCCTATCTTCCATCCACCAAAATACCTTTGGAATGATGCTACACATTATGTCAATGGCTCCTGCAGGAAGCCAATATGCAAGGTTAGTTACGATCTGCCTCTGGGCTAGGGCTAGCCCCCCAAAAAGTAGGTATCTGCAAGCCACGTATGCTTTGGACAAAATAAAATCTCTAAATTACATTATACTGACCAAGAAAGCCACTTTCAGTCATGGAGGAAAGGCTGGTGAAAATATTGATCCTGTGTAAGGATATTGATTTTGAAATGTAGATCACATTTAGGGCATAATTCAAAAAGGGATTGTTAAATAGAAGCAAATTTTATTATTTTACAAAATGTTTTCTGTACATTATGTTGTTTACGTAAGGCACCGAAGGTCCTCCTCTGAGAAGTGGAAATCTCATTCTACTACCAATCTGCCATGCAGTGTGATGTAATTGAACCAGCTTGGTGTAATGATTTGCATGTTGAACTAGGATGCCAGAATATTTGTCTTTGAACCCCCACTCAACCATGGAAACCCACTGGATGGACTTGAGCAAGTCACATTCTTTCAACCCCAGAGGAAGGCAAGGGCAAACCTCCTCTGAACAATCTTGTCAAGAAAGACCTGTGATAGGCCACTTTAGGTTCACTATAAATCACAAATTACTTGAAAGTACACAACAACAACTACTAATATAACATTCACAACAAAAACAATTTTTAAGAAGACCAAGTTGACAATAAGTGGAAAGGGTAAAAATGTGCAAGTTGGGTGCAGAACTCAGTCTGGCATCAGTGCCTCATTTGTTCTCTACAGTTGGCATCTGAGACTAACAGGCATTGCTCACACTGGATCCATCTAGGCACAGAAACAGTTACTATTTCTGAGAATATGCTTGATTAACTTCATTTTGCATACTTACTCATCTCATTGTCATTGTCATTCAATAAGAAGCCCACCAAATTGCAGAGCCATACACTTCCCTGCGCCAAGAAAGAATTCCATCTCCTTTCTCAGTGGAAAGAAGTTACCAAAGGCTGGCTGTGTTTCTGTCCACCAACACAGGTAACAGAGTCCCTTCTCAAGGAAGGAAACACAATTGGGCTTGGGTCACTTCTCACTGCAGAAGAAGGAAACAGATTCCTTTCTCAGTTGGGAGAAGTGCAGCCAGACATCTGTCATTTTTTTCCTGCAGAGGAAGAGGGTGGATTTCTTTCTCAGTAGAGACGTATATGGTTCCACACAGCTAGGCTTCTACATTGCTATATTTTATACCCAAGGGATGGTCGGTTTTGGGGAGCTCAAAATGACCAGACAGCACCTCAACATGTGAGTCTTCACTTCAGCTACTCTCCCCTCTGTGAGGCAGCAAGTGAGTAAGAGGAGGGAATATTTTGACCGTGTATTGTACAGCATTTTCAACTTGCAGTGTCATACCAGCCAACAGTTCCAGATAATATGCAAAAATCATATTACACAAATCATTCCAAATTGGTTTCCTTGAAGAATATGTGGGTCTTTTGTACTATATTTAGGTGAAAACATAAAATGAAAAGATACAGGAAGTGTGACATCTGGGTTGACAACAGCACATGTGAAAATAATTTAGGAGTCTTAGTAGACCATAAGCTAAACACAAGTCAATAGTGTGATACAAATACTAACCTTTCTTCTCTGCTAGACCCTGGATGGGTGTATTTGTGCAAAATTGGGGGTTGATTAGCTCCTGCCCAATCAGCTTGAGATTACTCTGCTTGATAGATGGACTGTTATCACTCACACTTCCCAGCAAAATCAATTTTTGATTTTCTGTAGAATTTACCACACTTTGTCAGCATACTTAAAAAACTAATATGATGTAAGAGCCATGCAACCAAATTTGAAATTCTGTTCCAATAAATTGAAATTCTGTTCATGGGCACTTGCATAAATATGTTCAATTGGAATTAAACTAGATTTTAAAATGCTTTACACTGGCTAGATCATATCCATTCCTTCCATGCAGTGAAAAGGATTATGACCATGCTTATTGTTGATTATCTCTTCTATAAATGTATCCCACTTACTCTTAAATGTCTTCCAGTCACAGATTAATTTCTGCAGATCTTCCACCCAATCTCAAACTAATACTTTTTTCCTGATAACATTTTCTCTGTTAAACAAATAAGCACTGTAAAAATTGGGCAATCAGTATGTTCCACTCCCTCATTTACGCATCCAAGAAATTATATACGTCACTAGAAGGGCACAGGCATGCTTTCATCATGTGCATAGAAGCATACAGCCTTAAAGATTTAATAGTGTTCTCTTAATATTACTACTAGTGTCTGTTGACCCAGGGAAATTCCAGCTGGCCCAACTACTGAATGGAACTGAACTTCCAAAAAAATGTAGTGATATTTATAACCCCACAGCTTGCCAGCAAGTTCGCATGCAGTTGTGAGTCATTCCAGATGTGGATATAAAACAGAGCCTGTCTGTGCAAATGAATTCCTTGATCCCAAAGAGACTAGGTGGAAGACGGGGTGCTGCTACTTGACAGCATCAGGAAAATTACACTAAGAGATTTTTTTTGCAACTGTGAGGGGAAGGAATTTTTTTAGAAAATTGCCAGCTGTTCAAGACTCTCAGAGGGACTGGGAAAGGAAGGCCTATGCTCTAGACTCAGACAGACTTCAATCTTGTGGAAACCAAGGATGTGCTGGAAGACGGTGCTGCTGCTCTTGTTATATTATAATGCACATGCCACCGTGGCCCCTAGATGGAACCGAGGTAAGAGTTATATATGAATTATTTTCAACAGAGAAACAGAAGCAGAAGAGGTGTTATATCAAGTGAGCCTTAAATACCACCAGCCAGCTCTGTCAGTAGGTGGGAGTGGGTTTAGGGATGGTGATGAATTTTGTTTGTTTTTCCCAGCTAAAGGGACACACAAACACACATAAATTTCTGTTCTTGAAAGGGGAAGAGAAAGAGAGAATGAAAACAGGTTCTTTGTTTCCAGCTGCAAAATGAAGAAATCAAATAACTGCAACTGGGAATGACTGGGAATAACTCCCAGAGAGGAGCACCAAGAGCACTTTATATCAAACATATTTTTACACAGTGGTTCACACAAGCAGCAACTTTGATGGTTAGAGACCTTAACTCACCCTTTGTTGAGCTCAAGGCTCAGGCACACGCCGATATGCATTATAGTCAGGCTGATTTCAAACACATTGCACTGGAATGTCTGTCTCTGCTTTGCCTCAACTAGATACACTTTTAAAACCAGATTTAATGGACGGAAGAACTGAGTGACCATTTGAGAACATCTCAGGGTCTTTTTAAAATGCATAGATTTTGCACTACTTTAATAGCCCTTTAATTATATAGATGCACAGTCCTCATTTAGTTCTGATTTAATGCTTATTTCTTTAGAAGTTGCATTTATATCCATCCTTTCCTGTTATCTTCTAGGCAATGTGTATAGCAATCTTTCCCCCCAATTTATCATCATAGCAGCAACCCTGTGAGAGAGGTCATTGAGTTTCATTGAGTGGATCACTGAGTTTAATGGATAAATCATTGGATCGCCCAGTGACTTTAATGGCTATGCAGGGACTTGGACCTAGATTTCCTAATCGGAATTTTTTCCGATTATTTCCAACTAAAGTATATCCATGGGACCAATTGCTGAAAGGTGAGTCAACACATAAATAAATATAATAGGCTCAATGGCTCAGTATTTGGGACTAGCCATCTATAGACCACACCACACTGACTCTCAAGTTCATTTATAGGTCTCCTTTTCTCATTAAGCCCAAAACAAACAAACAAAAAACACTCTCAAGAGTTATCCTAGCCTGTCAATAACCAAATCTGCACTAAATTAGCTTTATTATGTGTCTTTAGACAGTAGTGTATAAAGGTCTATAAACTGCAGTGCTCCAAGCCTCTCAGTCTAGACCTCTGGACTCTTCCTAGTAGGAAAATACCAGAGAGTAGAATTGTGTGGTGTGTGCCATGCCACTTGCCTGGTACTCCTAAAAATATTTTGTATCTTGGTTTTGTACAGAAGGAGAAATCTCATGAGAATCAAAGAACTTTCAACAGGTTGCCTTGTTGCATTGGGACAGTATGGCTTGACCAGTATGGCTTGAATACATGCATAAGTATTTTAAAATACAATATAAAACTGCACAAATGAAATAAAACAGAACAGGCCTGTCATTAAAATCAGCTTTAGTAATGGGCTAGGCAAGGCCCATTACTAAAAGTCAGTCTAAATAAGAAGGCTTTTATTCACCAGTGGAAGGACAACAAACAGTAGGGCAGCCTAGACACCTTCTGAAGAGAGTCCTGGAGTCTGGAAACAGCCATCAAAAGGTTTTCCCATGAAGTTGGGATGGAATCAAGAAAAGATCTCAATGTCCAACAGTCTCGTGTGACAGACCGTAGTCCTTTAGGCAGCCTGCCTAATGCCTGGAGGACCTTGGATCCAAGTCATCCAGGTACTTCACTGGGGAGCCAAGTGAGTATCAGATATGCATGAAAAGACCTGCTTCCATGTTCTCAGCTATTCCTTGAAAGATCAAGGTGAAGATTATTTAATTCATGAAGATTCCCTTTTGGGATTCTAGTGCTGAAATTAAAATGTTCCACAGATTCAAAGAGGTTCCTAGAAATGCTTAATATTTATTACTGGATATGACTACAGCTGAACATTCATTATTCTACGGGTGAATGGGAAAAGTGACTTGTTTGCAATGGAGAAGAAAAATAGTTCCTTGCAGAAATTTTGGAACTGGTCCTAAATACACAGGCTTTTCAAGGGAATTTTGGCACAGCGTAAGAGTTATATTTATTAGTATTTAAAAAGAAACATTCCCCTGCTTTGCTCAGCTTGAACCTTTGAAGTGAATCTGTTCATTGAATCATAGTGTCAAAGGGGGCCTTGCAGGCCATGAAGTTTGACCCCCTGCTTGATGGAGAAAATCCAGAACTACAGAAGCTCCAACATATGACAGTCCTGTCTTTTATTAAAGATGATCCCATCATCCTCTTAGAGAAAACCGGTCTTTACCTTTATCCTTGTGACAGCCCTTCACATATAGGATGAGTGCTATCAAAGATTGCAATCTCAAGGTACAAGCTGAAGTCCCAGAAAACTGCTGTGCTTCACCATGTCTCCAACTAAGGGGACAAATCTCAGCACTGAGGGAGGAAAAATGTTGTGTGTAGTAGTAGTAGTAGTAGTAGTAGTAGTAGTAGCAGCAGCAGCAGCAGTAGCTTTAAAAATTGACAAACCATCTCTTTTCTATCTGCTATATGGGAGCCAAGGCTCACTGACTTAACATAAAGTATTTGTTGTGGTTCTGTTGTGCATAGAACAAGTAAAGGGGAATGAGGAAGAAATTTGGTGAGCCAATACAGGCTCTTGGGCTCATTTTGAAAGAGGGAATAAGGAATAGATTACCTGGTCAGACAGGTTTAAGCCAGGTGCTGGACTTAATGGCTCATGGCCATTAAACTGGTCTCGAAGTAGTTATGTCTCCCTTCTCCCCTATTCTTTCCTCTCTATAATTCCAAGGACTCAACCCTAGCTTCCATTTTTGACCCTGAAATATGATGAAATGAGATCTGGCAGCACTAGACTATCAAATCTCCATCCAGTCATCTTTTCCAGGGGCTAAATGTGCCCAGGTCTTTAAGATGTCTTTTTAAGATGCTCTAAGACTTTCTAAGATGAGGCCTCCATGTCAAACTGATGACACCCAGAACAGGTTTGAGTTTTTGATAGCAGGTATGTTGCTGTATTTGTGAGATATGGTGATTTGGTCACATAGCACCTTGGGAAGATGATCATGCTCCCCCAAATTGCTGTGAGCAAAAAAATTGAATACAGAGCTAATTTTAATGTTTTTTACAAAATTAGATGCCTTCAGCATCGCTCTTTTCCTATGAAGCAGGGAAGGAATGAATGTTCCTGGCCATGGTTGACCAAAATCACTGTCAACTTGGTAAATTCAAGACAGGGTATATTAGGGACAGATGTCTACAGCAATCAATATTCTGCATTCTCCATGGAACAAGGACTGTGCAATCAGTGACATTTTTAAAAAGATGACCACATGCATACAGCTAAGGCAGATAATTATTAAAATTGAGGGTTCATAAATATAGTAGATATTCTGGGTGTTGCTTATATGTCAGTCTTGACTAGGATTGCTGAGATGTGAAACAAAGTTAACTTTTCAGGGCTTTAAATGTCTTCTCTGTATCTCCAGAAAAAGAAACCAAACTTCAGGATAGACTGTTTTTCCTAAGGGTATCCCTAGCCCAGAGCATGGAACATTATTTTTCAAAAGATAATATATTTGATATTGGTACTTTAATATAAGAAACAAATATAATGGACAATAATGTTCCTTTACTATTGTTACTATTAAAGCAACATATAATTGATAATAACAATCATAATGAACATTATTTTTCATGATTATTTTTATGATTATTTTTCAAATACACTTCCAACACAAATCCCCAAACGATCCTAGAGAAGCAGTAAGTTTGTAGTAATGACTAGGTATGACTTGAGACACTAAAACAATAATGATGTGACCATTTGTTATTTCGCAAAAAGAACATTGCTATGTCCTTGTTACCACGCTGCCATATATAGCATTGTTACAAGAAACATCATTACTTGCGACATGTTACTTTCAGGCTCTCTGAATATCTGCTGCTGGGGAACAATAATAAGAGTAGGATATAGCTTTCTTGTCCTATTTGAGAGATTTCCAAAGAAGTTTAGTTGGTCACTATGGGAGTCTAGATGCTATACTCTCTTATATCTTTAACCTTGGCTTGCTGAAGTTTTTCATTTCTTCCCCTTAGCTACTACTCCTTGATTTTCTCCTTTGATTCCAAAGCACACATAATACTGGATGGGCTGTTCATGATTCTTAATTATGAATGTTTGCCTCCTCCTGAATACTGAGCCTGGGATTCAGATTTAATTGCAATTCAAAGCCAGAGGTGAACCTTCCAGCTTCTCAAATATTTCCTTGCTAGCTCTGCCCTCCTGTCAGCCCAAGTCATTTTCACATTTGCCACATTTTCTACAGTTTAATTGCTGTCTGTAAAACTCCAACTCATATGCTATAGAATGCAGGATTCAAAACACCTAGAACTGGTTTATTCATAGAGTTTTTTTTTCCTGATGCTAGGAAAAGGCCCTTGGCTTGCCTAAATACATGATGATCTTTTCCACAGCTATGCCTTGTAAAAAAATAAACCAATCACGCCCAGCAAAGCTTGGTATTCAGCAAAATTTCATAGACTAGCTATTATTCTGAGTCATAACATAATTCTTCCTTTTCATTTATAAGACTAATTTTACTTTCTTTCCAGGTGGAGAAATAACAAATAAATGATTCCACCTGCTGCAACCTGGGCTGAACTCAGTCTCCCCTTCTGAAAGACAGATATTTTAACAGCAACCATTTCGAAAGGCACGAGCCTTTGGCAAGGTCTCCTAAGTTCACTGCCAATGACTCGCCTCCTGTAAGAGCAAAATAGCAGAGAACATTGGCTGAAGCGATGTGGATATAAGGAGAAATGACTTGGCCTCTTGTCTATAGGTTGGCTATATGTAATGTTTCTGAGTAAGAACTTTGGTGATGTTTAGTTTTTCTGTCCTTCCAAGAATGGCTGGAAAATGGCACACCCTAATTTCCATGGTGTTGGGATACTAACTGAATTAAAATGCCCATGAATCTGAGAGTTTCCACCAGCACTGTATGAATTCTTTACAGTTCCTTACTGTCATTACTTCTTCTGCTTCACTGCTGGCTATTTTAGGATTCTGGATGTTCTGGCTTCAGCCTATTCTTCAAATTAGAGCTATGCCTGAATTTGAGAAATACATGAAGTGATATTCTCTCTCTCAATTTCAGTCCCAATTGCTATCTCAATTCTTCTGCATCAATCAATCATCACAAAACCACCAAGTGGTTATATTGCGGTAATTTATCCAATGACCTCTCTGAGACCATATAACGGAAGAGTCAAGATATCCCAATTATTGATGGCGTGAGGCTGCAGGGCCACTGCAAAAGTGGAAAAACCACCAATAAAAACCAATTTTTTTTCCTGAGAAAACATCTTCCAATGAATCTCTAGGCCCTCCTCTAACCCCATTGGCATTTGACCATAAAGTTAGACTGTAGGATCAAAAGAGACCATATTACAGAGACCATATTAATCAAATTTGAAAATAATCAAATCCACAAAAGTTAAACCCACAGATGTAGCGAGCCTGCTGTATTTATTAAATGATTGGCCCAAGATGACACTTTTCACTTCAAATCCTCTCTTCATGATCTCATCTAGAGTATACTTGTTCAATCAGTTGTTGAATTAACATATAAGGACATCCAATTGATGTAATGGTTCTATGCTGGACAGGATTCCTAATGAGATGTAGGCCATTACCTGCTGACTACTGGTGGGCAATGGTTTCAGATCTCAAAGGATCAGAGCAAAACTGGTGAGGATTAGGTCTGTAGTGTCATACCAGTATTTGGGGAATTGGGGGAGGGGAATATAAAACAATCCAAATGAGAGCCGTCCATACTCAGTGACTTCAAAATACTGCTGACTTTTGGCAGACGAGACAAAGTATAATGGAGTGGCTGAAATTCTGAGCATATTATAGCAAATCCCCAAAGCATTTAGTTTTGTCTATCCTCTCCCATCAGATTTAGCATGGATTTAGCATAAAAGAGAGGCCTATTTTCTTGCCTTTAATGAAACAGAATTTTGGTCCTCCTGACTTTTCCTTTCAAAATGACTATGTTTAACTTAAAAAAAAAACAAACCTTTTTTTCAGGAGGCAGCTTATGTCCTGACACATTGTTGTGTCTTCTCATGTCCAGATGGTTAAGAAAACAAGCACAGGGTCCCAAGATGCTTGAGAACTGGCTGTGATCTGAGGAGACAGATGTGTTGTAGGAAAAAAATGGGGGGAAAAGCCAAGAAAATTGTAATACGGTGGCTATTGAATCAATTGTTGAATGATGCGTCAGTAGCTTTGGAAATTCAATTGATTCAATGGGTTCAATCTAGTCAAGAATACCAGAAGGATTTGAGCCATGATCTCTACCCTGGAATAAACATAAAATAAAACTTGCCTGTCGTATGTAAAGCTATGATAAATCAATCCATCTTTTCCCCAGTAAAAAAATTAGCAAAAAGTTTGCTCATTCTCTTCCAATTTTGAAGGCATGTTCTTCAATACATTTCTGGGAGAAATTAAACTGAAAGATCTGGTCTAACTCAACTTCTCTCACCCATTTTCCATTTCCTCCTTGCTTCTTCCCTTTCAGTAATCTTTCCAGATGCCTTGTTTCAGTCATTTAATTTTCGTCACACCAGAATCTTCAGTGGGATCCCCTGTTATGCATCTGTCACTCTTTATTGCAGTTTCTTCCAAATCGTGGACTTCTTGCTTTTTCTTAGGGAGCAAGGCTTTCTCTCTGAGTCGAAGAAATTACATTTTAGGACTATGATTGTAAAACTCTCTAAAACAGGGCCATTGAGGAAAAAGAAGGAAGTATGTATTATGGCTTGGTTGAATCCCATGCTTTGGAGAAAGCACACACACCATGCACACTCTAACCCACACCTCTATTACACACCCTCCAGCATTTGGAAAGTGTTTTTCCCCATACTGCTGGACAATTCTGGAAGTAGAACAGTTAGAACCTCAGTCTGCTTGTAGTTGGACTAAAGTGTAATCCAAGCACAGATAACTTTTGGCCCTCATTTTTCACAAGCTCCAGCTTTAGATATCCACCTTATCACATTGAGAAATTTCCTAGTTATAAGACACTTCAGCCTCTATTCAAACATGGAGAGGCACTGAGCTCATCACATGAGTTAAACTAATTCTGGCAGTCATGTATAGTTGAAAAAGAGGCAGAAATGTCTTGAAAGGAGGGAACTCTGGCAATCAACATCATCACATTGAAAAATTTCCCCCCTCGTAAGACACTTCAGCCTCTTTTCTACCATGGAGAGGCACAGATCTCATCACAAGTTCAGGGCTGAAAAGAGGCAGAAATGTCCTGAAAGGACTCTGAACATGGGCCAGTAATTGTGTTCATAGCTCCTACTTCACACTTTACTCGCATCTTTACAACTGAAAAACAGATGTGATGCCTCTTTTATCCTCTGGGGTTTCATGCAGATCAACAGGATCCCATGGAAAGCAATGGTTTTTACCTGGATCACTGTCTCTTGTATCCTCAGGGGTTTGGGGAAAACAATTTTTCCCATGGGAAGATGAAGTTTTAAACTGGTATCCATCTCTTTTAACATAAGGGGCTTTGGGCAGGGCAAGAGATCTCTTGGTTTGGGGATATTGTTGTTTCTTCTAATTAAAAACAAAAAAGGAATACTGACTTTGTACTTAATTTAAGATGAATGTATTGCCAACTTGTAAGTTTCCTAGTATGAGTGTGATAGGAAGGCTGAATGTGAAGCGGGACTGCTGACATCCCTTAAGGGATGGTCACCCATACTTTTCCCTCTCAGTGTGATGAGGTGGTTAGTGTTGAAATTGTGGGAAATGTGGTCAAAAACTTGGAAGGGGGGGGGGCAACTTTTAACCTCTGCTTTAATTGCTGCCCTGTTCAGTCAAAGCAGATAATACTTGGCTAGATTAACAACTCTAGAACATCTTCTTCCATATTACATGCTTTCCTGCCTATAAGGTTATATCCATTTCAGTGAGATTCATCTAAAAACACATTTTAATATTTTAGAACCAGTTGAATGTGAAAATTCAGCCTTACAAAGGATTAGGAATCTTCTGTCTCCAAGCAGTCATCATTACTGTGCATGATGTGAATCAGATGCATCATTAGTCCATCTCAAGATGAAATAAATGTTTTACATAAACTCCTCTAGGGGAGAAAAAGGAGGTAGCAAATTACATTAATACTTCCATACTGTTCTTTGATACTGAACCAGTACATTGTGTTCCGAGCTGGTGTCAGAGAAGCTGAATCAGCAGAATCTTTTCTTCATGAATTCATAATCATCAAGTGGGAGATTGGCTGCACATCATTCCCCATTTCTAGCTTCCTTTTTCCTGCTCAGTTTATTAGACAGTATAGTTGGAGAGTAATGAGGCAAAATCAAACTAAAAATCAAGTATATATGAATAGTAATCAGTGAGGAAGTAAAAGTGTTTCATGCCATGGCTTGACTTGGATCCTATAAACTTTTAGGAGAGTTTTTGAACCCAAGAGTTGTAGATGGAAAATATATTTGATATAATACTGAAAGAGAGACAGCATGATAATGATAAAATTATATAAATACTAACCTACTAATGATCTAAATGAAAATTGTAGAACTTTCTTGGTAGATATTAATAACAAATAATTTAAGAAAAGGTTTAATGTGAAATAATCTGTTATGGAAAATAAAAATCAATTTCCATTGAAGAAAATTTTGAAAAAATATTTGAAGAAATAGAGACGAAAACTTAGTTGAAAAAATGATAATTTTGTAAAAGAACTCCCAATACCTTAACAACCCTCACCATCTTTGTTTTCTCCTTGAGACATATTAACATTTGTAAAGATGCAGGGACTGGGCTGTGGCGCAGGCTGGAAAGCAAGCCAGCTGCAACAAATCAACAAATCGCTCTGACCAAGAGGTCATGAGTTCGAGGCCAGCCCGGTGCCTGTGCCTTGTCTCTGTCTCTGTTCTATGTCATGGCATTGAATGTTTGCCTTTATGTGTGCAATGTGATCCGCCCTGAGTCCCCTTCGGGGTGAGAAGGATGGAATATAAATGCTGTGAATAAATAAATAAATAACTTACCAATAATTAAGATATTATCCCCAAAATTTTCCTTTTCCTTCCTTTGTGCTCCCATTCCCCACTTTCCTAGTAAACCTTTAATAAGTGTGTGTGTGTGTGTGTAATAAACTATTCTTTGTGGCATTTCCCAACCATGAAACTACAATTTTCTCCAACAAGAATGGGCATAAAGATATCCTCTTATCTAGATTCCAGCATCAGGAAATAGAACGGCATAAACTAGGTGTCCTCAAACTTTTTAAGCAGAGGGTCAGTTCATGGTCCCTCAGACTGTTGGGGAGCCAGACTATAGTTTGAAAAAACAGAACAAATTCCTATGCACATTGTACATTTTTACTGCAAAAAACATGAAAGAGCAATACAGTATTTAAAATGAAGAACACTTAACCAACATAAATTTACCAGTACTTCAATGGGAAATGTGGGCCTGCTGTTGTGTGAGATAATCAAGTCAATTAGGATTGTTTTTGTTGTGTGCCTTCAAGTAGTTTCAAACTTAGGGTGATCCTAAGTCTAAAGTTTAGGGCAGGAGCCAGATAAATGACCTTGGAGGGCCGCATCCAGCCCATGGGCCTTAGTTTGGGGACCCCTGGTTTACACAAAGAGAATAGGGCAGGGAAAGAGATACCCTGCTGAACAAACTCTCTCTATGTGTATATGTGTGTGTATGTATATGTCTTCAAGTTGCTTGTCAACTTATAGTGACCACATAATTTTGTACTGTTTTCTTAGACAAAAATACTTAGAGGTGGTTTTGCCAGGTACTTCCCCTAAAATATACAGCACTTAGCATTCACTAGTACCCTGTTTCCCCTAAAATAAGACATCCCCAAAAAATAAGACCTAGTAGAGGTTTTGCTGAATTGCTAAATATAAGGCCTCCCCCGAAAGTAAGACCTAGCAAAGTTTTTGTTTGGAAGCCTGCCCGCCAAACAGAACACCAGAGCATCTAGGATCGGTAAATGTACGCACCGTAGAGTGTTGTACATGGAAATAATGGTAGTAACAAGACATTCTTGATAGGATTCGCAGTTTGTCTGGTTATGCTGGTTTGTGATGACAACTACTTTACAGTATATAATAAACATTCATTTTTTTGTTCAACAATAAAGGTGAATTATTCTTCATGGAAAAATAAGACAGCCCCTGAAAATAAGACCTAGCACATCTTTGGGAGCAAAAATTAATATAAGACACTGTCTTATTTTCGGGGAAACACGGTAGTGACCCATTCAAATACTAACCAGGGCTGACCACACTTAGTGTCCAAGATTTGGCAGATTTT
This sequence comes from Anolis carolinensis, assembly GCF_035594765.1. Lineage (NCBI taxonomy): Eukaryota > Metazoa > Chordata > Lepidosauria > Squamata > Anolidae > Anolis > Anolis carolinensis. Next base: position 183,946,132 of record NC_085845.1, read on the forward strand.
GGGATATTTGAGCAGTTGGTATTGTTTTCTTCTGAGGACCTTATAGCCAATAGTAACTGGAATCAGCTGTGTGGTTATATGCATGTACGTCCAAGTTTTAAAGAAGTATTCAAGGTGCTGAAAGTGGGATAGAATTCAGCACCTTGGATAGCTTAGGAAACTAGCAGCAAAAATTCCTGTGGCAATAAAAATCACTAACAAAGCCATTATGGATTACATTTTGTGGAATTGAAACTACTTTATTAAATGTGCCAGAATAGTTATAGGCTCGCAACAGCTTGGCACATCTGCCCTTTGGGAATATGTGTTCCTGGATGTATATGGGTTTGTTTTTCAAGGAAGGGTGCTCCGAAAAGTTATTAATTTGATCATTGTTGTCTGAATCCCTGATGGCAGTTGTTTAGCAAATAAACATTGTTACTGCTGGGTGATTGAAGCTTTAATTACCAAGCAATTAGTATTCCACAATTTTAGTGCAGAACAGTTGCATGTGGTTGGTGAAGCCCTAGAACAAAAGGTGCCCCAGCTTAGGCAGAGGAATGGAATACCAATGAGAGCAGATACTTACCAGAGATACAGATCAAAGGATTGCATTGCCACCCACCTTCCCGGGATGATGTGATGCTAAAACGGGAATAAGTTGCTCCTCCATATATGACACCATGAACTCTTTGCTTGAAGGGCCCAGCTAAAGACTGGGATAGGGAATTAATAATAATAATAATAATAATAATAATAATAATAATAATAATAATAACAACAACAACAACAACAACAACAACTTTATTTGTATATCCCACCTCCATCTCTCTGAAGGGACTTGAAATGGCTCACATGGCGATAAGCTCATCAACAGTTAAAATATAGCATAGAATTCATCAAAACAACATAATAAAACAAAATAGGCAACACACAAAATAACAGTATAAAACACCACCTAGCCAATAATTAAATAAAAAATTTAAATTTAAAAATGAAAATTCCCTTCCAAGATATAGCCACATCATACAGTTATAGCTGATAGCACTTTAACTGCCAGAGTGCCATCCCATGGAATCCTGAGATTTGTAGTTTGGTGAGGTAGTTAAAATTTTGAACTTTGAATCCCTTAACGGCACCAGATGCTCTATGGCAGATAATAAATATGACCTCCTCAGACTAAAGATCCCAGAATTTCATGAGCATCACAGTTGTTAAAGTGACATCAGACTGATATAACTGCATAGTGTCTCGCCAGCTTACTTCTATGTGGTAAAGAGAAGGCTTTCCCACATCACCTACACTTTCCTCCTATTGACTGTCTCCTTAAAAATAATAGTGGTGGAGTTCATAGGTATCTGATCCAAAGCCACGTTGACAAAGTGAGTAGTTTTGGATCAAGCAGATCCAAGGACTCTTCTAAAAATCTGCCCTAGAGCAGAGTTTGGGCCCTATGTGCTAACAGGAACACAATGGATCTATAGCCAATGATCTTTTCACAGGCATATCTAGTTCCCATAGGCATCCTGCATATTAGGATGTCCTGCCTTGCTGGGGGAGTGGCCTCCTATTCATAAAGTAGCATATAAGTATCATCTTGCCTAGTTCTCAACCTTCAGCAGAGATTAGGATTACTTGAAAGCATTGTATGTGAAAAGTATCTAGAGGTTTTAGTAGACTGCATGCTAAACATGAGTCAACGGTTTGATGATATGGCCAAAAACTCAGTGCAATTCTAAGCTGCCTTAACAGGAGTATAAGTTTCCTGATCAAGAGGAATAATAGTGTCACTCTATTCTGCTTTGATCAGATGTCACCTGGAATACTGTGTCCATTTCTGGGTACCACAGTTCGAAAAGTATGGTTGGATGTCTTGTCGAAGGCTTTCATGGCTGGAATCACAGGGTTGTTGTGTGTTTTCCGGGCTGTATGGCCATGTTCCAGAAGTATTTTCTCCCGATGTTTCACCCACATCTATGGCAGGAGTCCTCAGAGGATATCTCACAACCTCTGAGGATGCCTACCATAGATGTGGGCGAAACATAAGGAGAAAATACTTTTGGAACATGGCCATACAGCCTGGAAAACCCACAACAACCCAGTATGGTTGGAATTCACCAAGACAGTTATGAATGTGTAACCACCTTCACCCCGCTCCCTCATCCCTACTTACTGGACAACAGCCATTGTGATTGATGCAGTTCTTTAACCAGTTTTTAAACAGAGATTGGATGACCATAACATCTAGGGTTGCCTTACATTACCCTTGTGGTCCTTTCCAATGTTATGACTCTATGATCATGTACTGATGGTAACAGCCCCTGAAATTAAACCAGACAATGAAATGATAGAAGATGAGGCCAGGGTGATGGACCTGAATGAACTCAGATGGATCTAGATGAACCCAGCAGAACAGCAGAAGGTCTAAGGCAGCATCTGAGAGAACAGGTCAAGTCATAGTCAGCCCTGGAAGTAATGTGTTATAATCACATAACAAGAGAATAATATTGTTTCTGCAAAATACTACAATTAATAATGTCATTTTTTCATGCAACGAGTAAGCTTTAACTTGTTACTATTTCTCATTACTTTTGGGGTGGATAAGGCTTTCAGGTATGTTGAATGATTTTTTAAAGGTGTTATACCATGTTCTTACTTTTTCAGATGGATTTCCTCCCAAAGAAAATGAACTAAAAACAATGGAATCAGTAACATAGCATTTGCTAAAAGATCACATTATTTGTATTGCTATATTCAAGGTGCTCCATACTGAAATATATAATGTGTTATTTTTTAAAAGTAGCTTTTCTAGTTGAAATCTTGGGCAAAATCCAACAGAGTTATATGGAAGGCCAATAAATTTCTGTAGTTTAAAGGGCATTCCGTTACATTCCTATAAATGTTAATTTTTAAAAGGGCAAGTATGTTTCAGTGGTTTAAATGCTGATCTATGAATCTGGAAACCATTCAGCCATGAAAACCTACTGGGTGTGATTCCCAGTGATGCTTGCCCAACTCTTAAAGCAGTGGTTCTCAACCTGTGGTTCCCTAAATGCTTTGGCCTTCAACTCCCAGAAATCCTAACAGCTGGTAAAGTGGCTGGGATTTCTGGGAGTTGTAGGACAAAACACCTGGGAACCCACAGGTTGAAAACCAGTATTAGAGGAAGGCAAAGGCATACTCACTCTGAACAAATCTTATCAAGAAAACCCCATGATAGGATCATCTTAGGGTTGCTATAGATAAAAAATGCACGAAAATTACAAGGAGAAGACGAAACATTGGGCTTTTGACTGAGAAATAGGGGATGAAAAACTATAGTAAGACAGGGTTTAATTTGACCAAAGGTCACATGCTAGATTTGTTTTTACATATAAAGTAATTAGCAAGTATAGCTTAAATTTTCTACCTGGCTGACTGTTGTGCAAAGCATAAGAGATCTTTCACACAAGAAGCAAGTGACTTATTGCACAATGACCATTGATAATCTGTTTCTTACCCTCCAGCAATGCTTTTCCCGTCTGCTCATCGAGTGAAGAGATCCTCAGCAGCGCTTCTCAATCCAGTCCTTCAGAAGTCTCAGGATGATGTGGACCTTCTGTTTGAGGTTTAGTATGAATGAAAAAAACATTTTGACTATTCCTTTGTAGAGAGATCCAATTGAGATGCTCAGATTCAGTCCATTTTTGAAGGCTTCTCACTTCAATTCAGACATCTCTCAAATCCGTTTAAATCAGACCAGCTCATTTCTGGTTGCACGGTTTATCCAGATCTGAAGCACACCCCATACTTTGCATAATTATATCTCAAAGCAACAAAGATTATGAATTTTGAGCAGAGATACAATGTGTTTCTCTATCCACTATTTATGTGTAGAAAACACATTTCTTATACAGAAAATATAACTTTCTGTACAATAAATATTTTTTATCCATGCAGGGAACAAGATTTTTGTGGAAAAAACATGTGTTTTTCTGTGCAGCATAATTTTATACAACACTTCAGAACATATTTGTCCTCATATCTGCAGACAATTAATTTGAGGAATTACATTCCTATTTCATATACGCCTTTATTTCTTCATCTATGATTTGTGAGGACTAAATGTAACCAACATTTATTCCACTCTGTGTTTTCACCCCAGTTTCTTCTAGGTGAGCTGGAAATCAGTGATGACCTGAAGATATCTGTCAGAGATGAGGAACTTGCTTCCATGAGGAAGGCAATGGCATTTGATACTTTGTGTAATGATGTCATCCCCAAAAGTATCCCAGACATTCGCAGGCTCAGTGCCAGGCTATCAGGCTACCCTGGCATGCTCAAGAAGGAAGATTTTGAAAGGACCGTGTTGACCATGGTCTACACTGCATACAGAGCAGCTAAATCCCAAGGACACCAGAAAGACACATGGGCTGAATCCTTTGTGCACCTTTACAAAGCCCTGAAACATGACTTGATGTTCTCATCCAGCCAAACACCATCATCTCAAAGAACTTTGTAGACCAGAACCTCCGTTTGATAGGAAATGCATCTGCCTCTTTGCTTGGCATTAAAAGCAAGAAGTTAAGGATTGCAGACATGGAAAGATTCGTTATTCTTGAGCTCCTCCTAGAGGGTACCTGAGGTAAAATCATCTCTGTGCAAAGGACTTGGTTCTACTGATTTCTATTACAGATGTCGACAAATTTCTCATTATCTGATTTTTTTTCCTGGATTTGGGCACATCCAATTACCTGGTCCTGTTTCTAAACAAAAAGCATGTCCATTGTTCTGGGTTTTTTTTCTTTAGCTAATTTCTAATTTTTGTACAGAGCACATTTCATTTGGTCTTTGCCATGGCAGAGAGAGAAACAAGTTCTTGAAGTAGCTGTTCAGATTTATGTAGAAAGAAACTTTGTTTTCATGGCATAATTTTGCAGCTAATCTTAAGTCTTGGATATGTGCCTTCACACATACCCTAATGTCGCAGAATACAATAATCCTCTGTTTCAACGCTGGGACCCACAAGATAAATTCCACCTTCCTAAGGCCAGCCAAGATATTTCACTACCTGAGACAAAAGACAATCTCCCCCCCCTCTCTCTCTCATTTTCAGCGGCTTGACAGTATTTTTGGACTTCAGCCACAGAGCCTGATGGCTCCCTTCACACACCAGATAACTACTTCCAGGGTGGCACCGTGACTGAAGTGCCGCCGCTACTGAAAAAGTGGACAAAGGCAGGCTATCTGTCTTTCCATAAGGAAAGATGGGTTGAGCCACCAAAAAAAGGCTTCCCCCGTGTGATCAGGAAGGGGGGAAGCAGCAACAGAACGGCGCATGGGGCAACCGGTCCCCACACCCCCTGCGTGACCACAGCTAGTATGCAGCAATCCACTAAATCTTCGGTGGCATGTTTGACAAGGTCCTATGTAGCAATCACAGATATGTTCTCCTAGGCCCTTCCACACTATCCTATATCTCAGAACCTCATCACAGATATCTGTTTATCCCAGATTATGTGGCAGTGGAGACTCATATAGTCCATTTTAAAGTAGATAATCTGGGATCTGATCCTTGGATATAGGGCAATATGGAAGGGCCCCTAGATCCCACTGTTCTCCCACAGTTTGCCTTAAGGATAAAGCCATTCCTTTCCTTCCCTTACAGAGCAACAGTGATGGGAGTAACAAGGAGCAGATATGTGACAAAAGGGGAAGGAGAAGACTTGTCCCATCCTTCCCTCCTTAACTCTCTCTCCTTCCTTCCTTCCCTCCTTCTTTCCTCCCTCGCTCCCTTCCTCTGAAATGTTGGGTAGCCAAACACCAGGACAAAAATCCAGTAAGAATGTAGTAATTCTCTCGAAGGCCACAGTAATTGTTTTGGGAAATCCTGGTGCTTCAGGGACGTTTTATGGTTAAGCCACACTTAATCGATCCCCCTCCCCTCCCTCTCTCTCTCGTCCAATATAATTTGTCTATACTCCAGAGTTGTTTATCCTGATGAATAAATTACTCATACTTGAACAATGGACACTTCCTTACTCTCTGAAAATTGTGGAAATGTGTGTAAAACAGAATGGCTGTTTTGTACAAATGCCGCAAGGATCCAAAGAGACCTTGTTTGTATGACCACAGTCTTGAGCCATGGTTACATGACTGAAATATAGCCGACTCATATTACAACTGATGTGAGGAGTCCACATGATATTTCCCTGCATACAGCGGGGAGAAGGCATTTGTTTCCTACAGATTCTTTGGAAGCTGTTTATTTCTCTGTCCTAAAACAATAGCACACTCACAAACTGAAAAGGCCCGAGCAGAGTCGCTATCCTGATATGGCTCTGAGTTTAGAATTGGCTCTGTGTGGGCTTAAGACATCTGCTTAGAAAAGTCACTGGTCGATATGTCATTATTACATGGTTCCTGACCTTTTCGGCCTTATGACTGAGCAGTTCCCCACAGAGTGCATCACTGTCCTGCTGAATTTCCTGGGGGATAGATAGGTTAGTTGGGGTCACATCAGGTCAGCCAATTGGCAAGGCAACTGATTTTGTTTGTCTGTTGAGCTAAAGAGGAACCTGATAACTTAGTTGTGGGCCCAGAGTCAAGTTGGGAGTCAATTTATAGAGTATGATCCCTGCACCTACATGGGATACTTTCCAGGACCCCCATGGATACCTGAAACCATGGACAATAGTGAATCACTTTGGAGGACTTAAAGAAGCTCACAAATACATCTGACTGAGGAGGGGAGATATTTTAATGGAGTATGGTTAAGTGAAATCATGGATATTGAAGCAGTGAATAAGAGAGTCGTACTGTACTTTACTCAGAATGAAGAGACTACATGAACTCAGGGTTGGCAAGCAAGGGTATCTTCGCTTTGCATAATTATATAATTTAATACTACATTTTATGCCATGGTGCCATCCTACAGAATCCTGGAATTTGTACTTTGATGAGGTACTTAGAATTTTCTTCTCAAGAGCTCTAATGCATTCCCTAAATGGCAGTACAAAAACACTCTAGCACATAATTCTAAAACCCTCATGATAGTTCAAGTTTCAGAGTGCTATTACTTATGCAGTATGGGTACACCGTTGGTGCCCTCCAGCTATTTTTCAATCCATCTTTGAATGCTACTTAGAAAAATAATAAATACAGTGATTTGAAGTCATCCATATTTAGGTAGAGGTTGGACAATGACTGAAGTAATGGATGGACATCATCTACCCACTGCTTACTTCTGCATGTCTTCAGTAGGCATTAATTTAATTTATATACAGGTTGAATATCCTTATTCAAAATGCTTGGGAACAGAAGTGTTTTGGATTCTGGAATTTAGGGGGATTTTGGAATACCCACATTTGCCTATACATAGATAATGAGATATCTTGGAGATGGGACTCAAGTCTAAACACAAAATTCATGCATTTCATATACGCCTCATGTACATAGCCTAAAGGTAATCTCATACAATGTCTTTTAATATTTTTTCCTGAAACAAAGTTGGTTATATTGAACCACAGGAAAGCAAAAGTGTTACTACACAAGCTAGTCACAAGGCCAATTTCTGATTTTTTAATAATATTTTAGAATTTGGAATTTGAGATAAGGGATGATCAACCTATAAAGATGCCATTATATTTTGTTTCCATACTCCACTTGAGACAAGCGCAAAAAGGCACAGATGAAAAATTGTTCTTCATGGCTTTGAAGTCATTTCTGACATATGTCAACCTTAAAGCAACCTTATCACAGGGGTTTCATGGCAGAATTTGTTCAGATTTGGGGTTGCTATTGCCTTCATCTGAAGCTGAGGGAGTGTGACATGTCAAAGATCTTCCACTGGGTTTCCATGAGTAAGCAGGGATTTGAACCCAGATGTCCCAAAGTCCTAGTCCAGCAGTCAAACCACCACAGCACAATGACTAACCAGATGAAAATGCAGGGAGTCATCATACTGAAGAACAATTAAGCACATTAACATTATAAAAACAATTGAATTTAAAAGCCATTTAAAAGTGCATCAGTACAAAAAGTACAGCACTCTGGCATGATCCTATTTCACCTTGAAAGTAATTTTCTAAGAAATAATAATGTAAGTCTGTTTTAAAAGGAAACATAAAAAGGGCAGAAAGAAAGGGAGAGTTTTATGTCACCTTTAATGTTAGCCATCTATATTAACATTTGAACTTGCACATATTTATCTCTTCAAAAAGGTCAAACAGAAAGTACAGTCCTCATAATGCTCACTTTCTTTAAATTCAATAGTTTCAGCCTTTGACCTTCCAGGTATTTTGAATGTCATCTTCCAGAAAGCTTAAAGTACCTTTAATTTCAAGCTCTGAAATTTCCATTAGCCCCAATCACTCGAATCAAGACTGGGTTAGTTCCCTAGGGGATGGTCTTCTTCCTCAAGATGTTCTCTAATAGAAAGGCTGTCTAGTTCAAATACAATTTAAAGTTTCAAAACATGCCAAAAGTAAGACTTTGAATTTGCTCATCTCCACAGTTAGCCCGTGGTCACCTGCTAGCCAGTTTCCATTGCTGCTTAATTGTATTGTAGTATACAAACTTTCTATATGTACATCTCTACGCATTAATAAACATATGGATGTGAAATGCTAAGCAACAATTACCTTGTGTCTTTTTTTTTTTTTTGAGATGCATGTGCTTTTCAGCAGGGTGTATCATATAGAGCTTGTGTGTTTTCCAACAAAAGAGAAATAGCTGCTGCCTTTCCATCCCACTCAGCACCTGCTGATCCGGCCATTTCACTCTACCTAATGTTAGGACTTATCCTAGTTTTGTTGTCATTATTTGCCATAATAGAATTATAGATTTAGAAGAGACCACAAAGGCCAACCCCTGCCATGCAGGAATATACAATCAAACACAACCAATTAGTCAGTTTTGACTTATGGTGATCCTATGAATGAGAGACCTCCAGGTGCCCCAGTAACTCAACAGTCCTGAACAGTTGTTACAAATTCCAGGCTGTGTTTCCTTTACTGAATCAACCCATCTGTAATGTGTTCTTCCTCCTTTCCTAGGGCTTTCCACTTTACTGGACATTAGTCCCTTTGCCATGACATGCTCATAGTATGACAATCCCAGTTTAGTCATCATTGCTTTGAGTGAGAATTAAAGTTTGATTACTATAGAACCCATTTATAATAGTAATAATAATAATAATAATAATAATAATAATAATAATAATAATAATAATAAAACTTTATTTATACCCCGCCACCATCTCCCCAGCGGGGACTCGGGGCGGCTAACATGGGGCCATGCCCAAAGCAATACAATATAATAAAATATAAAACAGCATATCATAACATAATTAAAAATAATACAATACATAATAATAAACATCACATCAAGAAATCAAGAAACAGTCAAACAAGAGCAGGCCGCATGAACACAAAGATAAAACCCGGAGTGTGAGGGACAGAGGGGTACTCCAATATGTACAGGGACATATGAGAGTGGGGCAGTTTAGAGGATAGATGTTTGGGGGGAGTAACACCGAAATATATAACAGAGGTTACTCACCAAAAGCACAGCGGAAGAGCCATGTTTTCAGGTCTTTCCTAAAAGCTAACAAAGTGGGAGCTTGCCTGATTTCAGTAGGCAGTGAGTTCCATAGTCGGGGGGCCACAGCAGAAAAGGCCCTTTCCCTTGTACTCACAAGGCGGGCCTGGGATAACGACAGTGGTGATAAAAGGGCCTCCCCGGATGATCGTAAAGATCGGGCAGGTTTATGGTGGGAGAGACGGTCACGGAGGTAGGTGGGTCCCAAACCGTTTAGGGCTTTATAGATGATGGTCTGCACCTTGAATTGGGACCGGAAGATGAACGGCAGCCAGTGGAGCTCCTTAAACAAGGGAGTGGATCTCTCCCTGTAACTTGCCCCCGTTATTAATCTGGCAGCCGAGCGTTGGACCAATTGTAATTTCCGGGCCGTCTTCAAGGGAAGCCCCACGTAGAGTGCATTACAGTAGTCCAGTCTAGAGGTAACTAAGGCATGTACCACCGTGATCAAGTCAGACTTCACGAGGTATGGTCGCAGTTGGCGCACAAGTTTGAGTTGTGCAAAGGCCCTCCCGGCCACCACCGACACCTGAGCCTCAAGCGTCAGCGCTGAGTCCAGGAGGACCCCCAAACTGCGGACCTGTGATTTCAGGGGGAGTGCAACTCCGTCCAGCACAGGTTGCCAATCAATGCCCCGATCCGACGCACGACTGACCAGGAGGGCCTCTGTCTTGTCGGGATTGATTCTCAGCTTGTTCCTCCTCATCCAGTCCGCCACAGCGGCCAGGCACTGGTTCAGCATCCGAGGGGCTTCCTTGGAGTCGGATGGGAACAAGTAGTGGATTTGCGTGTCATCTGCGTAGAGATGGCAACGGCCTCCAAAACTCCGGATGACCTCTCCCAGTGGTTTCATGTAGATGTTAAAAAGCATGGGGGATAAGATAGACCCCTGCGGAACCCCACAGGTCAATGGCCAGGGGTCCAAGCAGGTATCCCCCAGCTTCACCATCTGGGAACGACCCTCCAGGAAGGACCGGAGCCACTGCAGAACCGTGCCACCGAGCCCCATCCCAGAGAGTCGTCCCAGAAGGATACCATGGTCGATGGTATCGAAAGCCGCTGAGATATCCAGGAGAACCAACAGGGTCACACTCCCCCTGTCCAGTTCCCTGCGGAGGTCATCCACCAAGGCGACCAAAGCCGTCTCAGTACTGTGCCCAGGCCTGAAGCCAGACTGCGAGCAGTCCAGAAAATTGGTATCATCGAGAAACCCCTGGAGCTGCGTGGCAACCACCCGGTCCAGAACCTTGCCCAGAAATGGGAGGTTGGAGATTGGTCTGTAGTTGTTACAAACCGATGGGTCTAACAAGGTCTTTTTTAGTAGCGGTTTTACCACCGCTTGCTTAAAACAAGATGGAAATGACCCCTGACCCATTTATTTGGTTTTTGGAAGTTTGTGACATCTGAAGAGCTCACCTCCAGCATCATATTTCAAGTGAAGCTTTCACATAGAAAGCAGAAATACCATGGCATAGATGAACTTGATTTCTCTATTTAATGGCATGATCTTACTATGAGTTTTTTATATGGGGTGGACAACGGTCAGTGACTAGATGGCACATTGTCTCTTGGGGGAATATTTTTTGGGGTGTGAGTCAGAGAAACTATGGATATTAAACTCATAAATAAGAGATTCTTACTGTAGTCCGCCCCCAGGAAAAAAGTCCAGAAAGCAAAGCTAAGTCTTCAAACTTGAGTGTCTGTTTTACAGAAGAGGTAACAGACATTACATTGAGCAGAACTAAAATACTTGCTGCCTGCTTTATCCATGCAGGCTGACTGTTCAATCAAAACACTACCTACATTGCAGGTAGGAGGTATAGTACTGATGATGGACCAAACATGCACTAGGAAACATGCCCAGTATTCAAGTAAACTACAGCCAAACCAGTAGCACAGCAATCCTAGGTATGGGGGACTATTTTGCTATGTTTTTAAGTGTCCATAGGCCATTTTATACCGAGAGAAATATTTTAAAAACAAGTGAAGCAAAAATCCATCTCTGACAAAATTCCTGCATAAAAACCAGGTCTCTTCTGGTCTTAACATGACCCAGAAAAAAAAAACTGGGGGATTCTAGGTTGCTCCAAAATTGCATTGGGGCTGCAAATGGCCTGCAGGCTCTACTTTTTCCATTTCTACTTTAACAGAAGACTCCCCTAATGAAACCTTAGTTAAACTTTCAAGCGCATTTCCACAGCACAGTGAGACATCCCCCATCGTCAAAACATAGCATTGTTGATTTAACTCCAGCATGGCTTACTCGTTGAATAATGCATATACAAACAAAGCGTAAAACACCCTGGGACTCCCTGAGGAGCAATGAACCATAGAAATAACTCTTACAGCTCTTCACTACTAGCTTGTAAAATAAAGCCTCCCCAGTTTTGTGGTTTTCATCCACCATTTTTACTGTGGGTAATGTCAGAAACACAAATTATGGGGAAGGCATCCCAATAGATCTACTTTATTTACTAAAGAATCTCTAATGAAGAAATAAAACAGCAGCATTGAAAGATAGACTTGAGTTTGGGGTGTATTTATTGCAAGATATAAGCAACAAAGCTACAGGAAAATGGGCACATAATCTATTTAGAAGGTCTTATATCACTATCTAATTTATTTTTTGTTTTTGTTGGCTTTAAAAATCTCTTCTCAAATGCTGAAGACTGCTAGAGAGATGGGTCAAGAGATCTTGAACTGAGGTCTCTAAATTTGTTTGCCAGAGCTCAAAATTTTGCTCTTTCTTGTTCATGTTTTCAGCAGGATATAATTCTTTGCAGAAGTAAGTTTTCTTTAAGACTTAGAAAGTGCTCTGTTGGATCAGATTAAAAGTTTAGTCCAGTATCCTTTTTCCACACAAAGCATGGAAAGCCTTGTTTTTTGAACCACCATTCCCAGATTTTCCCCAGCCAGCTCATAAATTCTTGGAAGCTGCGATCCAAAAAAGTAAATTTTCCAAGTGGCCAACCAGATGCTTTTTGGAAAGCCAACCCAATGAATTGAAGGGAGGTACTATGAGAGCTCCAGTGTGCATCCTCCCCACTTCCCAAACCATCTGTATCAATTCCTTCTGGAATTCCTACATAACTATGTGGATGGAGCCATCAACATCAAATAGGATCTTGGTCTAAGCTTTTCCATGATGAAAGCCATACAGATGTTTACTAGTCCAATGTGTTATTTAAAAGAATTATTCCCTGTCTTTTTAATATAACCAATACATTGTAGTGATATTAGCATTGGACTATGACTCTGGAGGCCAGGGTTAGAACCCTTGCTCAGTCATGAAACTTATTGGATGGCCATGGACAAGTCACACCCTCTCAGCCTCAGAGGAAGTAAATGGTAAACCTCTTCTGAACAAATATTGCCAAAGAAACCCTGTGATAAGTCCACCATAGGTTGAAAAAGGCTTGAAGGCACAGAAGGAGGAGGAGTCCAAAATGATTATTCTGGGCATAACCACCGATAGTTGCAATTAATTCTCTGTTGGGACTCATCAGCTGTGAAAGAATTTGTACTTTGCAATGCACCAAAAATGAAAGCAGTGTTTGACTTCTTATTCAAGAACTATTCAGTGACTATTCTAGGTGAAACTAGCCATTGGATTTAGTTCTTTAAACAGTGTCAGTCTGTTGGATGCAGCATGGCAATATTTCTGGTAAGGGAAAAATCCTCTGCTGTGAAGGAGTGATGTGAAATCCTCAAGTAGAAGATATTGAGATGCAGTAGTGACAGTCCCAAAGCTTTTTTGGCAATTTCCTTCTTAGGCAAGGACAAAGCCCATGTCTTGTCCAGCACCACCTCAACTTACCTCTGGGCTTCAAGTGCAGGGACTAATGTTCTCCCACTGCCAGTATTGAACCAAGCAGGCTAGTCAACCTTTGGATATTGAAAGAGTATCATTTTGTTCAGGCAGCAACAGGTGCTAAATCCCAAGGTATAGCTCAGAAGTATGCTGTGATGGAGGTTCAGTGTAGTCAATGTGTTTTGGGCTTGCTAACTGATTGATAGTTCCTTATTTTGGCAACTCCAAGTTAATAACAAATAGAAGGAGGTTTATTAGCCCTGATGTAGTCCACTATACATCACGGGTGGGTGGCATTAGATGGGACAGAACTTTCTCATTAGTTTTATTGGGATTAACTGCTCCAAATGCATGTGTTCTCCAGAAATGGTGTGTGTTTGTGTCCAGTGAGGTCAAAAGTGAACCATGTTGTATTGTCAACGGGGATTCATACTTTCACAGCAGGTCCTTGGCCTTGAAACAGTCACATTGTTCAGCAGCTGCGGGCAGCGGTGGGGAGGTGGCATGTGGAAGGGGAATAGCATATCTTGTGGCAGAACATTGCTTTCCTTGTCATTCATACTGTAGCTTTTGACTAAGAGGTGGAGCCTCTGCCTCCTTCCAACCTTCTCATTGGCTGGCTGCAGCAGGCCAAAACTTTCTCCTAGGTTTTTATCGAGATGCAAGGTAATCTTTGTAAGAATTGCTGCTCTGTGAGTTTCCTAGCAGAAGGAGGTGGCGGTACATAATCTCTAAGCAGTTAAGAAATGTTACAGGAAGGAATGCAAAAAAGGAGAAGGGAAGGAAACACTCTTTGAATGCTCTGAATTTTGTTTAGTAGTTTAATTTGTGTCTAAGTGGGCTACTAATTCCTCAGCTGGGATATACCTTGAAAGTGGGCAACTACAAGAAGGACGTGAGGTTAAAGGCCATATATCAGTACTTTTCTATGTGTAATTTATATCCTTAAAAACATGATGGGAAGAGGGAAAACAGTCAGGAATGTGGAGTCAGCCTGGCGATTTCTTTGATTGTGACCAAGCAAAAGAACATTATGTTCCTCAGATACCAACAGTGTCAAGAAGATGTGCTAGTCAGCCCGACATAAATGGTGTAGACACTTCAATGTATATGATAAGGCTTCCTTCAAGGACAGAAAAGAAACAAGCACTGAACTCCTTAAGTGGAAAGAAAGAAACCATTGGTTCGGAACTGGAAGAGCCTATTCGGGAATATCCATTGGGATACCAAGAAATTAACAGCAGGTGGAGCAGAATGACCGTGGTGAAGGAGTTACTCCGGGCCAGAAACCTGCTTCTGGTTATCCTAATTCCACTCTTGATGCTTCCTCTGCCATTGTTGTATCCAACTAGCGTAAGTATTTTGTATTCTCTTATTTTTGATATGAGCCATGGATGGCTAGCCCCCTAAATATGTTCCAGAGAGGGGGAGAGGAGATGTTTCTGTTTAAGATGTCATGCCATTCTTTGCTGGTACATCTAGGCAAGGCATTTGAGATGTGCAATTAAGTAAGTGGCAAGCAAGTAAGGTTATCAGGTTGGTACTGGTTCTTCTTTTTGGACTTTGTGATTCTTTAATAAATAATAATAATAATAATAATAATAATAATAATAATAATAATAATAATTGCGCGCATCATCCAAAAATACATCACACAGTCCTAGACACTTGGGAAGTCTTCAACTTGTGATTTTGTGATACGAAATCCAGCATATCTATCTTGTTTGCTGTGTCATAAAATAATAAATTTATTTTTATATCCCGCCTCCCTCTCCCCAAAGGGACTCGGGGCGGCTTACACAGGGACTAGCCCAAAACAACAACATAGCATTACATACAACAGTAATTAAAACAGTAATTTAAAACAATATAGTAACAAAGATATAAAGCAACATAACATAACAGTTGCTTTAAAAGCCCTGGTTAATCTATAAAAGAGGAAAACAAAACAAAAGTTGAGAGCCTGGATCTCTAGAAGAATGGGTGGATGGAATGTTAAAGACAGTCAAAGATATTGGAGAAAATCTCTACAAAGAATGTAGAGATAACCTAATACATTAGAAGACCAAAATGCCTGGTTCCCATTTCTTTATTTGAACAACTCATACCATCCTTCAAACGATCAACTGGACTCCAAGTTATTTCCTTGCTGCCTTTTGCTAAGCCATAGCACTGTGTCTAGCCTAAAATATTGTTTCTTCTTCTTCTTCTTCTTATTATTATTATTATTATTATTATTATTATTATTATTATTATTATTATTATTACTTTTTGTAGGCCACCTCCATCTCCCTGAAGGGACTCGGGGCGGCTTACATGGGGACAAGCCCAATCAACATAGTTAAAATTTAAATATGAACATACTAAGTACACACATGATACATAGAAGTGCATAAACAATAACAGAAAAACAGGAACATTGTAACAACAATAAATTAATATGATGTCCTCATTTCAACCATACCCTTCCTTTGACTAAACCTGTAAAAATAAGGAACCAAGGGCTTTATATCCTGAAATGAGTACTGATTCACTTCTGAAGATCTGAACTCATTCTTTAGTGCTTGGACTATGGTCCAAGAGAGGTCTTGGCATTTTCTCTCTCCCAAAATATCATTTTTAAGGAATTTTGGAAGTATGATTCTATCCTCCTTCCTTTCTCAAATGATATTAGAATTATAAGACATAGTTGCTTTAATCTGGAGTATCAGTATGCAAAGGGAGTTTGTAGCAACTTAGAGACTAGAGAGCAATGTTAGTAACATAAACTTTCATAAACTTGAGGAAATAGACGTACAATGTTATCACACCAGGGCTTTAAAGAGGGCGGACCCGTATTTCTGCTGCCTGCAGAATTCTGGGAAATGTAGTCTGAGAAGGTGAGGGCCTCTGTAGCTGATAATTCAAAAGCCCCCACCCTAAACTACATTTCCCAGAATTCTGCAGGCAGCAGAAATGTGAGGCTGCCCACTTTAAAGCCTTGGTGTGATGTCAACAAAAGCTTGTGCTATCAACTTCATTCTTAAATAATATTGTTTTCTTTCCAACCTAGCACAAAAAGAGTACAGCTGGTATGAGACCCTTTGAAGAAAGCAAATATCTGAGTGAAATTTGGCCCTCTGGTCAAACATCCAATGTGTCTGTGTGAGAGGGGGGGTATGGGAGATTATTCAGGGTACATCTTTGCTTATTTTAGGGACTAGGAACATGCAATTCCTTATTTAGACCATTTATGTACCTCTCTACTGAGTGACAATAGAGGGACTTCAAGCAAGGACAGTAATGGGTTTTGTTCAGTCTGCAGTTTTGCGGAAACTGATTCAATTAATGCTTTCTGGACTAATATATGGATTGGAATGTTGTTGTATTTTGATGTTTGCAGTTTATACAGGTTGTTTGAAAAAGAACTCCCTATTCACCATTTAATTTAAATGGTGAATAGGGAGTTCTTTTTCAAACACCCTGTTATTTTGCCATTGTGTGTGTGTATATATACATGTGTGCACATATATAGGTTGAGCATCCTTTATCTGAAATTCTGAAATCTAAAACACCCCAAAAATTGTTAACACTGAGATAGTGGCACATTTGCTTTTTGATGGTTCAATGAACACAAACTTTGTTTTATTGAAAATATTGTAAAAAAATACCTTCAGGCTATGAATATAAGATGCATATGAAACTTAAATCAATTTTGTGTTCAGACTTGGATTCCATCTCCAAGATATCTCATTATGTATGTGTCCCACGCGTTTTGGAGAAGGAATACTCGACCTGTATGTATATGGCAAGCTGCACACACACACACAACATGTAAACAGGATTGGGAAATGCAAAATTCCAAAATGGATATGAAATAGAGAAATAGCAAATCAATTACAAACACCTAGGAATCTATTTTGGCCTCAGTAGTAAATGCTACTTAAAAGCACAGGCACATAACTATTTATCAGATGGGGCAATCCTAAATGTAAGTAAGCATTGAGGTGATAAAGCAAAATCTCCTTGTTTGTGTGGGTTAGTGACCATGACCACACAAATTTCATAGGATTTTCCTATATAACCAATACAGACCAGATGGTTTTGGCAGTTCCCTCTTCTGAAGCATAGCCTACAACACCTGGTATTCATTAGTGTATCTAATCCAAGTATCAGAATGTTTAGCTTCCAAGATCAGATAGGATCTAGTGCCCTTGGGATATTTAGGTTGCTATGAAGTTTAGGGAGACATTCAGGTTGAGTATCCCTTATCCAAATTTCTTTGACCCTGACATGCTTTGGATTTTGGAATACTTGTACATAATGAGAAATCTTCGAGAAGGGATCCAATTGTAAACACTAAATTTATGTTATAGCTTGAAGGCAATTTTATACACAATGTTTTTAATGTCAGTGGGTGATTTGCAGACACATACATTCATACAAATGGCATATCCCAGGATTTTGTATACTTTGGTTGTTGCAGCAAAAATGAAATCATAATACTACAACTATGGAGTGTGAATGGGCCACTGTTATGGCTGTTAGCTGTCACTAACTTTTAACTGTGTCAGCTGGTGAATTCTATGAATGTGGCCCAAAAATACATTGAACATGATCTGGCTGTGATTGGTAAACTAAAATTCCATGTTAAAAAGAGCCACACTGCTGAATGATCGCATACAGTAGATAAATAACAAGGAAATGTTACTGCTTTCATAAAGTGCATGTGAATAGGATTTGCAGTGTTTGATAATGTTGCACTTCTGAAACATTATGTAAACTAAAGCTGAATGATTCTTTGAACATCACACTTCTTGAATTTTACAATGGAGCCCTGCACCCACCCACAGCACATCACACAAAAGATGAAGGTGAAGAAGCATACAGCAATGCATCTGATTATACACAGAAAATGTGTATATTTGTGAAAATAACATCTAAAAATCCATGACGTTAGGAAAGTTGTTGGCATGAAATTGCATTTATGGAGCTAAATTACATGTGTTAGAAGAAAGGCAGACAAAAGTGAATATGGATTTTTGTGGAATCTATATTCTTGTTTAAAATCAGATTCAGCAAGAATCAAACCTATCTCACCATTTCAAAAGAAATGAATATAAGATTGGGAACATTCTCAAAGTTTGATAAGATGGAGAAAATGGGACAGGGAAACTGCAATTGGTCAATTCATCTCCCCTCTTTGTGAACTTCCCAGTTATATTTATCTGTCCAGTACCACATGGATGCTAGGTCTGTCATCCAAGACACTTTCCTTCTTGTCTGGGAAGATGAACCACCTTATCACACAAGGGGATTTTGGCCCCTTGCTCCCCTTCAGGGATGTGGCTTCCTTAGTGCCATCATATGACACAGGCCGTGGCCCTGCCTCATTGATAACCAACATGTGGTAAGTTGTGTTTTGAGTAGCTCCAATGGGGCTAGCCACATTTTTCATGCCTTCCCCCATCTGATGGGGGGGGGGGAGGCAATGTGCTTTGCCACACTTTCCCCTGTCTGATGAGGGCAGGAAGAGTGCACCAATGTGCCATGTCCCTATGTCCCCGTGGGATGGGGAAGGAGAAAGGGCACAAGGAAACCAAATAGAGAGAGGGCATCTGTATGATGAGGTCCATAGAGAGCTAAGAACACACATGTCTAGATGAAGCATAGCAAATGTCAATTTGCTGAACACCCAGATGGGAAGGGCACCTGGGGATTCTCTGTATGGTATCTGAGTCTTCTTCAGACACAGCAAGATACAGGCAGACTAAATATTTGCAATTTACAGATAAATCTTGATGACTATCTCTGTTATGTATTTGTATCCTTGAGGATTTTCTGGAGACTTCTAGACCACATTTGCAAGGCACCAATTTGGAAACACAAGAGGAATGGTGCCTCAAATTAGGCGACAGGAGAAGATTCCAGAATCACCATTCCAATAGTCAGCCCCTTTAGATTGCCAATTTTTATTCCTCCATAATAGTAATACGCTGTAAAATAAGCATTCTAAACTCACCCTATTTGAGTCTTGCAATGGGTTACAATGGGGCTTTGTCATTTATGTGCCTCTATTAAGGAGGTAGACATTTCATGAATCTCCAGACTGAGAAAACTCTTGGGGTTTTTTTTTAAGAGAAGCCAGACGTGAACTAAGTTCCTTCCAAATCATGTTCCCAGCCCTAAAGACATATTCCCAGTCACATGGGATTTTAGAGATGTTAGCGAGTGGTGCGGACAAGACATTCTGTGTATGTCCAGAAGCACAAGTTTTAGCCGGGGTAGACTCTGTTCCAATTACGTCCTATTTGCAATCTGCAAGCCTTCGTTTAAGCATGTAGTCATCTTTCTGGCCTCTTTCCACTTCTTTGATTATCATTATCAAAGAATGCAGGCAGAGTAGCATTTTTATTTGGAATGAAGAACAGGCTGAATGAGTTTTGCCCATCTGTTCTAGGAATTAACTTCAAAAACAATCATACCCTGCTGCAAATATTCTCAAGGAAATCTGCTTTGTTCATTGCACATTGTTTATTTTAATGAAGTCAATGCATACCTTTTTGATTAATTTGTTTGGAACTTGTTAATTAATGGTGTCCCCCTGTTTATCAGGGTTGGGGAGAAGAAAGGAACAAACTGGCAAATTAAGCAGAATAGAAGTTAGCAAAAAGTAATTTCAACCTCATTAAGTGAGTAAACTAATAGCAAAGCAAAGGAAGATAAATGAGGGTCTTTTTTTCCTTCGCACCTCTTGAGGTGACAAGAACTAAGCAATTACAAGTTGCCGACCCAGTAGGATAGGGAAGATGGAATTAAGGCATAATGAATACACACACACAAGTACAAAGTATTAAATTAACAACCAACAACTAGACAATTAATTAGACTGGAGACAAGGGGGACAATTTGATTTTTATTTATTCATTTATTCAAATATTCCAATCTTAACCTGTTTCTAAAGATCCAGCCATATTATGGTCAGGAAAGTATGATATTTAATATATTTCCCAGCTGCTTTTCAAGACAATGATCTTTTCAATATAAAGTTACTACTGTATATTAAACAGTAGAATTCTGTTATAAAGGACCTGTAAACTAATCCATTTTAAATTAAACTAATTAAAATAATACACAGATTCAAATATCCAACAGTGCTAAATGTTATCAAGTCTTTGAATAGCATTTATCAACATGATGATTTTTGGCCTGTGTTACTTTTACATATTTTTACTCATATGTTATTTTTACATATTTTTAAAATAAGAAACTCTATTGAAATAGGAATATAATATGTACCTTTATACATATTACAGTGAGTATTTAGTCAAAAACTGTGTAGTTAAATACATATTTTGATATACGGTATTTAAATATTTGAGAACTATGGCAACATTAGGAGAAAGGTGAATTGCAATAGAAACCTGAATTTCAAGCTGTGCATTAACTGGGGAAGTACAGACTGGATCATTTTGTATAGGAATTTGTAAAAATTGTGGCTGCAATTACAAATGTGTAAATTAAAAAGACTAATTTTAACCTTTTGTATTACATTTGGCCCCTTTATGTTGCCCATAGTTCCAACATACATTGGAAACTCTTTTATACATTCTAGGCAACTTCTCTGGTGATATATACCATGGTTCATAATTTTGTAAAAAAAAAATCTCATCCTGATTCACCTTTTGACCATAGTTAAGAACAGGCTTCATATGTCAGGATCTTCTGAACATATTAGTAGAACAGAACTTCAAGGGTGGCGTTCCTTGTTTTCCCTCTGAAGGATCTTAAAATACCAGAAAGAATGACTAATCTAATCAATCTTTTTTCTGTTGGAGTGAACAATGGGAGGGCAGACAATAACATTACATAACTATATAAAACCTCTCCACACTTTTTCAGTCTTGGCTATCATAAAATCAAATCAAGTGAAATGGAAAAGGATTAACACAGTGCCAGCTCAAGACAAGCTGGCATTTAAGGACTTGATCATTAAATAGTCTAGTCATCCAACAGTCCTCTTACTTGATCATTAAATAGCCCATCAGAAGCCGATTAATTTTTAGCTGGGATTAATTTTTAAAGCCTCTGCTATTGTGAATTACTTTCTCTCTGACTGTTTGGTAGTCAAGTCATCAAGGCTTCATGGAGGCTTTTTTGTTGTTCAAATTCAATATGCTCCTGAATATGAGCAGTTGGGGAGCAACAATAACAGACACTCAGTTGTGGAAACTCACCATGTGACCTTAGGCAAGCCATACTCTCCCAGCCTCTGAAGAAGGTAATGGCACACCTCCTCTCAATAAATCTCACCAAGAAAACACTAGAATATAGTCACTAAGTAGGAGGTGACCTGAAAGCACAAAGTAACAACAAATTTACCTTTGTGTCGAGATGCAGACTCTGTGCTGCAGCAAGCTGGCCTTGACAAATAGAGGTAGAACTTTGCTGCTGTTGTTCAACTTTTCCTATAGCCTACCTTTTGCCAAGATGAAACTCTGGTCCTCTCCTTACATCTGTCTACTGTCAGAAATTTTTGCATCTTCAGTTTTTGTTTTGACATATTATCTTACTTAATTCAAGCATTTATATGCTGCTTTTCTTTTTAAACATTTAGATCAAAAATCTCTTTTAAAATTCATTTTGTTTCTGTATTAATGTTATCTGAAGTCTTCTGCTGGCTCCTTGCTAATGCCTTCCCAAACCACTTTTCAGTTAATCTTTTTGCATATTCACAAAGCCACCCTTAATAGAAGCCAGATTAAGATGTCTAGTTCAGGGAACTACAAGAATCCTCCGCCTATTTGTTCTGCTCCCGCCCCTTTTGCTGAAGAACAAACTACATACAGGCAGTCCTCAAGTTACAAACATCTGACTTGCAAATTGCTCTTAGTTAAGAACAGGGGCGAGACAACAGGAATTGAGAAAAATCTACTCCTCGGAAGGGAAATTCATTTCTGAAAGAGTTCTCATGGGGAAAAGGTGTCTCAGCTGAAGCTTTCTCAACTATCCCTTTTCCCACCCTATTATTATATTATATTATATTATATTATATTATATTATATTATATTATATTATATTATATTATATTATATTATTTATTTCTGTCCCAACTTTCTTTCATGATGGGACACAAAGCAGTGTGCAGCATGTAAAATCAAAGCAATTGCAAACAAAAAAAATATGAACATGGACCCCGGCAAGTGAGAAATTAACAATTTAAGGCATTAAAACATTATGAATTCCCTTTACCCATGACAACTAGCATAAAACTAGCATAGCAACATAACAGTTAAAACTCATCTAATGCACTATTCCTTTATGCAGTGAGACAAACCAATTGCCAGAGGTCTGCTATATAGTTCACACATTGCACACTACAATGACTGTCAATCTACTTATCATCTTCAGGAAGGCCAGCTTCCAAAGGAAGGTTTTTACTTGCTTCCAAAATGACAGCAGTTAGGGGGCCATTCTAACCTCTTTGGGGAGGAAGTTCCAGAATCTCGGTGCCACCACCAAAAAGGCCCTCTCTCTCGTTCCCACCATTGAGACAATGGTGGGACCAAGGGTTGGGCCTCACCTGACAACTTCAGGGCTTGTGTGGGCTCATAGGAGGATATGTGGTCCAATAATTAGGCTGGGCCAGAACCATTTAGGGTTTGGTAGGCTAAAGCCAGCACCTTGAGTTGTGCCCGGAAACAAACTGGTAGCCAGTGCAATTGTTTTAGGAGAGGGGTGGTTCTTTCCCTATACCCTGTTCCTGGGAGCAATCTGGCAGCTGACCTTTGCACGAGTTGAAGTTTCTGAACACTCTTCTGGGACAGCCCCACATGGAGCACATTAATCTACTCTGAATGTGACTAAGGCGTGTACCACCATGGCCAGATAAGGCTTTTCAAGGTACAGGTGCAGCTGGCACACAAGCTTTAGTTGTGCAAAGGCCCTCCCGGCCACCACCAAAACCTGAGCCTCCAAGCCAAATATTTCAAAATCCAGTTATCACAGGGACAAAAAGTGAGGTGACATCTTCTAAACAGAGGCCCTATGCTATCCAAAACTTGTGTGTGTGTGTGTCTTGAGTCACACTTTTAAAATGTGCCTGTGCCAACTTACATACAAATTCAACTTAAGAAACCTACAGAACTATCTTGTTCAGAACTTGAGGATTGCCTGTATGCAAAATAGCCTTGTACAAGCCAGTGTGAGTCCCAGTTTTGTGGAAAGGCAGGGAAGAGTTAACACCCCTGTGATGTTTGTTTTGCTGTATATGCCACAGTTCAGAAGATTTTATCTCACTTTCTGTCCCAGTCATAATGAGATTTTGAAATATTTGGCTTATTGTGGAAACAAGGATTGGTGAGAAAGCTTTAGCGGAGACACTTTTTCCCCATGATAACTCTTTCAGGAGTGAATTTCCCTTCCAAGTCTCAAACCTGTTCTTAACTATGAGTTTAGAACAGGTTGATCTGACTACACGTCAGATGTTTGTAATCCAAAAACTGTCTGTAGCATTATTTGACACTTCTTTTTGAAATCAGGCCACAAGTTGAACAGATGGGGGAATCCTATGGGTGTCATTTCCCTGGATTAATTAAAGCATTTGATAAGATCCTTTATAATGTTTTGATTAGCCTACACAGTAAAGAATAGGAGCAGAATTTAACAGGGACTAGATCATCTAGAAAATTGAGCAGAACTGAATAAAATTAAGTTCAATGGAAACAAATGCAAAATTCTACATTTAGGTCACCAAATCCAAATGAACAGATATAGAAGGAGGGGTACTTAGTTCATCAGTACTACATGCAAAAAGGACCTTGGGGTTGGTGTTGATCATAAATTGAATATGAGCTGGCTGTGTGATGCTGCAGCAGCAAAGAATGCTAATTTGGCATCCAGAAATAGATGCATAAATTCCAAGTAGAAGGAAGTAATAGTCCCACTATATTCCACACTTGTCCCACCCCTATCTGGATTGTTGTGTTCAGTTCTAGCAGATCACTTTAAGAAGGATATAGACAAATTGGAGTGAATTCAGAGAAGAGCTGTAAGGCATACAGAGTTAAACATATGTGGAATGATTGAAAGAACAAGGAACATTCAGCTTGAAGAAGAGAAAGCTGAGGGCTGACATTTTACGTTGTCCAAGGTAGCTAACAAAAAAACCCACATTTGAACATGGTTGATTACCGTCACAAAATCCCTCCCGCAAGCTACCCAATTGTTTTCTTTAATATCAACTGATGTTTGTAAGGCCAAACTTTGTGGTCTTTTCCTCCCTGCAAAACATTAGACCTTCAGTCTACCCCTCACCTCTGAGTGATAAAGTGCTTTGGAAACTGTTCCAAGTTCCAAGACTTTCCCCGTGATCATGCAACACAGTTGGAAAGTGTTGTTTGTAAAATAAGCAAAACTCACAGCTGTGTGCACAGGTCTAGCCATGCGTTTTGCTCAGTCATGTCCAGCATAAATATTGAGTCACAGTGCCCAATACCAATTCCTCACAGCAACTTCTTTTTAAAAGAATCAAAAGAATGCATGTCTGTAATGATTTAATTTCTATTACCTGCTGTGAGTAATTTCCATTAGAACTTCAAACATAAAAAGAAGACTTGAAGAATTTGAACCAGTATTACATAAGAAATATAAATTCTGTGGATAGTGATTAACAACACAATCCTAACATACCTCCTCAAAAAAAAGGTCTTACTACACTCAGTGTGGCATACAGAACCATATGTATAATTGCAGCCTGAGCAGTCACATTATAGCCCCTTAGCATATTGAACAGAGGTTATTTTGAGACTCCTTGATGAAGATAGTAATATTTCCATTCAAAATGTGAGTTTCCTTGTTTAGTCAAAGAACATGCATGCCGGTCCATCACTCGCCTTCCCCCTATTCCTGTAGTGGACATTTAGGGTATATTTAGACCTGAGCAAGACTGTTTCTGACAGGGTAACTTAAAGATCTCTCATCTTGC
This sequence comes from Anolis carolinensis, assembly GCF_035594765.1. NCBI lineage: Eukaryota > Metazoa > Chordata > Lepidosauria > Squamata > Anolidae > Anolis > Anolis carolinensis. The sequence goes on from NC_085845.1 coordinate 183,971,466, forward strand.
CATAAATCAAAGTCAACTTGAAGGCAGTTAATAACAGCATCATTATTTAGGGTGAAAGCCAAACTCAGGTGGACTTCTCCTCACACAAGGGGACTTTTCTCCTTCTCTCCTACACTACCTGGGACTCAAGTCCAAATCTGCTCTGAAGGATTCCCCAGACTTCAGAGGGTCAACTGGAAAGTGACCACAAGCATTCAGTACATGCATACACACATACCTTGTTCCATTTTCATTTAAAAATATTTAAGAGGCTTTTAAACAGAGGCAGTCTGTCAGAGGTACTTTGTGCTTTTCCTGCATGGCGGGGTGTTGGACTAAATGGCCCATGTGGTCTCTTCCAACTCCATGATTCTATAATTTATTATTTATACCCTGCTTTTTCTCTTACACAAAGAGAGTCAGTAAAACCAGTACAATAGAATGTAAACTAAAAAAAATACAAACATTTACACAGAATTAAATGTTAACTATATTAAAAATAGTTAAAACCCTTAAAATTGATTAAAACCTATTCATAGCTAAAACCATAACTAAAATATTGTATAAAATTAGGCTATGTGTATAAGGTGTATATGAAACACAAATGAATTTTGTTTTTAGACTTGGGTCTCATCTCCAAGATGTATGTATGTATAGAAAAATTCCAAATTGTGAAAAAATCTGAAATCCCAAACATTTCTGGTACCAAGCATTTTGAATAAGAGATATTCAACCCATACTTATAAACTGGCATTTATGCAAACACGCATGCACACACATATCAGTCTACATGACAACTTACAGGTATAACAGTGCACTATTGACATTTATAGTTTTATATTGTCTGGTATTGTGTATTGCAATTAGAGGTATGTAAACAAAAGTTCTGAATCCATAACTTCTGGAGTATTTAGTGAAAGTGTAAATCCCCATCCAGATTATTTTAACAGCTAGAAACTACACTGGACAAAGGGGTTCCAGCTGCTGATCTGGGCACATGGAAGATTATGTCTTTGTGCTCTTCTCACCAGCAAGAAAGGCGATGTCAATCAGTAGAAGATCACTACATCAATTTCTTGTTGTAGACTCACTTGCTGATAGGATGGAGCCAAAAGTGTTATCCTCCTTGGTAGCTGAATGGACCTCCTTTATCTGATGCAGGTAGCAGTTAAGGTGGACTTGGTGGGGAAGAGTTACCTATTTACACATATGTAACTATTCAATGTAGAATATTGGGGATCAGCTAGTTTGTTGGTTAGTTGACAAACAGTGATTGGGAATCCCATGAAGCCTGCTTCCAACTACCTCTCATCAAAATGTTTCTGCTCAAATAAAAAATATGTGGCATAATCAAACAAGATTAGATATATTAATAATTTCTTGCGGGGGAAAAATCTCAGACTATTAAGAGTCATTCCAGCCCAGGTGACATGTTGAAACAAATTTATGAATTCTTACCTAGATGGGAAAACATAATATGCTGCAAATAAAAATAGTTGCAATGAGACTCATGATTTATCACAGTGGGAAGAAGGGTGGGAAACAAGTAACTCTCTATGGACCTCATCACACTTACCAATTTAGGTGTATTATGATGCTTGCCAGCCAGTTGGATGGATGGGCACACAGCTCACCACACAACACCCCTCAACTTCCGGCGGAGGCCCCACCCCCAACATTTTGGCAATGCTTCCTCCATGTAATAGGGGAAGTGCCAGTTGGCCAGAGCAGTGTGCAGGGTGATAGAGTTGCTTCGCACAGCTGCTGTTTCTCCGTGTGTGTGTGTGTGTGTGTGTGAGAGAGAGAGAGAGAGATAAGGTCCTATATGTTACTGAACAATAGATCTAGTAAACCCTGACCATTGGTTTTGGTGGCTGAAGTGGATGAGAGCCACTTCTGAAATCCTGTTTTACCTTATTCCTTAACAATACAATCAGATGACTAAAAACCAGATGGGACTTGTTTAGGAGACTCAAAGCTGGGAGAAAGTTGTTACTTTGGACTAGTCTTCCAAGAATCCTTCAGCCTGCATAACCAATGCCCACAGCTGGTTGGTGAATTCTGAAGGTTATAATATGAAACTTAATTTTTCCAAGTCCTAAGAAGCTTACCATATGATGTTTATCACCATAAACAATAGCAGTTGGTGGCTCTCATGTCAACGGGGCAATGAGTTTGTTCTGATGTCTCACCAAACTAAAAATTCAAGAATTCTATAGCATTGAGCCATGGCAGTTAAAGTAGTGTCAAACTGTGTTGATTCAATAGTGTAGGTGCACACCAACACACACTTTGTGCTCATGATTGTCTGTGTCTATATGTCCAAAACTTCTCAGAGATTTGAGTCAAAGCCACCAGTTCTTCCTTGTTCTTATCTGGGAACTTGTGAAAAGTTCTTTGTTCCTTAATGCAGTTGGATTCACAAGTGAATCAATATACTGGTGCCTCTGCTGGAGAGCTTATAATGTGAAGCAAAGTTACATAATGGTTAAGTACCAAAACAAAGCTACAAGTGGAAGATTATGCCTTTGTAAAAGCTGCTGTGTGCTGGTTTCAAACTGTAGAGCAACTTGAAACTGCTATTTCATCTGAAGCATTGGTGCCAAATTCTGTAGAGCCATGGAAGCCAACTTCTCCCCAGTAAGCTGATTGAATTAACACTAAGAATGCCTTTTTCCTACATAGTGGCATCAGCCCTGATTAATTGCAAAGAATAAATTTTCCAGCTTTAAGAAAAGAACTATGAGGAATTTCCCCAAACCAATGCTACTGAAGTGCTCAAAAAAAACACTGAGCTCAGAAACATTCATTTTGTGGGCCATAGCTCTCAGAATCTCCAAGACCACATGTCCACTGATCATACCACCTGGCAGATTCTAGGGATTGTAGTCCATAAAAAGAAAGTTGCCCCAGCTCTGTATATGACATATCTGATATAAGAGGATAAATTGGCCTCTGGGCTGGCCACCTATTTTATGAAAAAAGGAGTACCTCCTTGACTAGAAGTTTTCCCCAAACTGGCAAATGGGGTTTGTGAGGTGACAATTGCATGCCATGCCTGGATCTGGATTTCTCTCACAAACTGTATCTCTCTTGTAATGCAAAAGGGTATTCTCATTGGGTTTGCTTGTATTTCTTGAGTTTATTGGCATTAGAGCTACCGGTACATAACACAACTTGACTTAATACCTTAACTGTAAGCAGAGTTGCTGGACTATCTAATTTAGCTCAATTAGTTCCTATTACTCAGAACTTGTTGAAAGTGTTAAATATCTTAAGAATGCTTTCATGGATAAACTTATTTCTTGAGAGTCAGGAATATATGTCTGTCTTCATGCTAGTCTTTCATGAGTGATTTTTCCATCAAACATTTTGCTTTAATATCTCATCTTCATATCCTGTTTCTGGTTTATACTTTTTTCAGGACAGGGTGGACCTAAAACAGTTTGCTGCTTGACTGCAGAAAATGGCACCCACAAAGTCAAAGTTCATCATATCAAAATCCAGAAAAAATATTTTGACCAATGAGCCAGAAAATCCCACAAGAACCACCCATGCCTAGCAAGAATAGGAAACAAGAAAATAACTAAAAATTGCTGCCGCCCCAAAATGCCTGACTCAAGGAAATTGTATTTTTCAGTAGTTTGGAAAATACCTTATCTTTCAGTGTGGTATTTGATGCATTCATTGACAATATGAATAATGCAAAACTGTTGTAGTTAGGATGTCTCATGGGAAAGGAGACCAGATTTTAAACATCTATCCCTGTGACTTGAGTGCATTACTAAAAATGAAACAGAAACAGGAGTGAGTAGATATGTAGGAAAGACCTGTTTTAAATTTCAAGACAAAACATCCCTAAGGTATGGGCTAGGAAGCCAGTTTGTTTAACTCAAAGCCTGGAAAATCTTTATAGACTACAATTCCCAGAACCCTCCCCAAGGGTTTTCCAATCTTTGGATTAACTGGAGGTTGTTTTTTAAAATGATGATGGTCACTAGTGAATGTTATTTTTAAAATAATCTAAATACTTAACTCATGACTCTAAACTGCTAGCAGGTTGTACTTGTGAATATTAGTGCGATATTAGATAATTCACTAGTGTACTGCAGTGAACTATTGTTGCTATTATGCTATTAGAAAATGCAGGAAAATGCTCTCTTTCCACTAAACGGCCAGTTCTGATATTGAAACTGAAAATTCCGGGAAGGCATTACAATGTCCTTCTAGCTTGAGGCATCTTCCCATCTGATTTTCTGCCTCCTGTCCCATTGCTCAGACCAAGACATCTCAGACCAAAACCCAGTAACAAGACAACTTCCATTCCAATGAAAAGCAGTGGTCAAAACAGTCATGGTCAAAACAACAACAAAACAGCTGGTTGCTTCAAAGTAGTAGCTAGTAACCAATGTAACTTCTGGGGGAAATGACTTACTACTTAGTTCTGTGTGCTTTTGTATGCACATGTCTGAATAATAATAATCTAAGATGAGAGGAAGTGAAACTAAATTTTGAAAAAGCCTTTCTTTTGACTGTGTGTCTTGGTGTACACGTACACAATTCAAAGCAGATAGCATGACCATTGTATTATTATTGTACCCTGAAAACATTGACTTGTATCTGTAACTTTGGGCATGTCTCTTGTGGAAGATCATCTGAGCATTGGCAACAAAGAGCCAACACTGATGTAAATGCATGCTGCTTGAGTAACACCACACTCCCCTTTCTTTCTCATTCAGGAAGCATCATGTGCATATGTGCTGCTTGTGACGGCGGTGTACTGGGTTTCAGAGGCAGTACCACTTGGGGCCGCAGCTCTCGTTCCTGCTTTTCTCTACCCACTGTTAGGAGTAATGAAGTCCAGTGAGGTCAGATCTGTGTTTTTTTTTTAACATCGGCATGGGTGGATGTCATAACACTGAGTCATTCAGTAATAAGATGGCAGCATATGAACTCAACTTCACATTCAAATAGACACAGTAATTGTTATGTGCCTTCAAACCAAGCTCAACGTGTGGTGACCCTATCTAAGCATTTTCTTGGCAACGTTTATTCTGAAGAGGTTTCCTGAGGCTGAGAGAATATGATTTGCATTACAATTTATAACTGGTTACATTAATTTCCTGCTTTTCTGCCAATAAGCCGAATGTGATGGACATTGGTCTCCTTCAGCCCATTTTTATCCTAACTATAACCCTGTGTGGTAAAGAAAACACAGAAAGCCCTCCATATCCATGGATTCTACATCCATGGATTCAGCCAAGCAAGCTGAAAATAATTTTTAAAATTCCAAAAGCAAAGCTTGATTTTGCCATTTGATATAAGTGACATTATTTTACTACACCATTTTATATATTGAGACTTGAGTATCCACAGATTTTGGTATCCAAACCCCAGTGGAGACTGAGGGTCTAGTCAACTGCCCCCAAAATCCCCCTGTGAGTTTCATGGCTCATGGGAAGCTTGAGCCTGTCTCTCTCATGTCCTAGTTCAGCAGCCTGACCTCTCGCTACCCTAACTCTGAACAACAGGCCTGCAGTAACTCCTCCCAGATAGAACTGGATGGCATCAGCATATAGCAGTCCTGCAGGATCAAGGCTAAAGCACTTTGGCACACTAGAAAACATGACGAAAGTTTCCTTCCCATGCAAGCCAAAGCTAACTTGTTCCTATTACCCAGAACCTGATGCTTTTAAGAATATTAGTCTTTGTTTCTGCTCTCTGCTTACAAAAAGAAAAAGAAAAAGAAAGGGATAAAGTAGGATAATAAAGGCTTTTGTGTTGCTAGTTTAGATGGAGCCTTTTCTTTCTGTTTAGTGATTCTTTGATTAAAATACTGTTACATATACAAAAGCAAGATAGGCACTGTGTAAACAGACAAGAGCTGTTGGAAGCAAACAAACAATGGCATGAACTCTGTGAGCAGCCTTTTTGAGATAGTTGCACACTGTAAAAGTAAATCTACATTCGACCCATGGATATTGAACTGTGAATACAGAACACCAGGATTAGGAAGGCCAATATATACTTAAATAGTGATTCCTCCACAATTGGCCTAAGCATTATTGGCAGCCACTGGTAATAAGTTATTCATCAGTAAAACATTTAAACCTCCAAAAATTTTAAACCAAAAAGTATCAAAGTTCTAGATGTAGGAAGAAACAAAAGAAATCTCCAAACAAGATTATATAAGGCCACTGTGTTGTTGTTTTTTTCGGAGTGGGCATGGGAAGTTCTCAAACAGATATTAATGAAAACACTGAGTCCTTTTATGCTGTTTTTCATTTCATAGTACTCTGGATTGTCTATTATTATTTTAAATGCATATGAAACAAAGTGAAAAAAACAAAGAAATGAAAATCATCAAGAGAGAAAGGGACGGGAGGAAGATATTTGTCCAACTTACAGATCTGCTCCAATCAACTTGGAAAAGTGTTTATTCATGGGTGGGAAGACCACATGTACAATTCTGGCTTTCATTTCCCATAAAGCTTTTTGTTAGGAAATATTAAGCCTTTTTAGTCCTTGCCTGTTCCTGGTTGCTTATTTCCACTAGTGCTCTTATTCACAATTCAAAATTCAAACGCTGTTTCATGCAGGGTTTGTGCAAACAGCACTTTTTCTGTATTGGAAATAATATTTCCAATTTTGATTCCATGGTTTTTTATTTCATCATGGTTTCTTAACATTTGGAAAACTTGGCAGTTTTGACCATTTTGTGAAAATGTTCAAATATTCTTTCTATGTGTAGGTGGCTGGGGAATACATAAAGAACACCACCTTGCTCCTCATAGGGGTAATTTGTGTAGCAGCCTCGGTCGAAAAGTGGAACCTTCACAAACGAATTGCCTTGCGCATGGTGATGATGGCAGGAGCAAAACCTGGCATGTAAGTAAAGAGGCTGATTAAATACCAAGACACAGGCTTTCAAGGCCCAGAAAAATGCTATAAAGTAGGCTATAAATATTACAAGACAGTTGTGAGCTTTGGCCTATCTTAAGGGAGGTATGGCATATAATTAATTAGTCTGAAAATAGTCTTCCTTTCTCTCTCTGGATGTTTCTCCTTTTCTCCTTGAGGTCTCATCTTTTCATTCTGCTACTTGGGACTTTGGTTCTGCTCTCAAACCAAGTTCTTTTCTTTTCCATGGCTAGAGGCAACCCAAGAAATCTCGAAGTTGAGCAGCAATTTTGAACCTTCCTTTCATTTTCCGGTTAAAATAATCAATGGGAATAACTCAAGACATTTTGAGGATTAAAGTAGAAGATAATCACATGAAAATCTCTCAGTCTTAACTTCCCCTCATGTGTATCTTCAGTTTCACCTGGGTTTTCATCTGGTCCTAGAGTCATGACAAATGGCAAGAATCTGGACAAGAGCCTACATGCTGATTGCATAGTGATAGCCAGTGAAGTTTGTATCACAAAACAGGGTCAGCATATTGAAGAGCTCCTGTAATAAATCCTAGGGTGAATTCCCTGCACTCCTGACATAGCATCTACTGGCCACTACAATGTGTGGCTGTAGGCAGTGGGGTGGTATTTGATAATCTACTGGACTGGTAGAATATATAAAGAATGAAGAAGCATTTTTAACAGTGCTTCCCAGAAGGAATATTCTTCTCTGTATTTCAGGCTCCTCGTTTGCTTTATGTGCTGCACCACTATTCTATCCATGTGGCTTTCCAACACATCCACCACGGCCATGGTGATGCCCATTGTAGAAGCAGTGTTACAGGAACTTGTGAATGCTGAGGAGGATCGGGAGGCAAACGGTACTGCAGGCAGCACCATCCTGGAAGAGAAAGAGACAATAGGTACACATCCTCAATAAGCTTGGCTGGATCAGACTAAAGGTTCATCTCACAGTTGACTTTTCATCATTGATTCCTTTCCAATATATTCCCATACATTCCCTCCTATCAGGATTTTTAGTTGAGGGTGATAAGGCATATTTGGAAGGTGATGGTGATAGCTGTGGTGATGGTGGTGATAATGATGATGATGATTGCACATTTCCCCCTTTAGCAATGTAAGATGGATTTCTCAATTGATACTATTGGTGCATGAAAATATAGACTGTATTCTGTTCAACATTTAAGAGATTATTAACTGGATTTAACGATCTCATAATTCTTGGGATTCACATTTACAGTCATTAATGACATAATATGACTTCTAACCCTTCATCTTGAACTAGCTGTACCCCTAGAGAAGGGTTTCAAAGATGATACAGAGTAGGGCTTTAGGAAATCATGGCTGCAGCATTCTTTTAGTTGTGGGGTATACAGAGAAAGGTTGTTGCTTCAGGACCCAAAAGAGGCTTGCCCAAAGCTGTTTCTGCCAACATGTCCTGTGACGAGGGAAATATTACATCAGCACCCCAGAAGCCCTCAGTTGGGACATTGCCTTGCCAAAAAGACAGGTTTTTGGAAGACAGTATTAGCAGCAGTAGTTTCATAATCATACCCTGTTTCCCTGAAAATAAGACATCCCCGAAAAATAAGACCTAGTAGAAGTTTTGCTGAATTGCTAAATATAAGGCCTCCCCCAAAAGTAAGACCTAGCAAAGTTTTTCTTTGGAGGCATGCCCAGCGCCTGCCAAACAGAACACCAGAGCATGCAGGATTGGTAAATGTACATACCAGTTGTACATGGAAATAATGGTAGTAACAAGAAATCCTTGATAGGATTCACAGTTTGTCTGGTTATGCTGGTTTGTGATGACAACTACTGTACAGTATATAATAAATGTTAATTTTTTTTGTTCAACAATAAATGTGAATTCTTCTTCCTGGAAAAATAAGACATACCCTGAAAATAAGACCTAGCACATCTTTGGGAGCAAAAAATTAATCTAAGACACTGTCTTATTTTCGGGGAAACACGGTAGCTACATGTATTTATGCAGAATCTCGACCATTGGCTTCACACCCAAAATACAGGTTCAACAGAATCTGGAATCATTTAGAATTGATTTCACTTGCTTTCAAGATTTGTGCATCTGTGAATAGATGGATGGATGGATTCCATGTACACACATATAAAACCAACATTTAAATCTCTATGTTTTTGCTATGCACAAGCAATATATAGAATTACATCAGTGAGGTTTACATTAGTAGAGCTTAAAACCCACATGAGGGCTAAACTTTTGTTAGAACCAAACAAAAACAGTATCTTGTATTATTGCCTACTTATAATCTGAAACAAATCTTTGAGAAATGTATATTTCACAACCTCCTTTTCTTTTGTTACAGGTCTCAATGACAAACATGGACAAGCATCACTGGAGCTCATTTTCATCAACGAGGAGTAAGAATGAAGTCTGTCCAGCTCTAATGGACTTTTGAACCTTTCAGGTCACAATGAGATCAAATTTAAAAGCAGTGAATGACAGATTGCAAAGGCTGCCTTAGATAGGTTCAAAGGAGGAGATATTGGGAAAAGGAACAAGAAAGATTTGTTAGAAGTTCAGTGCTATCCTCTTCCTTGCTGGGTTATAAAAAAAAATACCCAGAAGGATGGGTAGCATTTTGCATCATTCAGTGTGAGCATTTAATCTCTTAAACAGGACGGGCATGATGTAGGATTGGAACCGAATAGGAGACTTTTGCTTGGGATGATAGTAAAACCAGACATAAACAGCCTACAGAATGATCAGGGAAAGGTATCTCTTTCCATGATCTATTTGCCTGCTCTTGAAAACTGGTTTTTTCCAAGCTCAGAAAATATGTTACAAACAAAATAGTTGGTTTCTTCACCCCACCCCACCCCACCTCATCAATATTTTTATTTAATTTAACTTTTCCCTTTCCAGCTGAAATCCTGATGAAAATCACTTCTCCCCTTCTGCTTAGAGTGTTGTATAGATTGTATGCTGTAATTGTACTGAGTTTAAACTGCATTATATTATTTTTGATGGTATGTATTAATTTTTAACACTGTAGTTAAGAATGTTAACTTTTTAACATTATTAATTGATATTGTATTTGTTTTCATTTGTAAACCACCTTGAGATCCAAAGCAAGATATTACTAATGTCAAAAAGCAAAAGTAATGCTTGGAAAGGTTGAAGGTATTAAGAAAAAGGATGACTACATTATAGATGAATTGACTCAATAAAGGAAGCCACCAGCTCAAATTTGCAAAACGAGAACAGGGCTATTATTAACAGTACAGAACAACAGTGCATACCATTAATAACAACAAGACCCCTTTTCTTTCTCTTTCTTTTAGTGCCACAACTGCTGACTTCAGTTCTCTGATGCATTCCAAGGTATTTTCATAGGATGAAAGTATAAAGCAATCATCTTTGTTACAGAAAGCAACACAGAAATGTTTAATAATAATTACTTTGATTTCTCCCTCTTCTAATGAATCTTGTTCCAACCTGATGACCCACACTAGGCTGGACCTACACCAGCATTGTCACCAGGTTTGACAATGTAGTTAAATGCATTTAGACTATAGCCAGTTTAGGAATGGCTATTCTGATATATCCAGACTTCCAGAGGAGTTCAATAGTCCACTATAATGTAGCTATGGAAACCTGGAAACATCAAAAGGGATAAGGGAAAGTTTTTCCCATTTTGGTCTTGGAATACATTGGTTTTCACTTCACATGTTCATATCCCTAACTTCATATATCAGTAATTGCTGACTTATAGAGGAATTTTCACACTGAGGGAAAATGTGTTGTTAATTTTTGCCAAATAAAATTTGTTCTTTACTAAATGTCATTGCTCAGAAGATTTGGATTATAGTAAGAAGGACAAGCAAAAAGTGAAAACTCTTGCACTGCATTTCATTGTTTAATGTTATTTTAATCTAGTTATCTGACAGAATAGACAGTGACTATAACATTACTATATGCTTGACCTTGCATGAAAACTTCTCTTTAGAATTTCAATTTTGGCACTCCATGGGTCCCTTTGATTGTTCCTGAAAGTTATACTTTCTAATTAATTCACATTTTTCTTCAACAGAATATGAATGGCGTGCACATGATAGCCAACAAAATTGGGACTGTGACCTCCAAAACCAATGGACAACATCGGACCCAGGTGATACAGACAACCAATTGTCCCAGGTTCACCATTCTTTGTTTATCACCATAAATCCTCAACTTTAGTGGAAATTAGGGGTGCGGGACCCTTGAAAAGGTGGGGAAAATGTGAATAACCTCTTTTTAAAACCTTTTTAAAAACACCTGCTTAGGAATATCAAGGTCCTCCATGGAAACTCTGTTGTCAGCTTCCAGTGGAAGTTTACCATAATGTTGCCCTGGAGAATCTAGGGAATCTTACACATGAATCAAACCCACAAAAATCAAATCCAAAAAAGTTAAATCCACTGTACTTTGTGATTCGTTCTTCATCTGAACCTCAGATCCCTGGGTAATAGGACTGTCCAGGTGAGTTACCTATTTTCTCACAGTATTCATGGTTCCAGTTCCATTTTTTTGTTTGAGGGGAAATTTGCCTAGTGGTAACAAGATGACCAACACCTAATTAGTGGTTGACTAAACCTGAATTCAACATTTTTATTTCCCACAAAGGCCTAGAATGACACTGCAATGTGTCACCCAGAATCAGTCACCTGAGTTTGCTGGCAACATTGAAAACAATATGTTTAATCATATCCCAATGGGGATGCATCAGTGGTGTCTCTTGCAGGGGATTTGGTGATGTCCATTTGACAGATTGTCAACTAAGAGTGAGTGAGAGCATTTCTCCAAGATCTATGTCCCATAGCAGCTACATTTCAAAGGAATGACACAAGTGAATTTGGTTTTGGAACGGTTTGAGAATGTGGTGAACTGTCTGCCAAACTTTGCCTGAGCCTTCTATTCATGTGACTTGAGGATTATAAGTTCCTGACAAAACCTGTCTGAACCGAATCTTTCCTCAGACCTTGCGTGCAGAATCAGAAGCCCGATTACTGTTGATCCTTCATTTCTGTCACTGACTAAACAATTTTCAAGGAACTGGAGAGGGCTCCTATTTGTTCCCAGGGAAAATAAGCTGCCTTCAGAATGCAGACATCTTGGCACATGGAAAGTTTTTTTTATTTCTGAGCAGGCTAAACTTTTCTAAATTTTATCAGGTGTTCTGGCATGTTTGCCTAAAGTTCACCATCTACATAGTTTGACATCTAATGGCACAGAAGAAAACATAATTCTATTTAGTATGCTTTGGGCCATTCCAGAAGCCAGAGCATGGAAATGTCACTTTTTTGGGACTGCATCAGCAAAAAGAAAGAGGAGAGAGTAATGTTGCCAATATGTTTGAACATATAATTGCCAAATGTCTGTTCTATCTAAATATCAATAATATTTCAATTTCTAAGGAGTCATAGAACTAAAAAAAATGGTCAGAGGGAATTTTGTTGTTGGTTGTGTTAAAGTCATTTCTCACCCATGGCTGCCCTAAGACGAACTTGGCACGATTTGTTTAAAAGAGGTGTGTCACTGACTTCCTTTGGGGCTGAAAGAGTATGATTTGCCCAATGTCATCCAATGGGTTTTATGGGCAAATGGGGATTCAAGCCCTGGTCCAAGGCGGGGCCGGGAAGACATCTTTCCACCATGTCTCCTGTATCAATTTAATGATATAATGATATATAATAATATTATACTATACTAATATTATAATACATTGTATATACATGTAATATTAATAATAATATTATGATGTAATACAATGTAATAATAATTATAATTGACTATTATAATTGTATATTTATATTACATGCAATATTACTAAT